>NC_056744.1:291331148-291526978 GCF_019279795.1 Protopterus annectens
AAGACCTGAGATTCCAAACTGCAACTATCAGCTATGGTGATACTCTAGCCCTGACACCTACCTGCCTAGCTAATCTATCTTTATTGTGACTGCATGCAATTAATGCAGTTAAACAAGTCAGCGGTATGACCGCAGGGATGGAGTAATATCATGGCTTCCACGTTACAAGATGACTAAACTACAGTTCAACTTTCATCATAGCTGTGCATTTTGTAAACCAAAATATGAAAGCCTGGCTGCATGTCAGCACAGTGGTCTCAAAAACAAACAAACAAAAAAAAAAACACGTGTATTATTTCATAGCTCATACATAGATTTTGTTGTTACTTAAGAAATTATGCATCACAAATATCACTGATATTTATTTATTTTATTTATTAATTAATTTATTTATTTATTGGCATTTGTTTACTGGGATAGTCCACTGAGACAAGAAGAACCCATTTTCAGTGGAGGCCCAGGGAGAAAAGCTCCATTAAGAAACATGATAGACTATACAATGCAAAGGTAAAACTTTATACATAGTAGCATGGTAGAATTTATAATAATAACACAGTACAAAACTGTGTACAGTACAGAAGTGATCTTCGGGGATGTCCCTGATTTTGACTCAAAATGTGTATCTGTCTATATCACCTCCTCCAAATAACAGTAGGAGAAAGATGGTGCATTAGAGTTAATAAACAATGACAGAGATATACTGTACATTTGCTTTCATATTCTGCATTCCTGTATACTGCAACTGTCAAACAGTAATAGTATTAACACAGAAAACATGTCCCTGATTGTCACTGATAATGTCTGAATTATTCCTGATTGGTTGAGATGCATGTTCTAACTGTACAGAACTATCCTGCTATGTTCAAAGTGTTACACATAAAACTGTAGTAAAATAGCCGATGTTCGTAGAAAAAATATAGATAATGGAGATGTTCGTAGACATTCGGCAAATGAATACTATATTTGCAAGCATGTACAAAATACTTGTAAACACCAAAAAGCAAGTATCTATACAAGCATTTTCAAAATATTTACACAGACAAACAAATCAAGATTTAATGAAAGATATCTCCTACATCTATTTGAACACACAGTAAGCCATGTCATATACATACCGGCCTCTTACTTAATAACCTAAGCTAATACACATCACAATGCCTTCCTTCTTAGCAAACTATTATTGTATGTGTGTATCTGTGTTCCTGCAGAAAAATACACAACCATCTGACACCTAAATGCTATAGGCTATCATGCTTCATACAACTGCCAGATAACATCAAGTTATGCAATGTACAACACTCAGACTTGCAGTGGTCTTACATTAATGTGTTCAACAAACAGGTATTTAACACTGACATGCATTTTGTAAATCATAGCTCACTAACCTATGTCTGTATATTTAAGTATTCACACATACAGAAGTACATTGTGAGATACTGAGTATTGCAGATTACAGCAAAATATGTAGCCATCAGAGGCCTAGCTGCTAGAGGCATCAGTGGCACATGTCCATACTGGATGTATAAAATGATGTACTTTGTAAGTTGGAAAACAAGCAAGTCTAATGTTTAATAGTATGTAGATGATAAAGAATATTAAACTAGTAGACACCATGGGAACCAAGCCCATAATTACAGGGAGATCAGTAACCTTGCTTTCTTGATTATCCAGATGAGCTGTCAGAAGAGCTACAGAAAGAATTTAAAAGGCATATAACATATGGGTCACAGCTATATCTGCGATTTCCTTAGGAATGGACAGGTACACTTAGGATTATGACACTTACTGTAGGCATTCACTGGCTGTCTCCACACCCTCTGGCACATGCTAAGTATGGTCTCATTTAAGAATGCTTATTTGGTATTGTGCAGAGCACCTTCCCAATATGCCAAGCTATTGGTTAATGTGCCAAATTTCAAGAAATTAACACAGATGTGCACAAATCGGATTCCAAAACCTTGAATATTAATAAACCTCGTGAATTATGTATGGTGCAAAGGGACTTAAAAACTGTGTGCGCATAGTTGGTCTTACTTTCAGATATACCTGACCCACAGGTAGCTGCAAAGGAAATGTTGCACCTGCTAGTATTGTTGTGGTGGGATATGTTTCTCTCCTTAAAGACGTATGTTATTATTACTCCTTAAAAATGTATGTGTACATGCGTAAATTGATGATTTTATGGAAAATTTAGGGAAAATTGTGTGCAATACAAAACAAATCTCTGTGATTTACTAAGGGGTGTAGGATTGCTCTGTAAGCAGGTGGGTACATCTGCATTGCTAACAAACAGTGATTCTGCATATGCAGTTGTACAGAAATTCTAAAGATAACCAGGGAACAGTGCATAAGGCTGCACTAATGAGATATCTGTATATATTGCTGGTTTTGCTGTACAGTCTGTGGTATACTTACAGAAACCAACGGATTCTGACAGTATCCATACATTGCTATCTAGTATGGAGTTGCAGCTATGTTATGGATAGCTATTCATTAATGTTTATTAAAACATGTACAATAAATATTGTCTCAGTAAAACTATATCCATGTTTATGTCTGTTTAACATATACTTTCTGTGGTATTCTTAAAGATAGGGAGGCTTTCCAGTGGTTTCCGTAAGTTGTCCAATTGCTGCAGCACAGATACTTTCTGCTATGAGTAATAGTAGTTATAACTGATTTTCATCTCATACAGATGAAACAGGGATAACATTCACTGTTCACAATTGATGGTGTTGATATAAACTGTTCCTGTATAACAGTTCAGGTTACTATGACTTTTTTACTACAGATTGTCTGTTTAGACTCATGTACTATAATATCTATTGACAATACATGTTGTATCTGAAAGCCATCCAACATTATTGTTTTACACATATGTTATGAGTAATATGTTAATGTGAAGCACATGCAGAATGCAAGGATCATGTGGTACATTGGTGTTGTGGTTGGCCTTCTGCTGCTCCTGTGATGTCCACTGTAGTGGGTTTAAATCTGAGATACAGCCTCTACAGATATAACACGTTATGATATTGTTACATGTATTATGTATTCAGACATTGTTTTCCTATCACATATGTTGTTTTATATGTCATACTGTTATATGGGACAGTGACTATTTCATATAGTTTTGCAGTGCACAGGAATGCAAAGGGGATAGACTGATATAAGCTATCAACATAAGCATCTTAATATGTGGCACCTCAAATTAATCTAACCATGTGCATATAACTGTCTTGCAGATGGTAAACAGATCTATTGATAACAATTTTTCATCACAGGAAAATGAAATTATAATAGATTATCTGCTCCACCATGGATGAAGACATGTTAGATGGGTAGGAAATACAATCTGGAGAAATTAAGTGTAGACCATCCTTACCAATATGATTAATGCTGTTGAAGTTTACAATAGATCCTGCTAGGAATGTTGTCAATGGTGCATTAACATGATCCTTCATGTAGCCAACAAGGTACAGCAATATGACAGGTAGAGGGATGCCATCAGTGATGGCTCACCATTGTCTCCCCCAGACAATCTCACGCATTTTCTTGCATCCCTGCATATGGCAAGTGGGGAAAGCTACATTCTTGGAGGTGGGATAGAAGCAGGTGTGACAGGCTACACATTCATTTTTTACATTGAGTAATATTTTTTTGCATATAGACTACCTTAGTACAGTTTGTTGTTGCGTGTATCTTCATGAATTATTTGTGTGTTGCAGCAGCAAAACTGCATCAAGTACATGGGACATACTTCCTAATGATGCCTGGTATGTTGTACAACTTCAGTGCATACATAACACTGCAGCCAATATGTTTAATGTTGTCTGAATTCATCTGCACAGGTCCATCCACTTCTTCACAAGCAGCAGGACATGACAAGTGAGTGTCTCTATATACTGTGACCATTACCTGTTATTGTCTCTATGATGATATGGGCAAGTGCCAGCATAGGCAGCTATAGTTTGAATAATAATCCTTTGAATATCAAACTGATTTATACAAGATGCTTGTGTTACAAATGCATTGGAACGGTATGGCATTTGAATATCAAACTGATTTGCACAAATGTTTATGTTACAAATGTATTAGTACTATATGGCATTTGAATACCAAACTGACTTGTACAGATGCTTATGTTACAAATGTATTAGAACTGTATGACATTTGAATATCAAAATGTATTTGTAAAGTTGCTAGTATTGAAAAATGTATCAACAATGGGTCCTGCTGGACAGAAAGGAAATATACATGCAGGTAGTAACTGATTAAATGTATATACTGTAACTGAGAACACTGGAAGAACATAGGTTAACCAACTAGCTTACTTTAAGAAAAATAAGTGAAATGTAAATGAGCTGTTAAACCATTAAAATGTCATCCCACAATGATGAATAGGACTGGAGATGGTAGGCCTGGAACAAGCCATTGTTTATTAGCTTTAGTAAAAAGATGGGAAGTGTTATGATTGTTTCTTAGCCTCAGGCCTGACATAAATATTAGAAATGCTATAGATATAGATTTTTGCATGTCTGTGCTAAATTCCTCTCTCAACTTCAAAAGAGGATAGTATGGGAACCTAGAGTCAGGTTAAAAGATGCGGTCATTCTGCCAACACTGGAAATATTTTTTTTTAGATATTATAGGGAGTAATCTCTGAGTACTGAGTCTTCTGTCTTGGACTTAACAACAAGAAGGACCATTCACCACACCATCTGCCTTTCTCTGTAAAATAATTAGGGAATAGTAATTCTCATAGATTCAGTCAACAAAATATAGTGAAGCTTAGTTTAAACATTGTTTTTCTTTATTTGTCTGAGTCTGTCCATCAATGTTATTTTCAATATTTCTTGTGGTTTGAATTCTGTGGTTTGATGCTAATATATATTCAGTATTTCATGTTATTTTATTATTTATTATTAAATATATGTAAACCTTTTATTGTGGCTGGTCCCTTTAGATAATATTTAGCCTTTGAGAATGCTTATATTTATTTGGTGACACTGTCTGGGCCTATTCTGAAGGCCTAGCTGTCTTGGTCATCTACCATCATTTGTATTAGTATTAATGTTATACAGTATAATTGAACCTCCTTTGTTAAGGGCCTTAGAGTAGCTGAATGTGGAGTGTCTGGTGGCAGTGATAACTACCTTATAGTCTGGGTAAAAGGGGGCATAGCGAGTAAATCTGTGCCAGCCTTTCACAGGTGTGTGCGTGTGTGTGTGTGTTTGTGTCTGTAGCTGTGTGTGTGTGTGTGTGTGTGTGTGTGTGTGTGTGTGTGTGTGTGTGTATGTGTGTGTGTGTGTGTGTGTGTGTGTGTGTGTGTGTGTGTGTGTGTGTGTGTGTGTGTGTGTGTGTGTGTCAGCTACTTGGAGCAGGGACACAAAGCACTGGCTTCACAGAGAGGGTGCTTGGACACTCAGTTGAGGACTTAGCCATATAGCTTTGCTAATGGAGAGCCTTACTAGGGCCATGGAAGGAGACAGATATAAAAAAAGTCCATACCCTGGGCTGATTGCATTCCCTGTGTGCTCTTAAGGGAAATTATACTTTGTGCAGAGAGCTGCATCTGAAAATACTGAGTGCATCTATTGTCAGTGTTGAGAATTCAGGCTCTTTGATTACTGGCCCAGTATGGAGACTTCACATATTGATGGCAGTGGTAGAACTGAGGCTGCTTGATCACTAGCCCAGAGAGGGGACATCACAGACTCTACATTCTGTCATGCTAGTGGTATATACTGTTATATTGATATTTCTCAGACATCGTAACATACATATATATCTTCTGGAAACATGAGCCATGCAGGTGCACCTATGAACAGATCACGTATCATTTTCCACCATGTTCATAGGTGGCAACACTGTGTAGAAAGCAGTGTTGTATGAAATTAATGTCATTATTTTTCATACACAGGGACATCTGACCAACACGTGCACCATGCATCACATGATATCACAATATCCTGTTACTGTGTTATATATGTCATCATGCATCTATGCCTGCATGCATGACTGTGTTTGCGTTGTCTGTATTTTCCCACTGCAGTATCTGCATTATGACAGACAAACTCACCTCATAGGGAGTTTAACTGGTATGCTATTACCTCTGTTTTATCCAAGTCATTGCTGTTGCTCCTGTTGTTGTCCTCCATTAATATTGTGTCCTTCTATCCCTGCATTGGACACCTGCCATTGACACTTCAGCCATGACCAACCAGTATGTGTATATGTTACTTACTGTTTATTGTACTTCTATTGGAATGGTACATGCTGGCAAACATGTGCTTACTAATTAATACTGTATTTATGCCTTTGGTTCCAGGTTCCTATGAGGACATGTCAGGTGTCTGTTATGTTGTTAGTCTTCACATATGGCATGTATGCTGTATATGTAACATAACTGCCAACTCCCTGTTATAAATGTTTCATGGACCACATTCAGAAATGACCTCCTGATAAGTCCTTAGCATTTGTAACATTGTAGTGTTAGAATTGTGGCATATGTCAGTAATGATATCCAGCATCTGCTATAAGCCTGCTTACCTGACCTGTGTCATCTCTCTACTTTTAGCACATCCACTGCCTTCATCTCCCATTAGCCCATCCACTGATCCTGAGGTGGAATCTGATGTGCCTCACTATGGTAGCATGCCCTCAGCACACAAGCACAGATTTGGTGATACATCTGGCCCAGATGGTGACAGTCATGTACATGAGGCTGTAGCCTCAGATTTGGCAAAAAACATGTCCAGCCATTCTGATAATATGGGGATATTAGATGGTGGACAGGATAAGACCTGTGGACCACAGTCCGACGTTGAGACTGCTGATGATATTGACCCTTCCCTACAACACAGCAGCACTACCCAGCATAGTAGACATAGGCAGAGTCCCCAGCTACCTTATATCCAAGGGTGGCCCTAAGGAAGAACATTCCTGAGCACCATTGAACCAAAGGACTCTCTTCTCCTCGAGACCAGATTTATCTTGTAATGAGTAATGACGGTATGGGGGGAAGCCAACGTAGCTGCTGCACAGATGTTGTCCATTGAAGCTCTGGAGTGGAACACCACAGAAGCTGCCATATATCTGGTGGAGTGAGCTCTTATGTTAGGCGGGACAGATTTCCTTTCCAGTTTATAAATGAAGGTTATGCAGTCTCTGAGCCATTTGGTTAGAGTCACTTTAGAGACTGACTTTCCCATTTTTGGGCCAGAAAAGAAATAAACAATTGGTCTGATTTCCTGAAAGTTTTTGTCCTGTCCAGGTAAAACCTCAATTGTCTGTGAACATCCATGAAATGTAAACAATACTCTCCTTTGTTAGAGAATTTAAGAAAGAACATAGGCAGGTCAATAGTCTGATTAATGGATAGTTCAGAGATTACTTTTGGTAGAAAGGAAGGACTGGTCCACATTGATACTCTGTCCTTATGGAAAATCAAATATGGATGTTTGGTACAAAGGGTTTGGAGCTCAGAAATGCATCTAGCAGAAGTAATAGCCATCAGAAAAAAGGGATTTCCAGGATAGAAACTTAATGTCACATGTGGCTGCTGGTTTGAAGGGAGACTGTGTCAAAGATTGTAGGACAAGAGTAAGGCTCCAGGGTTCTGTGTGCTGCTTAACTGGAGGTCTTGAATGCTAGATTCCTTACAAAAAGGTCTTGCTTAGGTGATGAAAGATCAACGAGGAATCACCAAAACCATTATGAAAATTCAAAATGGCAGCTAAATGAACACGAATGGTTGAAGCTGCGGAGCCCTGCCCAAAAAAATCGGATAGGTACTGGAGCACAGCAGAGATGGGTGCTGAAAAGGGATCTAAGTCTCTCTGTCTAGACCAAATAGAAAATCTGTTCCATTTGTCAGCATAAAGTTTCCTGGTGGATGATTTACGAGAAGGCAGAATAATGTCACGTACAAGAGAGGAAAGATTACAGTGCCTGGCAATCATTGGAAGTGGAGAAACCAACCTGTGAGCTTGTGGCTGAAAAGGTTTGGGTGGCACAGCCCCTGAGGGTGAGATATCAGATCTGGAGTTGGATCCAGAATCCAAGGTCTCCAAAGAAGATGAGGCCAAAGAAAGGGGAGCCATACCTATCGAGGCCAAAAGGGGGCTATGAGGATCATCTTGTTTTTCAACTGAAGGGCTTTCTTCAGGATTAGAGGAATCAGAGGAATGGGAGGATAAGCATAAAGAAGTCCCATGGGCCAATCGTGAGTAAGTGCATCCTTTGGGGAATCCCCCTGTGTGGGAATTAGGGCAAAATAGTTGCTGCACTTGTGGTTGGACAGGGAAGTGAGCAGGTCACAGCAAAGCTGGCCCCAATGGTTGAAAATCTTTGCCGCTAAATTGAGGTAGAGGGACCACTCATGAGGTAGGAGAATGCACCTGCTCAGTTTGTCTGCGATCATGTTGGAAACCCCTGGAATATGCATTGCTATCAGAAAGCAGTTGGAAGCTATTGCCCATTGCCAAACTTTTATGGCCTCTCGACACAGGGGATAGGACTTGGTTCCTCCTTGTTTGTTGATGTACCAAACTACTGACATGTTGTCTGATTGGATAGCAACAGTTCCGGAAGGAAGGGCAGTCTGAAATGCCTGCAACGCTAAGAGCACTACCCTTAGTTCTAGAACATTTATATGCAGATTGGCCTCTACGTTGGACCATGTACCTTGGACAGTCATTCCCTGATAATGCCCCCCCCACCCTATCAGGGAAGCATCTGTGGTCACAATGGTGTTGAGCTGAAGGGAATGGAAAGGTTGGCTCCAAAGCATCGTGTTTGACTTCATCCACCAAGAAAGATCCAGTTTGCAATGATTCGTAATGTGGATCTTGGATGACAACGGATGCTGATTTGGATACCATTTGGTCAGCAGTAGCTACTGTAAGAGTCTCATTTGAAAGCTTGCTGGAGTACTATAGCTATAGATGCTGCCATTGATCCTAGCAACTGCAGGACCTGTTGGGCTGAGACCACGTCATGACAGAGTATCACCTGGAGCTGAATCCTTATTTTTTGAAGCCTGTGATCCAGGAGAGAGATCAAACAAGAACGAGTGTTGAACTTTATCCCTATAAACTCTAGGGTCTGAGTTGGGGTTAGATAGGACTTTTCCTAGTTTATAGATAGTCCTAGGTGGTGTGCCAGAGAGAGGGTGTAATGCAAGGCTTTTACCAGTAGATGCTTGGTGGGGGAAGTGAGGAGCCAATCATCCAGATATGGAAACACGTGGAATCCTTGCAGTCTCAAGTGAGTTGTCACTGCTGCCATGCATTTTGTGAACACTCTGGAGGCTGTAGAGAGTTTGAAGGGCAGGGCATAGAATTCGTAGTGATTGGCACCCAGCCAGAAGCAAAGGAACCTCCTGGAGTGTTTGTCCATTTTGATGTGGTAATATGCATCCCGAAGGTCTATCAGGCACATCAAATCACCTTCCTCCAGAAAAGGGAGAATGGACTGAACCTTGTCTAGCTGATGAACTTGTTTAAACAGCTGATGTCCAAAACTGGCCTCCAGTCCCCCCCAAAAAAAACCTTGAGTAAAATCCGGATCCTATCTGGTCTGGTGGGACTTTTTGGATGACTCTTTTTACACACGGCTGTTTTATCTGTAAAGCTGCTTCATCCCTTAGACTGGGTGGAATGTCTGGGATTCACTTTGGAGGTTTTTGGTAAGAGTTGAAAGAGATTTTGTAACCTCTGGATATTATCTTCTGCACCCAATAGTCAGTGGTAATAGATAGCCAGGCATCAGGGTGCAAAGAGAGACATCCCCCAACTGCTTCCAGAGGAAAGCAATCAGGCCGCTATTCAAGAGTGCTGATAGGACTACCCAGAGAAAGAATCTCTGGAGCCCTGATTAAGTGGACCCCCCTCTGCCCCTGTGGGGGTGCCTTCCAGAAGAGTTGCCCCCTCTGCCTCTGGGGGTAGACTCACCATGTGTGTCACAAAAAGAGCCCAGAGATTTTTTTTTCTGCTGCAATTTTAGGATGCTGAGGAGTGAAGAAATGAACTCCAACCACAGACAGGGTCTTACTGTCCTGCTCACACCTTGTTAATGTGTCCTTCATGGTAGGGCTGAACAGGGAGGATGCTTCCACTGGAGCATTAAGGAAAGAAGACTTGAAGGCATCCACGAAGTCACATAGGTGCATCCAGACATTTATTTATTTACATTTGTTTACTGGGAAATTACGACTGGATGCAGGTCCTTTTTCAGTGGATGCCCGGGGAGAAAAGCTCCACATCATGTACATGATAAATAGAGATACAAAGTTGCAGCAATAGTAACAACATTACAGGTTGTTGGCTTTAATACAATAACAAGATACTGATTATCAACAGTATATACAGTAAATGTTGCAAGTTAAGATAGTTTCTTGTCATTTATAATATTAGTAACAAAGTTGTCAGACAAGACGTTAAAGTATGTAAAGACAACTAGCTATTTCTGTCTGTGGTTAGTAGTGGCAGTAGTATAGTTGGGTTAAGAGTCTAGGTGGGGGTGTTAGTCTGGATTAGAATAAGGACAAAGCCAGTGCAAATTTAAGTGGAATTTGAGTGCAGTCTTTAAAATACTGCTGGAAGGTAGAGTAGTTATAGAGGGTAGAAGATTGTTCCAAAGTTTAGATATGGTACATGAAAATATGGCTTCTCCTGATGAGTTTTTGGGTTTGATAACAGTGAGTTGATTTTTGTTGCTTGATCTTAGGGGCCTAGTGGGGTGATAGGGTTGGAGAAGGGTTTGAAGGGAAGGTATGTTAAGGGGGTGGTTAATAGGTTTATGAGTGAGGGTGAGTTGATTAAAGTGAAGGAGTTGTGGGAGTTCTAGCCAGTTTAGTTCTTTAAGGGAGATACAGTGATGGCTGCGGTAGGAGGTTCCATTGGCAAATTTAGCAATTTTATTGTAACAAGCATCCAGCTTGTGTAGGTTTGTCTGTTTAAGGTTGCTAAGTATGGGGGATGCATAAAGTAGGGTGGAGATTAGCTGGGAATTGGCTATGGAGATTCTAGCCACCTTGGTTAGGAATTGGCAGCTTTGATATAATGCACCAAGTTTCTTGTGAACTTTTACATGACGTCTCATAACACTGCCTGAACCCACCACTCTGGCCACCCCTTTGGTTGCATTGGAAATCAACCTCATGGATGAATTAGAAATCAATTCCAGGGTTGCTAGCTGTGAGGCTGCCTTGTTATTAACCTCGTCACTCACCTTTCCTGACAGAGTACCAGAAAGTTCGAAGATGAGGTCTCTCTGGAGTCTGGGAAATGTGCCAGGCAGTTCAAAGACCAAATATCAAAGGTCAGTGATGAAAACACTCACTTCCCCAGTCTGTCCACTGCTCAGGACTCTCTGTTAGGCATGTGAACAGTTTGGCTCTCCTCAGCGAGCTCTTTCTTGGTGGCTGCCACCACCACCATAACATTTACTTGTAGACCTTTTAACCAATGAGGGTGTTCTGCTGAGGGAGAGAGGAACTTATTTGGTCTTTTGGGAATTGCTTCAACCATATCAGGATTCTTCCAGGCACGCTGCACCACAAGCTGAACCAAGTCGTCTGCAGGCAGGTTAACCCAGGAGGTAGATGGTCAAGCACGAAAGGCCTGCAGGTAAATGGATTCCTCTGAGGAAGGGTTTTTTGGCTTCCAATCACCCCCCTGTTTCAAGATCTCCAGGATGTCTCTGAAGGAGATATCTTCAGGGGATGATTGAGGGGACCCTTTCCCTTCATCGCAGTCCATATCCTCGGTGAGAGACTCCTCCGGGGAGTACACATGCTTGCTCTTGCATGATTTCTTCCTAGGGACCTCCACAGAGGGAACTTCTGAGGAGGACCTGAAAGAAAGGGGACCCTGTGATAGGGTCTCCTATGGCTCCCATGCTCGATCTGGGATGGTGGCCTGTGGCAGCTGCAGCACAGAGGGAGGACATGGGGGTTCTGATGCCAAAGTCTTATTCACAGAGGCAAGAGTCCTCTCCATCACCTAGAAAGCAAGGCCGCCTGAAGAATGATGGGACACCGGAACCAAGAAGGACAACCTTGGAACCAGGGTCAAACCCCACTCCATTAAGCCCGGTCCCAGGTGAGGAGCCTTAAACTGGATAGGTACTGACATGCCTCCTGGAACTGAGGACAGCACTGTAGAAAAAGCCGACACCGGACTAGGAACCAAGGAACCCGCAGTCCAGTCCTGGGCCTGAGGAAGACCCAGTTCCGATGGAACCAAAGGCCAAAAGGTCAACTCCGGGACAGAAGTGAGGTCCACTATTGGCACTGAAGCCTATAGTGCCGAGAGAGGCTTCGGTACAGAGAGCTTTGGAACCTGCAAGGAGGTCAAAGGAGGACAGTAAGATGGAATCAGTGAAGCAGGAAACCCAAATCCTAAAAGAGATTGGGATTTTGAGTCAGAAGGAATCCCCTTGGTTGTCAGCAGCTGGTCCACAAGGTGCACCACATCTACTTCAGAGAAGCTCCTGGTGGACCTAGTGGATATCCCCAAAGGGGACTCTGGATGATCTATGAAGGGATTATAAGCTTGTCCCACAAAAGTGTCCACAGATGGGGAATATCGGGTCCATGCTTGCATGTCTAGTGGCACCACAGTCTTCATTTTTGAGATGATGGAAACAGCAGGATCCATTTGGGTTATCTGAGCTGAGAAAGGACTCAGAGCCATGATCAGTGTTGAGGTCAAAACTTTAGGAACAGTCACATCTGGTGCCGTAGACGTTGACAGTGCCGAGGTAGTTGGCACTGGCAATATAGGCAGAGTCGGTAACGAAGATGATGCCAAAGTCAAAGACATTTGTTCTGGTACATAGAGTTTCAGAATTTTTTGCTTTGGTGGTTTTTCCTTCTCACCAGAGGGTGAGGAGGGAACAGAGGGTGGCCTCTTTTTGTCTTTCCTAGGAGGAAGTGTACCCTCCGATGTGGAGAGAGCCTCTGAGAAAGGGGATTTAAGGAAGCCTTTCAACATTAATTTATGTTTCTGCTCATTCAGGGTACAAGAGCGAAACCCCAAACTGAAAGAGCAAATGGTTTGTACCAAGAGATGAGGCACTCCCAAACAGTAAACACAGTCATCATGTAAATCGCTATTGTGCATTTTCCTCTCACACTTCAGTCATTGTTTGAAGCCTGAGGTGCCCTTCTTATGTGACATATTAGAAACCACAATATCAGCAAAGGGAAACAATGAACAAAATAACACAACCAAGCAGACAACAGTAAAGAACAGGAAGGGGAAAAATACCAACCATGGTATATAAAGAATTACCACAGAGGGTAGAGAAAAATGGAGTGTACCAGCAATGGTACAAAGACTACCAACACTTAAAGATAGAAGAAGTTGGGAAATTGTTAGCAAAACACAGCTACAGGAAAAAGCACACTAGATAATAACACTTTAAGCAATTTTGGGTAACCAGAAAAATCAAAATAACAGTATATTCCAAAATATCAGTGACGTAGCTGAGAGCTGGCTTAAAAGTGGCTTTATGGCGATGTGACAGATGAGATCTGAGGTAACAGGGAGAAGGGGATTATGAATAAAGTCTTAGCTTGAGAGTTTTTGGCTGGTGTGAGCTTGGGTATAAGGCTGACTCAGTTCTGAGAGCACTGAACCGAACCCATCAGTGATGAATGGAATGAAGATTAGCAACATCAGACTGAATGTTCCCACTGGCATCACAGATCTGACATTCGTGCACTTGCCCATGTCAAGGAATGTGTGGCATGCTAGATGGGCATGCTGCATGAAGCACAGGAATGCAACCATAGTGAGGTCATAATGGTATTGGCTGCACAGAATGCAAGCATGTTATCTTTGGCAAGGTCCATTGAATCCTTGGTTACAGCAGTACTACAGCAGTATCATAGTGCAAGCAGGGTTCTGCATGTCCTGACTGTGCTTAGCCAAGTGCCACATGGGGGAGACAGGCCTCTCTCATAGGCAAGCACTTTGCCATTGGGCATCAATGTCTATGCTGCAATGTGCACACACACACACACACACATCTGCTGCTGGCCAATCTGGTGTGGGTCCAGCAGTCATAACCAGACAGTCAATTCATACCCATGTTTCTTCTCACAATGTGTCTCTACATGCTGGCATCATCCCATCAGTCTCATCTATGGAGCAACACGGGCCAAGTATTTCTATAAGTGGAAGGGGCATCCAGGACAATGGTGTGATCCTTCAGCATGGGTACCCTAAGACTGCACTAGAGTAGCACTGGCAGTTGATCCACTATGTCATATAGTGTCAGTCTCATCCTGTGGTGATGAATGCTGTGCAGACTACTGACAATGTCATCTGCAGTTGCTATGAAGTCTGATGCCAAGGGTGTCTGTCACCTTTACAGTCCATTGAAGACTCCATTCAGCACAAGATACTTTAGCAATACTTTACATTGCTATGCATTACTTGTGATATTGAAAACAGTTTTGCAGTATGTCCTGACTTGCTTCCCTGTTTGCATAATTTGATAGCGGATAGATAAGCATGGAGTTTACAGAGGTATGTCCCTTGTTGTCTGCCATATGCACATATACCACTATGAGTCTGTATGCATACTTGTGTCACTTGTGGCTTGAGCTGATGTTCCTTTTCATGATAGATTTGTAGGTGTTCATACTGTTATATGTTACAATTATGTTGTTAGATCTGATGCTCAGTGTATACATCTAGTGGGTAAGTGCCATTAGATGCAATTTGTGCTGCTGTGGTAGGGCAACACCTGAACATCAATGTTTAATCTGTGTACCTCTGTATGTGTGTCTTGTCATGACTCAAAGTTGTGTGTCAGATACTGCCATGTTGCCTGAGCCTGGACTTGGGGTTACATCCTCCATCACCCACGCCTGTTTCTTCTGCCCCCTGTATTTTCTTGCTCCTCCACTGAGAGCTGTGGGATGTCATCTTCAGTCATCTGGAATTCTTGGATTAGTTCACCCACACCTGCAATTGTGTATCATAGTGCACACAGTAATTACCTCTGCTGCCTTTTCAGGTGTGTATTGCAGTGCACCCCCCCCCCCCCCGATGTAACCAGATATCTGAAACTGGTTTTCAGTACACCAAACACATGCTCTATAGTATTTCTTCTTGTGGCATGCAGTCTATTAAAGGCCTTCTATGTAGGGTTGGAATGTTCTCTGAATGTGGTCATTAGCCATGGATATTTACAGCCACCTATTGCAGGGAGGGGAAAATATATGTTGTCATCATGCATAATATTGACAGGAATCTATTTAGCTTACCTCCTAGCTATGTTCCTGTACTTACTCAGTAGTAGACCAGCAGGTATTTCACCTTTTTGGAGAGCAGCCTTCAGACCACTTTCATTCCATACTGCAGCATCATGGTCACTCCTGGGGTGCGGCACCATGATATTTGCAATGATGCTATCTGTTGAGCGCACCACTTGACAAATCAGGGATGGACACCCCTTTCTATGGTACTCAATACATAAGTGTAGTAGAAGCTATTGTAGAAGTCCCACATAATATTTCTGTCATTACAGCTTTCTTATCTGTATTCAGCTTGATCCTATACATATATATATATATATATATATATATATATAGATATATATATATATATATGTATATATATATATATATATATATATATATATATATATATATATGTATATATATATATATATATATATATATATACATATATATATATATATATATATATATATATATATATATTCAGTTTCACATTCCATTTCCGTATCATTTGTTGAAGTTCCTGTTCAACGTCTGCTAGTACTGCTACATCATCTGCATACAATAGCTTTGTTGATCAGCCCCTCCATTGTGTTTGTTAATGTAGTCCATTTCTAGTATGGGCATCAGTGGATTCAGAGCTGAACCCTGATGCACATCCACTCCCACTGGGATCCCCTCCATAAGTCTGAATATTGTTTAGACTTGTGCCATTGGGTCCCTGTACATACCCTGCACTAATTCTACCAATGTTTCCAGAACTTCAAACCATCACAGGACTGCCAAAATCAGCTTTTTTGGACTTTTTCATGTGCTTTCTCCAAGTCTAGGAATGCCCATTTGGAGTATTTCCACATCTCTGGCTTCTTATCAACTATCTGTCTCATGGCAAACATCGGGCCAGTTATGCTGCATCCCGATCTAAATCTGAACTTCTCATCTCTCATCTTATATTCTACTACTCTGTGTATTAATTTATTAATCACCCTCCACAGCACTTTTTTGTGGTATGTCAGGAGTTTGAAAACTCTCTACTGCCCAAAGTTGTGAATGACCCCTTTGTTCTTGTACACTAGCACCATAATGCTTATTCTTCAGTTATCTGGGATACAGCTTTCATCTAGAATCCTATGAGTATCCACTGGAGCCATTTCTCCCCTGACTCACCCAACATTTCAACACATCTGCTGTGACCTCATCTGAGCCTGCTGTTTTCCCTGACTCCATTTTCCTTAGTGCTGTTCCTACTTCATCCAGGTGAACTCTTCTTTCTCTTTCATCTTAGGCTGTGTCTGGTGTGCTGGGATTTTCTTCATTCAGAAGCTGCGGGAAGTACTTCTTCCATCTGTCTTTGATGTCCTGTGGACCTGGGAGTAGATTGTTGCCTAGCATCCCTCATGAAGGGTGTGTGATGACTATCTTCTTTATCTTTCTGGATTTTTCTTGCAATTTAATAGTTTTTTTGTGCCATCTGCTGAGTCACTTTGCAGAAGCTGTTAGAGTGCTTCTGATGCCTTATTCTTTGCTATTGTGACTACTTTCTTAGCCTATTTGTTACCAAACAGTATTGCTTCTAAGCCTGATCCACTTTTTTTATCTCCCAGTTTTCCCTGTGCTCTTTTCTTTTGGTAACTTTCTGGACTTCTGCATTCAGCACCAGCTTTCCATATGTTATTATGCCATTACAAATGCCACTGTTTAAGAACTTTTACTTATAATAAGTACAGAGCAAAACAATAAACATGTGGCATGCAATTGCATAATCATATTTTGTAATACAGTACAAAATGAAACAGTGCTGCACAATGACAGTTCAATAGCATTTATGAAATAATGCACATATTAACACACAGTTGAAGCTGGGAGGGCATCTCATCATAACTCTAACTGGACACAAAGCTTTACAACTCTAATTGTAAACAAATTTGATAAATATTACATCTCATTAATCATCTTTGATTCCTACACTCAGGCTTCTCCCAAGGTATTCAGCTTATTTGAAAAAGTTTACTAGAAACAGTTTGCTAAAATATGATACAGCTAATCACTTCTCTGTAAATATGATTGGTGAGGATTAGGTGACCAAATGGGCAATCTGCAAAGGTTTTCTACATAATAGGTAAGAATATCAGCATTCTCACCATACAGTGCAACCTCCAAGACCTGAAATCAGGGATAGATTTTAAATAGTGCCCTTATAAACTCGATATATTTTCTATTAGCTTGCATTTTGTGAAGGATATGAAGTCTGAAACTCGACTTCAATCCTTAATGATTTGTCAGAAAAATGCATATTTTGCAAGGAACAAACCAAAATGTGAGGTAAAAATCTAGACATCCAGCTAAAATACTGGATGGTTGAGCGGTACTAGCCCCACACAGACAACTTTGGCCTCTGTACACTTATTTATTCTAACAAAGGGCTGGATTCCAAAAGAGAGTTATGCACAGTGCAGTATGCCAAAGGAAGATGTCAGCCCATCAGCAGTGGACACAATTTTGTAGTGTTCAATAAAACAAGACTAAGTTATTATCTATTCAGCACATGATACTTGCAGACTCCATGCATACCCACTGGATTCCAAAATACAATGGGCACACCCAGTGCAATTTAAATGCAGCACAGTACTTTGTATACAACTTTTGAAAAGCACTCGGCATAGGGCATATTTATTTATTTATTTATTTAACATTTGTTTACTGGGAAAGTCCGACTTGAAACAAAGCCAATTTTCAGCAGAGGCCCAAGGAGAAACACTCTAGATGCATGTCTTTGAAAATATGTACTTAATTTTAATGTTACTATATTCCACAAATTCCTAGAGAATCTGCAATTAGCATTTAATGCACAACAGCAGACTGTGGTACTGTAAGCTGTAATGGAAGACTATTTGCAAAGGTATAACAGAAGACACCCAGCCAGGCGCAGAGCCAGGTAACAGTAAAGCCAGCTCTCTGAACAGTAAATAATAGATAGATACAGATTAGACAGAGAGCTGGTGCAGATTGCAGGCAGGATGTGTGCACCCCAAATATATGCTCACAGTCTGTGGGGTAACTGAGTATATGTAGAAACATAAGAATGCCTGAGTCTGGGTATACTGGCCTCTGGGACATTTCAGTAACATGTGGGAGATGCTGAAGGAATGTCTCAAACAGTTTCTAGTCACATTCCACACTGTTTCTGGCAGCAATGTACACCAAGGTGGATGAATATTTCCAATTTCCAACAACAGCCATGAAGGACAGACCTGTCATGCAACAGCTCTATGTGATAACCAGCTTTTGCAGTGTCCTTGGTGCAATAGAGGGCACCCACATCGTCAAAGCGCTGATGCTAAATGTTATGTCAAAAGAAAAGGGTGGCCATTGCTCAATTGTCAGGTAGTGTGCTCTGCAGACGACCTCATTACTAATATCATGACAGCACACCCTGGTAGTGTGCATGATGCAGAAATATGGAAGGAAAATCCAATGAAGTCTGCTTTCCAACATGGCAAAATACTGCAGGGCTCTTACTGGATAAGTACATGACTACTTCTATATGGTAAGCAGTAGCCAGACTTTGTAACAGGAAGCATGATGATCAAATATTTCTTCTCATCCCCCAAAACAGCTGACAGCATTTTGTCGAGTGTAACCACTATTTCATCAGAATATTCTGATGAAGTAGTGATTACACTCAATGAAAGCACTTAATACTGTTTTTTAAACAATAAAGTATCCTGTGGGTTTTACTGGCGGTCTCTGGGATCTTGTTTCTAGCTTCACTGTTGAGCATGTGTTTAGCATGCTGAAAGCAAGATTCAGATATCTGTATACATCAGGGGCGCACTACAATATACATCAGAAAAGGTATCACAAATGATCTCTGTGTGTGTGTGTGTGTGTGTGTGTGTGTGTGTGTGTGTGTGTGTGTGTGTGTGTGCTATGCTTCACAACAAGATAACATCAAAACATGGCAGTCTTCCAGCAGCAGGTGTGGATGACCTACCCCAAGAATCCTAGATGTCTGATGCTGAGCTATTAGAGCTGCCATACGATGATCATGAGGACACAAGAGTGAGAAGAAATAGGCTCAGATGATGGAGAATGTGGCCATATGCCCTAGCTCAGGAAACACAGCAACATCTGATACACATCTTTGAGTCATGATAAGTCACACATCCAAATGTGCCACAAAACAGCAGAACAGAGTATGATTAATGAAAAGAAACCATAAGTTCTTCACATTGATCATACACAACTAAAACCACATACACAACACTCAGCAAGGAACACATCTGGATACATACCGAGAAAACATCACCACAGGTATTCTCTCTGCAAGGTATATCTCCAAAGAGGACCACACTGGCAAATGTATGTCATCCAGGATGTGTGCATAGCAGAGGATGTTGTTGTACATGTAAGGTATCATCTTTCAGATAACTAGGATGGGAAGGTAACTGTAAAATAGCTAATACCACAAGAAATCTAGACCCATATAGTGTATAGGAATCTATCTGCACAAACATTACCTAAAAGCAGGCTTCATGCACTAATAGTGATGCATTGCACATAGGATTGTGTGATGTGTAACTGTGTGGTACAACACAGTAAGCAGCGTACAGCAGCATGAGTAATGACAAACATCTCAAGGATCAGCCAAAAAGAAAAATATGACCACTAAGCCTCACATCCAAAGTCTGACATGGAATATCACACATAATGCAATGCTTCAATGCACACGTTGTTGCTACAAGATGACACAATTAGAGGTAAGAACACATTCATTCATGCAGAGCATTAATGACAGGGAGTACACATTAACCATAGAACATACAGTAACATTTAGGATGTAGCAACTCAGGTATATGTTTACATTTTTATTTATTTATTTATTTTATTTAACATTTGTTAACTGGGAAAGTCTGACTTGGAACAAGTCAATTTTCAGTGGAGGCCCAGAGATAAATGTGCCAGATGCATGTCACATGTGGGAGGAAACTGGAACACCTGGAGGAAACCCACATGAATGCAGGGAGGACATGCAGACTCCACACAGAAGATACCCCAGCCAAAAATCGAACCGGGGAGCCACTTGCTGTGATGCAACAATGCTACCGCTGTATGTATGTATATATATATATATATATATATATATATATATATATATATATATATATATGTGTGTGTGTGTGTGTGTGTGTTTGAGTATCATTGAGATATGGGAAGGTACACATGGGAACTACATGTCAGAATGGGGATGCATAAATGGAAACAGGTCCACAGAAGTGCAGTCAGTGCTGAGGGTGAGGCATGTGCAGTCCCATATTAAGGCACCATTAGTGACACAGGTATGCATAAAGAGGTATAGCTGTGTATTCAAGAATGACAGACAACAAGGAAATGTGTGACATTGCAATCAATGCTGGATGATTAAGATAACATACTGTTAACCATGTAAATATGTACCATATGTCAGCTAGCAAGAGATACAAATATAGAAGACTGGAGATTGTCACACAGAGCATTACTGTTGTTAATATATGAACTAACATATACTAATGTCAAATAAGTACTGTATATCACAACATGAATCTAGTCACCTAGGTCAGAGAAGTGATCAGAGAAATACCTGTAGCATCAGACATTAAAAAAAAACACCTAAATAATGATTAGTCAGTGGTCAACACTAAGATTGTTATTACCACAGGGACAGAATGATACAACAGGACACATTGGATCAACTGTCATTGTTGCTCTAATGCAGTGTGGGGCATCCGTACTTGCAACTTATACCACTGTCCAGGCTGTCCCAACCCATCCGAAAACACTCAGCCCATGGTGCTGCACTAAGGAAGTGGATGTGGTTTCACTAGCATTTTGGGACACAGTGCAGGTAGGAGCAGTAGTGCAATATGTCTATCTGGACATGACTGTTGGAGTCACAATTAAATAACCAACAACAAATATGTGTGCATGTTGCAGCACAGACACTGATGTCCAAGGGCCATGTGTGTAACTAATGAGAGGATGTATATCTCTCCCCACTGGAGGTAATCTGCCAGTACGGTAAGAGCATATAACACCTATATTATACTACTGCAACTGTTCTAGCATTGTCATAACAAGGCTTTCAAAAGACTGTGCAACAAATACAACCATGTTAGCTGTGCAGCCAATGCTACTATGACATCTCCATATCTGGGCTCCTGACCTTCATGTAATACATGCAGCAGGTGTGCTACATGATGTGTGGCATGGACAAGTGTAGACAGCTGAGAACCATGACATCACTGTGGATGTTCATGTACTTGCAATGGCAGGTGGACACCCTCTGACATGTGGCCATGTACATCAGTTGCACTCCTAGATGTAGTCCAACATACAGTATTGGTCATCATGGAGAAGAGTCATCATCATTAATAGACTCCACATGTGGCAGCCAGTCACAGTCAGCATCATGTCCATCATCTAATGTTCCCACATCATCAGAATGGACAGCCACTTTATCCTCCCTATCACAGGCTACACCACATACCACATGCATGTCCCTTACCAGGCCTGAGACTAAACCCATTGCAGTGGCCCATGTTCCATTGGCCATACAGATGACACATGTCATACCTTCACAGATGTCAAATGATGCACATAGTACTGACATTCAGACAACTAAACAACCAGAATGCTAATGATGATATGGACTTACCAGGTCATTGTGACTGAAGATGATTCAGGGACCTTATGTAATAGAGATATGCCATCTCATTTACATATCAATCAAATATGAGAAATAATATCAATACAGCTACAAAAACCTACCTGACAAGTCCTTTCATGACTCCACCAGTGGTTGTTGAAATTATATTGACATGTAAAAAGATATACGTAAACAACTCAGTAGTAAGCACATACAAGTCATCATGTAGCATTTCACCTGATGTATAACACATCAAATCAGATATACACATACCAGATGGGTGATGTTGCTGCTCAGATTGTAGCTGTCCTACACAGGTGAACATGACCATGTTAGTCATGAAGGGCACAGATGTAATTACCAACAGTGAAATGTAGCAACCATATAGACTGCCATACCAGGTACATCTTCTTGGTTGGGGAACATATCATATGATGTAAAAGGGAACACATATTATAAAATGTCACACATGCAGTAACATATGAGTACACTCCACAGTCATAACAAGAGACAGAGGCACACAACAGCTATGGATCACTCTAACAGATTATAGAGACACATGACAATGGGTGCAGACATTGCACAGATGTCCCTATGCTGGAAACAAGCCAATATTAATATCACAGATTGCAGGTGTGCTAAACAGTGCTGCACTATAGCAACAATATGAACAACCATACCATGTCTGTCTGTGCCTGATGATTGGTGGCCCATGTCTCACAAAGATGTATTTGTAGGTTAAAATGACACACAAACAAACAGCATGTATGTATACTCCACAGTCATCACAGGAGGCAAAGACAGTCAACAAGCATGGATCACACTAACAGTATATGGGGACACTTATGTGACACATGTTGCCACTGCTCCAGTGTTGATGGGGCTCTGAAATTGAAAAACACAACATTGCACATGCTGCTCATAGTGCTGTGTACATACTGTGCAGGTAAGATAACATGCTATAACATTTATGATACGCATCCTCATCAGGTGTGCTGTCACAGCCACAGCATAGTTCTGTTTCTGCAACACAAATATAACATTGCAGTAAGAATTGTGAATTAATGTCTGTCAATGAGAATTCATGCATGCTGCAGTGTTTGTGAATGTTGGACATACCTACATGTCCTGGAACACCTGCATCAATACCACCACCTGGCTATCTGATGATCCTGGCAGGCATTATGATGGGAGGTCAGGAACATCATTATCTCATCTGGGGAAGGCAATGGTGGCCCACCACCAATGGTAGGTAACATAGTGGCAGTCTGTTGGCTGTACCAAGGATCATGTCATAGCAACATTGCCATTAGACTTCTCTGGATCTATTGTGTCCACTCATGACATTGACCATGTGCATGTCACATCCATCAACATTTGAATTCTCTACCCAGTATTGTCCATCCATAAAAGTTGGTTGTGAGCATGCTGAAGCAGAGCTTTTATTATTATTTCATTCTCTTGATGTGTAAAATTGCCTCTCCTACTACAGTTTGACATCTGAAAGACAGGATAATATGCACATCTTAGAGTTTATATAGGGACTCACATATTGACGTGACAATGTTAAAAGCATATGTCAAACGAATGCCTCACCTCCCATTTACAGTGCATAGCTATGCAAAACAATCCATATCATGTATACTACCGTCATGTACAAATAGAACAAACGTCTGAATAGCTG
This sequence comes from Protopterus annectens, assembly GCF_019279795.1. Taxonomy (NCBI): domain Eukaryota; kingdom Metazoa; phylum Chordata; order Ceratodontiformes; family Protopteridae; genus Protopterus; species Protopterus annectens. The sequence continues at coordinate 291,354,777 of NC_056744.1, forward strand.
ATCCATATGCCATAGCATCATCAGTGTACATACATAGGTATAAATCCATTCAACAAGTTTGGACATGTCATATATGCCAAGGTTGTATTTGAACCCATGTCATTGGATATTATGACTAGTAAATACCAAACACATAACCAATGTGTTACAATTCCAATACTATGACAATCATGTTGCCACTGTTACATGCACATCTGAACACACCTGACAATTCTACCTCAAAAATGTAGGATGCATCTCAGATATTATTGCTGTCGGTGCAGTGACAAACAGTATTACAGATGTGACTGTCATGGCATGGTACACAGCAAAAGTACTGAATTTGTACAGAAACAAGGAAGTAAAACATCAACTTATGAAAATTAGCAGTAATGCAGTCATTACTACATGTAATCACAGCAAACACCATAAATGTTAAGTCATCTTAATGTTGCCTATATCCCTTTGAACATAATCACAGCTACTACTATATGCTTACGTGTCCGTAAATTAAGTCAATGAACATATAATTTGAGGACAATCCTGTAAGTCATTGGTTTCTGCAAATATAAATCAGACATTACAGGTTCTTCTGCAATAAGTATGAGTATATGTTGATTGCATTCTTATCTGTAGTTCACTGGGGCTGGTTTGTTTGTTTGTAGCCATACCACTACATATGGGGAAAACCTCTTTGATGGTGATGAACATGTACCCATATGCATACATATTGTTGAAGTCTATCCTTATCCTTTATGTAACAGACAGATTGTAATCCAGAGAATTTTAAACAACATATGCATGAAAACGTTTCCCTTATTTTACACAGCATAATGTGAGCATAGGTATGCAATAATAGAATGGTATTCCAACACAGCAAGGCAAGCAGGTGACAGCTTACCTTTGGAAGGTAACTCAACTATATCCCACAATATCACAGAGGGTAGCTAAGCACATACCATTTTTAAGTACCATTTGTGCCATACATAATTAATGAGGTTCATTAGCATTCAGTATTGGAATCCTATTGGTGAATATCAATGTCAGCTCTTGAATCTTGGTGCATTAACCAATAGCTCTGCATAAATTTACAGTCCTCAGCACAACTGCCCAATAGGCATCAATAAATGGGAATATCTGTTATTACATTGCTGGTTCCCTCCAATAGCCTGCCACCATCCTCTAAATGTGATAACTTTAAAATGTAATAATGATACATATTCTTACCATGCTATTGCTAACTGCGAACTGAGAGGGACTGCAATTAGCATTTATTTGATAGCATTTGAAAGAAGATTCCTAGAACTGTTTCAGTGATTCAGGTGTCTAGATATGAACAGAGGGTGTGAGTACACCCCATGAACTTTGCAATGATCGACATCTGGAACTGGATTGTATGGGAGCACCGTGGATAAACTGGGATCTACTGGACTAAAGTGCAGGTCCACCACTACTATAATGACCTACATCAGAGGGACACAGAGGATCTTCATCAGAGGGTCGCAGAAGTCTAAAGCCAGCCACCTGATGCCTACAGTAAGTTACATATGCCAGACCTTAACATATACATTTTCATATATGTATGTAGCAAGCATATGTGTTTATTTGATGCACTGTGGATCATGTGTATTCAGTGATTACCAGTATTACTAATAGTATTTTACATGGAAGAATAATGTGTTATAATCATTAAAGTTAACATTCACATGTCGACACGTTCTGAAATCATTGGCTACTATATTGGGACACTGTAACCATTATGTAGGAGTGTCTATTATACTTGTATATTAATATGAACTTCAAACATAATATTATTATTACTGCTATACCATAATATGGGCAGCCACGGTGGTGCAGTGGTTAGTGCTGCTGCCTCACCGCAAGAGGCTCTCCGGTTTGATTCTTGGCTGAGGTGCCTTCTTTGTGGAGTCTGCATGTCTTCCCTGTGGTCACATGTGTTTCCTCCCAAAGACATGCTGTAGATGAATTGGACACTCTAAATTGGCCTTAGGAGTGCATGCATGCATGTGCCTTCTGTGGAAGGTTGGGTGCCAGGCTGGCAACTCAATACTGTAAAACTCCACTGCCAATCATGAGTAGTCAGGTGATCCACTGTGGTAACCCCTTATCAGGGAAAAAGAAGAAGACCGCTATTCCATAACATCTGGTTTTAAAGTGCTGAGGTGTCCCTTAGCTCAAATGGTTAAGCAACAAGTGTGGGTTCAAATCTCAGTATATCCAATTTTTGAGAAATAATTGGCAGAAATTAATTTAATATTGCATATAATCCATGGTGGTGGTGCTGTGGTAGCATTGTCACCTCACAGTCAGATGCTGTCCGGTTCGATTCTCAGCTAGAGAGTCTTCTGCGTGGAGACATGCATGAATGGGTGTACCTTCATTGAAGGTTGTGCATCAGGGCTGGTAACTCGGCATGTAAAAATCAACTACCAATCATTAGCAGACCGGAGTTCCACTGTGGCAACCCCTAACCAGGAAAAGTCGAAAGACACAACAACATATGGAAGATCTGTATTTGCTTGGTAATTGATACAGTACAGATTTTCACACATTTAGCACGGCCATGGTGTATTGGTGCCTAGTGCACTTAGGCTATGGATGACTATGCATTTCTCCATTATCTGCAAAGTTTCTAGAAACTTCATACAGGATACTTCAATATGTGTGAATGCTTAGTAATGCATGCATTATTAATCTCTAAAGTTTAAAATTCACAACAGTATTTTGTAATCCATTTCTTCTTTCATCAAGTCAATGAATGTAAGACCAATGCAGGTCATCATGGCTAAAATATGAGTTTGTATGTGTGCAGGCAAATGTTTTCTTGCAAACAATGACAGCTGGGTGTTTTACCTGTTATAGCTGAGTGGCATCACTGCAAGCAATGTGATGACAACTACATAGTTTTGGTGTTCGAATCCCACTACATGCATTACATATGTCATTGGTAAGCTTGAATATTCTTACAGAGGAATGCCTAACTTGCAGAAAATGTGTCATGAGTGATACTGTTTTTGTTCCACTCTATTATTCATTTATGTTACCAATGTCAACAATTTATGTAGCATAACACATTTTGGATATTTTATGTACAATGTGATGTTAAATGTGTATAGCAGTTTATGTGCCGGTCATGGCAGCCCTTCCACTTTCCTTTTACTTTTCATGTAATATATCCACACAAATTCATATTTAGGTAAAATATGTATGTACATGTCCATAAAAATTACAAACACATGTACACCTGCACATGTAGGTCTATCGATATCTATATCCATATCCATATAAATCACCTGCATACACATATATATTTATTAATTTGTATTTATGAATATGTATGTACAGGAAGACTGTAACTTTGAGGTATCAGCGTTACAACATCGAAGTATCATCCATTATTTATATATGTACACAGTTCTATTGATTATGACATAAGACCACACTGTGTTCAGCATATAATAACTGTGTAGATTTATAGGTCTTTGTCCACATGGTTAGGTATGTCTGTGCACTTACATAATGTCATCTTAGACTGGCACTGTTATTAGTGTGTGTGATGCATCACCTTCGTATTCATAGATATAAGTTCTTTAATTTCCATCTATTCATGTTACTATCGCAAAGGTTTGTTAGTTGGTTAGGTGAATTTCTGAATTATAATGTGAAAATTGGTGAAAAATGTAGGTTTGAATCCAGCCTCCTCTTTTTGCCTGCAGCAGTCCTTATGTGTACACAGTATTGAGAGTAAAACATCAATAATAAAATAAGCAAAATGAGATATTATATGGTACTGCTTGCTAACATGTAATAATGACTATATTTTCACTGTTCTTTTGTTATATTGAACTAAATCAATCCTTCTGTTGATACAATACTTCATACATTTTTCTGTTTGTAGCTATTAAAGACTGGGCTGGGAATACAGCCTTGACTATTGAGCACATGCACAGGCTTTATTACTTTCCACTTTTATTTCTCCAGAAATAATATTAACATATTTATATCTTCAGGTTTAGATTTGTAGTCCTATGGCATTCAAGCATGCTAATGCTACTTCAGACTTCCCATGATGCATCTGAGAGGTATGTGTAATAGGTAATGATTTTTTTGTGCATAACATTAATGTGCAGATAATGTTATATGGAATGTTGTCCTATGTGTTATCAACAGGTGTTTTGCATTACATTGAGGTTATGTGCAGTTTGTTGCTACAATCTAAATAAAACAAATCTGTGTTCAACTGGCATATTGCATTAAATTTAAATTTAAGTTGTTATTGCTGGTTGTGTTATGTGTACTAGCAGCTCTAGTTGATTATGAGTTATGTGAGGTGCATAGCCTGCCTATTCTGTTACTGAATGGGTGCAGTCCTACTGCTGTTATCACATATATATATATATATATATAACTCTACTGCCTTTGCGGTACAGTTGTACTTTGAAGGTTTCTTAAACACTACCTTCCATGTGCTTTCATGTTGTTGGTTATGTCGTAAGGCATTCATGGTTTATTTATATGTCTGAGGTGTTACATCATATAGGTATGATAATCATTAAAGTTTTCCACTGTCCAAGTACATATGTAAGCATAACTCAAATGTAAGCAGTGACAGGTGTGTCATATATGCAATTTCATGTTATTACATGCTGCTGCTGCTCTTGTCACTGTTTTCAGTTATCAAAGGTGTCTTGTCCTGATTATATAATGTGATGTCACCCATTAACCATGTTCCATTGCTCATCAAATTTGCATATACATTTTAAGTGTACCACTGACTGTTAATTTTATACTATATTCAACACAGTTAGGTTAACCAACATGAAACATTACTTGTTCTTAATAATGAGTTAAAGTAGAAATTTAGATATACTGAGACCTCAACTAAATGTGTGAGGCATACACTGAGTAATGAATAAGGGGCTATATATCTAAGAAATTGCTCTAAGACTCAATGGCTGATATTTATTTAAGTTATATGTAACAATATGCTTATACTAGGATTTATATTCCCACAGATCTGATGTTAGTATTAACTTGCATTAAACCAAGTCATATGGAATTAAGTCTCATATTAGTGTATCATGCTACTCTGGCATGGTATACTTGTCTTGAAACTTACTGATATATACATACATACACACACACACACACACACACACACACACATATATATATATATATATATATATATATATATATAGATAGATAGATATGTGACAAGATAAGGTAACATATATATATATATATATATATATATATATATATATATATATATATATATATATATATATATATACTATATATACTATATATAATATTAATACTAGAACCACCACTAATGCCTTAGCTAAACATGTCATTCACAAAGCTGACACACAAATTTCACTTCCTAGTTATGGAAAAAACTAGATTGGATGAGAGACGTGGAGATGTTAAAAATAAGACAGAAACAAATGAAACCCGCTGGATTATTAAATTAAGAGTTGATAGTGGCAGTAATTTGAATGACAATGACAAAGTCCCCATCAAACCCATACTGAAAGCTAGACCTCTGCGTAGATAACATAGTTTTAATAGGATGCTAAGCAATGTGTGTATACTGGCCAATTCCATATGTTCCTTTAAATGTTCAAAAATGTGAAAAATAAATAAATAAATAAATAAATAAATAAATAAATAAAAAACCTAAACAGTGCTAGCAGGATGGGGGGGGTAAGACCCCCTGCACCCCCCACATCCCCCACTATTTATATATACCAACTCCGAGATCACACTACATTGCGGTAAAAGGAAATCTTCCCATTCCGTGCTCTATGAAGATCCCCATTCAGACCATTCAAACTTTTAAAAGTTCGATCATATGGTCTCGGCCGGGGACCCATATATATATATATATATATATATATATATATATATATATATATATATGTGTGTGTGTGTGTGTATGTCTGTGTAGTCTGCACTTATGTGCTTTATCTGTATTCTGTAGGCTGGTAAGTTAGTAACCTGAGTAATGCATGCTATGTAATATTCTAGCGTAACTTAATGAAATCATATGATAGGCATGCTGACACATTTATGGTCTTCTATTTATATCATCAATATATGAATTGTATGACTTATAGAATGCTGCATAATCATGATATTATACTTGTTACTATTACACCTTTGCATCTTTTGTTATATAACTTATAAATAAACCTTATGGCCAGATCTGGCGCAACAAATGTACTGTACAGTGGTGTAACTTGCACAAACATTACACATGTCCTGTTTCATATGTTTTGAGGTTAATTGCATATCACATAATATTTTTGTAATTATGTTGGTGCACATCTGACATAACATTAATAAATGGTTGTTTCAGATGTCACCCTGTAAGGCTGATTGTGTTATGACACATTAATATATATACTGTGAAGCAGTTGATAGATGTGGCAATATAAGATGATATACCATGTTTATTATATCCACATATATGTCATTATTGTGAAAGTGACCTCCTCTCCAGACCCTGCATAATGCTTCGGTAACATTTTTTGTGCATTGTGTAACCCCTAGTTTGTTATGCTATACAAATACGTATGACTATTGTCATGTTTTGTAACATACCTGTCATAACAACACATTGTATAGTGTCACACAATGGTTTCTGCTTATATACATGCATATGTAATGAATATGTATTTTAACTGGCATACACATTTATGTGAATGCCTTATCAGTGATCCATGTTTTATTTCAGACATGCTTGGCATATGACTGTGATGTACGTTACACATCATTTTGTAATTTAGTATGGACTGGATGTATGCCTGACATCAAATAAGGTGTTATAGTTGTATTAGGTCAGTTAGTAGTGAACATCACATACATAAAGGTCAGACATATAGATTGCGTAACTCTCATTGGAATTTTCATTTATTCATTGTTTTTAGGTTAATGCTTATTATTTGTGTATAATGTTTTGTTCATGTGTAAAAATGTGACCCTTGCATCATCAGGGACAAGACTGTGGATCATCAAACAGGCTGTGGCCTGCTTCTCTTCTTGGGATTGGTGCTAACATTTTGCTTCTGGTGAGAGTAGAAGCAAAGGAGTACTGTATCCCAAAACAGCGAAGCTGTGCTGAGACCAGCATTAGTAGTAGCCAGGCAGTAGCCATTCATGCAACTCTCCTCTTTTCATCATTCTTGACAAGCTAATTCTTTATTTTCAGTAAGTACAGCTTCATTTCTTCCTAACTTCAGAATATCTGCCTAAATACTTAATCCTTAAAATTTCAGGGTCTACATATTAGTTTTGCCTCAAGTGTTTACCAGTGCTCTGTATAGACTTAGACTCCCTGAGTGACATTTTTCCTGTAAAAGGAATATATAAGGAAACAGCTCCAGTACTTAGTAATAATGACCATCCCTCCTGGCATGTCTAAAGGTCAGTTCCCTGTGCTTTCTCCTATTAACCTGTTGAACTTGGGCATTCTGAGGCAGTGTAGCAACTGTCTCGTGTATACAGACAACCTTCTCCTCTTACCTCCCAACACTTAGACTTGTGAGAGATGCACTTATATATCCAAATTGGAAGCCATGCCCTCTCAAGCCAAGACCAGAATAGCTGGTCAAGAGGAGAAGGTCAACACATGCACCACACCACATGCAACACATAGCCCTCCAGAACACCCACCGTCACAGCTCTCACATAAAAACACAAACCAAACACCCACCTTCATGGAGGCTCTCAATAGTGATCTACCCAAACAGCAGAGACCTCCAAGGCAGAAATGCACTTGACCACCACAACAGAGCACAAACCACAAGACACATAGCTCATCTACATAGTGTGCCCCTCAACCTAAGCCCCTAAGGCAAACCAGCTTGCCCAATACACTAATCACAGGTGACTCGATAGTGAGGCACACTGATGTCCTATTCACTAGGTTGAATAAGGAGAAGGTAACAGTCAGCTGTCTATCAGGTGCCAGAATTTGACACATAACACACACACGTATGTCACTCCCCAACAAGTACACATATGACTCTGTCACTGTCCATGTGGGTGTGAATGACCTGAGATGCACCTCCCTGAACTACATGAAAAGAGACATGGAGGAGCTCTCGGATTATGTGGCCCAGGCAGGTATGACCCTAGCCCTGAGCAGCATCCTACTGTTGCACAGAATGATACTGCAATAAAGCAAAAAATGATTGACTTCAACAATTGGCTAAGTTTCTGGTGTCATTCTAAGGGGATCCAGTATCTGTCTGCTTTGGATGACATGACTGACAGACCTCGATGCTTTGCCAGAGATGGTCTGTATCTGTCACCCCTGGGTTTTCAGATACTGGCTAAGGCTCTTGCCATCCCTATAGTGCCTTTTTTAGGCAATGTTCCAAAGGCCAAATGACCACCCTAACAGCTATAAATAAATGCAATCTAAGGGTCATGCTGCTCAACGCTAGAAGTCTAAATCTCAAGATGCACTTGCTCGAAGCACTCTTCAAAATGGAGAACATTGACATGTGTGCTGTAATGGAGATATGGTTTAAAGCAGCAGAAAGCACCCCTGCACTACCAGGCTATAACTCACTCTACACCTTTCGGCCCCAGAACATGGACCAAAGGTCCAAAGGCAGTGGTGTCTCCATATTCATAAAGGATATGCACACCTCCAGACTAGTAGCCCAGTGTAATGCATCTGAGATACTTCAGGTACAACTAGCATTGGGTAAGATGGCAATTCAGGTTGTGGCCTACTATAGGTCCCCAGCCATTTCCCAAGGCTCTCACTCCACATTTCTAAGCACCCTGAAAACTATAAGGATCCAACCCAACACTATCATACTAGGTGACATCAACTATCCCTCCATCAACTGGGAAAACTACTCATGCATCAATAGACTGGCCCAATGCTTCCTGGAATTCATCAATTCAAATGCTCTGGACCAGCTCCTTCTTACCCCCACTAGAGGAAGCAACAGCCTTGACCTGGTTATTACAAACATCGGCAACCATTGCTCTACCCCAATAGTCAATCCCTCCCTGGTTAGATCCAACCACAAACTAATCACAATGGAAATCCACATCTCACCCATGCCCCCTGCAAAGGTAACCACCATGTCAATGGAAAATAGATGCATGACTGCTAAATCATACACCAATGCACTGTATGAATAAGTACATAAATGCATGGAACTAGACATACCCAGCAGAACTAAGGCACTCTTCTCCAAAAAAGGAAGCCAATCTGGTGGTCCCCTGCCATTAATAAACTCTACAACAGGAGGAAGAAACTGTTGCAGAAAAAGGTGAAGTCCCAAGACTGGAAAACCTCCCTTATTAGCCTGAGCAAAAAGTTGAGATCCCTCATCAAAACCTCTAAAGCCAGCTATGAAGGCAGAATTTCGGCAGACACTAAAAACAACCACAAAGCTTTCTATAGTTATATAAAGAATCTCCACAGCAATACCCAGGTTTGCTCTGAGTTATTGCACAATGGTACCTCCTATACTGAGCTAACAGATATTGCCAACATGCTGGCCGACAGATTCAGTGCCAACTTTACCCTCCCCCCAAAGGACCAATCACAATACTGGAGGAATGCCAGGCACCCAGCATTACTGCAGCACAGGTTAAAGCTGCATTGTCCAAGGCCAAGAATACAGCGTCGGTGAGACCCATCAGTATCCCTGGATGTATTCTACATGAACTACAAAGTGAACTGGCAGCATATCTGTGTGCCCTGTTCAATCACAGCCTCACCTCAGGCTTTGTCCCTACCAAATGGTGCACTTTTACAGTCATCCCTTTCCATAAAGGGGGAGCAACAACGGACCCTGGGAATTATCGCCCCATTATCCTGATGAGTCTGATATGCAAGGCTATGGAGTGCATCAACATGGATTTAATTAATAAGGATATAGGGAATCTCCAAACTCTAGATCCCATGCAATTTGGTTTTGTGAAAGGTAAATCATGCCTGCCTAACCTGGTTGACTTCTTTGAGTCAGTCACCAAAGCTGTGGATAAGGGCAAGGCAGTTCATACAGCCTACCTCAATCTGGCCAAGGCCTTTGGTACCATTCTCCATTCAGGAATTATTAATAAACTCACCAAACTAGGCATCAACCCCTATATCACTAGGTGGGCTGCAAATTGGCTCACAGATTGAAACCATAGTGTGAAAGTGGTGGATTCCAAGTCAGACTGCCAACCAGTCATGAGTGGAGTCACACAGTGATCGGTCCTGGGTCTTGTCCTGTTTGGCATCTACTTCTCAGAAGTCCAGGCCAATACGGATGGACTCTGGCTGACCAAGTTCACAGATGACTGCAAGTTGGGAGCCATTATTAACTTCCCAAGTGATGTAGACATCCTACAGAAAGGCCTCACTGAGACCAATGACTAGTGTCAAAACCATGGCCTTAAGCTTAATGCCAAAAAATGCATCGTCATCCCCTTTGGGAAAAACTCAGTTCCCACTAATTACCACAATGACGGGAGCCCACTGAATACCGAAGGTGTTATGAAAGATCTAGATACACAGGTTGACAGCAACCTCTCCTTTGACCACCACATTGCTACTGTGGTCCTTCTATGTGCCACATCTCATTACCAAGGGTTTTGCATCCGGAAAGAAAGAGGTCATCAGCTCTCTTTACTCTTTCCTCATTAGGCCAATCATTGAGTATAATGCCCCATTTGGCATGTGCCTCACTAGACACATGCAACAGCTGGAAAGGCCACAAAAGTACCTCATGAAGAGGATCCTAGGCCTTAAACAAATGTTCTGCACAGACAGACTAAAAAAAACTCCAGTTATTCTCTGTCAACTATCATCTACTAAGAGGCGATCTCTGCTTGATTTACAAAGCCATGTCTGACCTAGCTCTGTTAGAAATGCTGCATCTAAAGAAATCCAAATCCCTCTGCATCACACACTCCAGAGACCTCAACCTCATTGCCACAAGCAACAGAACATGCTGGAGAGATAGGTTCATAGCCCAGAGACTGCCCCATGCTATGGAATAGATTTCCCATACATGTCAAGCAGAGCACCTCACTGGTCCTCTTCAAGAAAAATCTTGATGAGTGGATGGGAAATAGAAAGTTCACCCCAGGGATCACTGCAGTGGTCTACTTGATAGAGGCACTGGAAACTACTGTCAGGCGGCATGATGCCAGGGCACTTCTATGGGCCATTATCCTAGTACACACCTATGAACCTATGATGATGCATCAGACCAGACCACTGGCAGCCAAGTCTGACTCCAAGAAAAAGGATAATGACCACGATGCGGTCAATGATTATGAAGATCATGATGACAACAGATTGGGACCTGCAGATGCCACTGTTCCTGTGGCTCAGTGTAGAAGATGCCCACCACCATGGCAGGCTGATGACTTTTGGGACTAGCTCCAGGATGTAGTGACAAACATGTTATAGATGCAGATGAGGTACCCGATATGTAACTTCTTTCAGGGCATGGAACAAGTCATATGCAATTGTTTCCAGGAAATCACTTGATAGTACTTTCATAATGTTTGACCACATGGAGATTGTCCCCCAGGAATATGAGTATTGCCTGTGTGAGCCATTCGTGTAATGCCAACACCATGGTGTTTTCCATATTCCAATCTGTATGGCATAGACATCCTAAATTGCTATCATGCTTTCTGGATATACATCATAGTGAACACAACATATATTGGGTCATATGTGGCTTTATCTTGCTGCTACAGAATGAGAATGATTCACAAATGACACACGCATCACCATTATTTACATGATCAGCACATGTTGTTATTACTACATATATTTTTCCATGCGGATAGGGGTGCTACTCCTTCAGTCAGTACATGTGTGTGTACACCTATGCATGGAGTGCAACATAATATCATTGTATCTAATACAGTCTGGCCCTATAAGTGACTAATATGACTCTTGCAGTTAGTGTAATATGAATGGGACAAAATTGTTCTAATTCCAAAGGCATGCATCTGGAGTGTTTCTCCCAGTGCCTCCACTGAAATTAGGCTCTGTCCTAGTCAAGTTTCCTGGTCAACAAAATAATTGTGTTGTTTCTGTATATACTTAGAAGGGATGACACCAGCTCACATTCTACATTATTCCATTCTTCTTACATAATACAGTGAGGTCAGTCATGTGTCTCTTTGCAGATGTTATCCATGTGAATGTATTGCACCCACATATGTACTTATTTTTGTCATCTTATGTCTGTTAACAACATGACATGTCCTTGATTTTGTAACTTAAGTACCATTATGGGGTCATGCTGTCCCAATGGCACAATGACTTTGTGTGTGCTGTGTACTGGCAATTATTGTGCCATGTTGTTTTTGAGTACTGTAACAGGTACATCTGAACATATATCCTTCACTTACTGCATTGACATTCACTGGCCCCTTTTTGAATATGCATAGGTGATGCTTTGTGTAGCATCATTTATAACTCACTTTTTATCTGTATCTTGCTTATGCCACTAACCAGTCTTTTTGAACATAGCTTATATTAGGACATGTATGCATGGGTTCACATAAATGTCCATATGCATGCATTTGTAGGACACATGCACTGATTTCCATATATGTGCATGTGTGTCACCATAATATGATCAGCACACAACTACCTTTGTAATATGTAACTGGTTACATGCACTTATTCCATTTTATTTTGCTGTTATTGTGTACACAGGACTGTCTTTTGATCAGTTATACACAAGTACTTTGATATTTATAACAATAATAGTGATTCTGCCACCTGTCATATCATGTTTGTATAGCAGTATATATGGGTATACGGTATTCAAATCTACTTTTGTTGTGTAGCTATGACATTTGCTGTTTAACTGTTGCACATTACAATGTTGTTTGTATCATTTGCACATAGACAGTTTATAGCCATCCCCAGTGCACCATGCACATATGTCAGATGCTGGCCATTTGCTTCAAAGTATCATGTGAGGACTTGTAGTCCATCTTATGTTGTGCATAAATGCATGTGAACTGTGTCTCCTTAGCTAGGGCTATTTTGCTTTATTCTGTGCTTACTTTCTCTTGCTGGCATTTCCTCATTGATAAGGGCCTACATTGTCCTTCTTTTCCCTCTTATACTTTAGCCTGCATGTTTAACATATGCATGGCAAAAGCATACTGTATGTATATGTTCTTGTAATGTATCATCACTGTATTTTAGATGTACTGGTACAGTATGACCTTGTACCATAATGATGGATATCATATACATGCAAGGTATATATACATAAAGTGGCAGCAAACTGAGTATATTCCATTAGTGCTTATGTTGTATTTATGTGTTTGCATTACCCATTTGCATTACCCAGACATTAGTATGTAGTATGTTTCCTGTCTATCCACATGCCTGCCTTCCTTAACATTCATTAATCATGTATGCATCACTATTTACTTCATATTCCATGTCATTGGTGTAGGTATGTGTGATGAACCTTCTTTATGTTTGGCTTATGTAAAATCATTACATGTCACATATCTATGTTGTATACCCGGACACCCATATTTGTTGCGGTATGGATGCCTTTTCTCTTGTGTTTGTGGTTTGTATACCTATTTGTTTATGACACAGCTACATTAATATTTTGCTGTGGTGTTGTTGTTTGGCACAGTGTTTAGTTGTTTGCCTTTCACATGCAGGGATGGGCTTTCTAGTATTCCCTTTGCTTGTCTGCTCCTGGATTTGATCATCCTTGCTGTTGCTTGGCATACACTTGCACTACTGACAGCCTACTTGATGCTTATATTCATTATCCACTGTGCTTCAGTGACACTACTCCCCATTTAGTGTTCTCTGACACACTTGATTATATTCATTCTGGTATGACTGTCATACAGTTTGCACCATTTCAGCACTACTTTGTGCATTGGTGCATACTCATTTTTGTTTTGCACCATGACTGGTAAGCATTTCTACCCTATTTGTCATTTTTCATTCACCCATGTTGTATAGTCTATGTGTGCTGTCTGTATGTTGTCTGTTTAACTTACTTCTCCTTCATGTGTATTACTGACCTTTGTCCATCATGTCTTGTGATTTTTGTTGTATGTTTGCAACTGCAACTGCTTTTTTTGTCCAAGTCTTCCTTCTGTGTCTTTTCCACTCCTTCTATTCTTCTTCTTCAAAAAAAATGGGGCCTATTCCCTCCAAAAAAATTGCCCATACCTCTCTCACACTCGCTCCGATCTTCCTATTCCATCATACATCTTATGTGTACCTCTTTTTCATCATCATACACATCTGCTTTTCTGACACGATATTTCCGTGGGTGTGTGCATTACGTGTTCCTTACACTTGTCCTACACCCATCATTAGCTGCTGTTACCCATGCTGATATGGTCAAGATTGTCCTTCACCTTACTTAATATTTTATGACAAATTTTGTGGCTTATGTCAGATTCCACAAATTGTAATGGACATATGTATATGTCTGTCCACATATTATGACAATATCCTTAAATGTTTGCAGATATTTATTACTTTTCTGACATAATGGCTGATGCATATTTGCCATAATTTAGTACTTTCCACATATTGCTGAAGGTTCTTTTTGGCTTGTATACCTTCCATAGATGTGAATTGGTAATGCACATACATATATTACTTTATGGATGAGACTTTGAGACTTCCTTAAATATGAATTTGACATGAGTGATTGTGGTTGCTCTCTCATAGCTGGTTATGTTTGCCTTCTACTGTGGTATTCTCTGTAGACTGGAGCATATTTGCATATTACTTGGTTTGCTGCAAATGTCATGTGGAACTTAGCAGATTGCACTGAGTTCTGCAAAACTTATGGAATCTCTCCCCAAGTCCAGCTTAACAAAATTTTGGTTAATCAGCAGTTTTACAAATTGCATGTTCCATCTCTTGAACTCAACTGAACAGGCTTTTCTGAAAATTGTTGGGTGATGAAGGCAATTCTGCCAGAATTGGTTTCCTGGTTGTTCTTTTCTCCTCGGATGTTGTTCATCATCATCATCATCTTCTTTTGGCTGTTCCTGTTAGGGGTCACCACAGCTGATCATCTGTTTCCATTTCTTCCTGTCCTCTGCATCATGCTCTTTCACACCAACCACCTGCATGTCCTCTCTCACCACATCCATAAACCTTATCTTAGGCCTTCATCTTTTCCTCTTACCTGGCAGCTCCATCCTTAGCATCCTTTTCCCAGTATACCCAGCATCCCTCCTCAGCACATGTCCAAACCAACGCAATCTCGCCTCTCTTGCTTTGCCTCCAAACTGTCCAACCTGAGCTGACCCTCTAATATACTGATTCCTAATCCTGTCCATCCTAGTCACACCCAGTGCAAATCTTAACATCTTTAACTCTACCACATCCAGCTCTGACTCTTGCCTTTTTGTCAATGCCACCGTCTCCAACCCATATAACATAGCTGGTCTCACTACCCTCTTGTAGACCTTCCCTTTCACTCTTACTGGTACCCGTCTGTCACAAATCACACCTGACACTCTTCTCCACCCATTCCACCCTGCCTGTACTCTCTTCTTCACCTCTCTTCCACACTCACCATTACTATGAACTGTTGATCCCAAGTACTTAAACTCATCCACCTTTACCAACTCTACTCCCTGCGTCCTCACCATTCCTCTACCCTCCCTCACATTTACACACATATATTCTGTTTTAGCCCTGCTGACCTTCATTCCTCTCCTCTCTAAAGCATATCTCCACCTCTCCAAGGTCTCCTCAACCTGGTCCCTACTCTCACTACAGATCACAATGTCATCTGCAAACATCATAGTCCACGGGGTCTCCTGTCTGATCTCATCTGTCAACCTGTCCATCACCACTGCAAATAAGAAAGGGCTCAGAGCTGATCCTTGATATAATCCCACCTCCACCTTAAACGTATCTGTCACTCCCACCACAGTCCTCACCAATGTCACACTACCCTCGTACATATCCTGTACCACTCTTAGTCCTCACCAGTGTCACACTACCCTCGTACATATCCTGTACCACTCTTACATACTTCTCTGCCACACCCGTCTTCCTCATACAATACCACAACTCCTCTCTAGGCACCCTGTCATATGCTTTCTCTAAGTCCACAAAGACACAATGCAACTCCTTCTGACCTTCTCTGTATTTCTCCAACAACACTCTCAGAGCAAATATTGCATCAGTAGTGCTCTTTCCTGGCATGAAACCATACTGCTGATCACTAATCATCACCTCCCTTCTTAACCTAGCTTCCACTACTCTTTCCCTTAACTTCAAGCTGTGACTGATCAATTTTATCCCTGTGTAGTTACTGCAGCTCTGCACATCACCCTTATTCTTAAAGATAGGTACCAAAACACTTTTTCTCCACTCCTCAGGCATCCTCTGACTTTCCAAAATTTCATTAAACAATCTAGTTAAAAATTCCACTGGCATTTCACCTAAGCACCTCCATGCTTCCACTGGTATGTCATCTGGGCCAACAGCCTTTCCATTCTTCACCGTCTTCATAGCTGTCCTTGCTTCCTCCTTGCTTATCTGTTTCACTTCCTGATTCACTATCCCCACATCATCCAACCTTCACTCTCTCTCTCATTCTCATCATTCATCAGCCCTTCAAAGTACTCTTTCCATCTACTCAACACACTCTCCTCACTTGTGAGTACGTTTCCCTCACTATCCTTTATTACCCTTACCTGCTGCACATCTTTCCCAGCTCTGTCCGTCTGTCTAGCCAATCGGTACAGGTTCTTTTCTCCCTCTTTAGTGTACAATCTCTCATACAACTCTCCATATGCCTTATCCTTAGCCTTTGCCACCTCTCTCTTCGCCATATGTCTCATCTCCTTATACTCATGTCTACTTTCTTCATCTCTTTGACAATCCCACTTCTTCTTCGCCAGCCTCTTCCTCTGTATACTCTCCTGTACTTCCTCATTCCACCACCAGGTCTCCTTGTCCTCCTTCCTCTGTCCAGATGTCACACCAAGCACCTTTCTAGCAGTCTCCCTTACTAGCTCTGCTGTAGTTATCCAGCTATTCGGTAACTCTTCACTGCCTCCCAGTGCCTGTCTTAAATCTTCCCTGAACTCCACCTCACAATCACCCTTTTTTAACTTCCACCATTTAATTCTTGGCACTGCTTTCACACTCCTCCTCCTCCTCTTCTTGATCACCAACATCATCCTACAGACCACCATTCTATGCTGCTTAACTACACTTTCCCCAGTCACCACTTCACAGTCTCCAATTTCCTTCAGACTGGCCCTCCTGCATAGGATATAATACACCTGTGTGCATCTTCCTCTACTCTTGTACGTCACCCTATGCTCCTCCCTCTTCTTAAAATACATATTCACCACAGCCATGTCCATCCTTTTTGCAAAATCCACAATCATCTGACCTTCTGCATTCCTCTCCTTAACACCGTACCTACCCATCACTTCCTCATCCCCTCTGTTCACTTCACCAACATGCCCATTGAGGTCCGCTCCAATCACTAGTCTCTCACCCTTGGGTACACTCACCACTCCTTCATCCAACTCACTCCAAAATTTTTCTTTCTCATCCATTGCACACCCAACTTGTGGAGCATATGCACTAACAACATTCATCATTACACCATCAATTTCAAGCTTCATAAACATCACTCTATCAGACACTCTCTTCACCTCCAAAACACTCTTGGCATACTGTTCCTTTAGGATAATCCCTACCCCATTTCTCCTGCCATCCACACCATGATAGAACAATTTGAACCCACCTCCTATACACCTGGCCTTACTTCCCTTCCATCTGGTCTCTTGCATGCACAATATATCAACCTTCCTTCTCTCCATCATATCAGCTAGCTCTCTCCCTATACCAATCATACTGCCAACATTCAAAGTTCCTACCCTCACTACTACACTCCTAACCTTCCTCCTCTCTTCCTGCCTTCGGGCATGCCTTCCCCCTCCTCTTCTCCTTCGGCCAGCATTAGCCCAATTTCCACCAGCACCCTGTTGGCTAACAGTACTGGTGGCAGTCATTGTTAACCTGGGCCTCGACCGATCCGGTATGGAAATATGAAATGTTCTCTGCATAAATAATTTGGCAGAGGTTTTACACCATATGCCCTTCCTGTCGCAACCCTCCCCATTTATCCAGGCTTGGGACCAGCACAAAGAAATGCACTGGCTTGTGCATCCCCAGTGGCTGGACTTCTCCTTGGATGTTGTTATAATTAAAAAATAATTCCATAGTGCTGAATTTTGTGTGCTGGACATTTGTTGTCGGATATCGGTTTTTTTTGGATATCAGTGCCTTCACAAATTATAAATTCAATTTATTTTATTTTATTTATTTTACATTTGTTTACCGGGCTAGTCCAAATGGATACATGTCCATTTTCAGTGGAGGCCCGGGGAGAAAAACTCCACTACATACTACTTAACAATATCAAGATATACATGAATATACAATAATAAGAAAAACAATATGCTTTAAACCTACGACAGGTTGTATAGACTTTTGAGTACAGTCTGAGTCTTAGGATGGTAAAAAAAAAGTAAAGATGATGAACATTAAATTTCTTGATGTCAACCAAACAGACTTTTCAGAAAAGCCCATTGACTGCACATATAGTACTGATATGCTGAGCTTTTTTCCAGCTGCACCATAAGAGAAGTGTAAGGACTATACATTATTGCAAAGTAAATATGCAAGAAGCATAATAATGCATGTTAAACCACATGGAATGAGATTTCACGAATAGTCTGCAATAAGCATAGCAATGCAAGCAAAATTGTACGGAATTAAACTTTTCCTCACTAATTTTTAATAAGCTGACTAATACATTATTTAAATGCATGACTGATGCAGTCATCAGTAGTAACACAGCTTGTACAATTTGCATGTAACTAACATTTCTGGACTGCAGTTACTGTATATTTCAATACCAGCAGGGCTGGAAAAGTAGAACAATGTCAACCATTTTGTTGTAATGACTGGAGAGAATGGCCTCCCAAACACTGTTGTACTCTGCTGCAGCAACTAGTGCAAAAAACAGCCACAAGTCTGGTCGTGCGTTTACTGAAAGGCTTGTGCAGTTTTTAGAGATGGGTTCTTCCCAACTAGTCATAGTACCTGTTTGTGCCATCACATAGAAACTCTGGGTAAAGTTAATGAAGTTTAAGACAATTTCTGCCATGTTTGACAGTAGTTGTACACTGTCTGAATGTTGCATATCCCCACAGCAGGTAATCTACCTAGGCAACCAAAAATGAATTCAATAACTGAAGACAAAGAAAATTCTGGTAAGGAAAAATAAAAATGCCAGAAAAAACTCTTGGCAATTATCTTTCACCTTTGACTTATTGTTTTAACTATGGGTCTGAAGAAGTCTTTGATGAAAGCAAAATTAAAATGCAGTCTCTACATGATGATATTGCTTTCAGCACTAATGTTATCTAGACAACATGATGTCAAACAAATTTGTGTTACTGTTAACTATCTGAACTTTCTGAATGCTGTATTAAAGATACTCTGCTCTATATATGAAGACATTACTTTAACCATTTTTTCATCAGAGCCTGTTGACTTAATTGCTTTGATCTTCAGACTCAGCATCTAACCACCCACATTAAATGGATACTATTCCTAAAAAAGGATGGCACAGTGAGTATCATTGTAGCGTCATAGACAGAGATCCTTTGATTCAATTCTCAGCTGTGGTGCCTTTTGTGTGGCATGTCAATATCCTTCCTGTATTTCTCCAGGTGCTCTGGTTTCCTGCCACCCTCCAAAGACATTTTGTAGGTTAGTTGGCAACTCTAAATTGTCCATAAATTGTAAATAAATGTGTGTGTGTGTGTGTGTGTGTGTGTGTGTGTGTGTGTGTGTGTGTGTGTGTGTGTGTGTGTGTGTGTGTGTGTGTTTATGTGTGTGTGTGTGTGTGTGTGTGTGTGTGTGTGTGTGTGTGTGTGTGTGTGTGTGTGTGTGTGTGTGTGTGTGTGTGCGTGTGTGTGTGTGTGTGCGTGTGTGCGTGTGTGTGTGTGTGCGTGTGTGTGTGTATGTGTGTGTGTGTGAGATACAGAGGCTCCCTACTGAAATGTCGGAACTTGTAATGCAGAGTGCTGACAGACAGAGCAAATAAAGAAATAGTGCAATAGAGGAACAAATCTTGTCCATTGCTCTTTCCATTAAACTTGTTTTATGCACAGGGCAAGCCCCCCCATAATTAAACTTGTTTTATGCACAGGGCAAACCCCCCCATACCGCTTAACTGTACAGATTTTTGCAGACTCTCCAGATGTTTCCTCAGTCATAATTTTGATCTGTTCCTCATAAAATTTGTGGTATTCTGACAAAATATTAAAGACTGAAGACACAAAATGATAGCATACATTTGTGTTTCAGACTTCATATCCTGCAGAAAATACATGCTAACACAAATCCTGTATTCTAGCCATGTTCTAAATTTATAACAGCAATATTTAAATTCTGTCCCTAATTTTGGGACTTTGTTCTCCCATTATTTTAGGCTTGGTCCAGATTTCTTGTGCTAAGAGGTTGAGAGGTATGCTCCCCATGCACCCCCAAATTTATATATACAAACTTTGAGATCGTCATACCTTGAAGAAAAGATAATATTGTGAGGAATGACCATCTCTTACTCGACATGAATGAGTCTGCTTTTTCAGCTATTGAGTCTTTATATTTCGGGACTTGCTCATGCAGGTCCCCACTTCTTAAATGGCTACCAAATGTAACACCTGTTGATCTATTTATGTTTCACCCCATTTTGCTTAGTAAACTCTGTGGATGGTAGTGGCTGTACACGCAGTCAGTATGGGAGTCAGCTTCAACTTATAAACACAAATAGAATTTTCTTCTTCTTTCGGCTTTTCCCAGTTAGGGGTCGCCACAGCGGATCACCTGTCCGCTCAAATGGAATGATTCATATAAAATAATGACAAGTAACAAGCTCTCGAACAGTACCATCTGCCTAATGTCATTCATTCCTGTCTTTCTACTACAGTTATGCAGGATCATACTTAATGTAGTATCTGTTTTCATCAGCTATTGTTCCTGTTATGATTTTTGTCTTTTTAATACTGTATACTTTTGTATCGTCTGTTAGGGACATGTTATTTCCCAGATGACATTCTGGGACCTCTTATTACCTAGACTTGCATGTAGTCTAATTGTACACATTTGCGGTCTGATGTTCTTTTTTAAATATCCATAATCCTGGCCATACCTCTCAACCTCTTAGCAAGAGAAATCTGGACAAAGTCTAAAATAATGAGGAGACAATGATTTTAAATACTGCCCTTATAAACTTAGACAGTTGCTAGAATGACTGATTTAATGTTAGGATGCATTTTTCTGAAGGATATAACATCTGAAACTCAAATGTGTGTCATTATCTAGGAATTTCAATAATCAGTAATTTGCCAGAGAACCACAAATTTCATGACGAACCTACAAAAAATATGAGGCAAAAATCTGGACATTCTGTGAACATCTGGACAGTTGAGAAGTATGACCCCCAACAATTCTCTTCCATATATCTATAAAAAGTATCTGTTAAAGTAATCATTCTGAAAACTACACTCGCATCTTTTCTGATAACTTTGTTTTTTTTGCAGCTTAAATTCTGTTGTTTCTGAATGTGTTTGCTTTACTGAGAACATGACTTGAAGCACATTGAATATAACTTCTCAGAATGTCTACCAGACTTCAAAGTAATAAGAAAAGTTACCCTTTGACGATGCTACAGTGATCCTAGTTAAGTAACAAGATACTAATAAATCAATAAAATGCAGTTTGTATGACCTATGGCCTGACGTACTTGACTGACATACCATATGTCTATACTTAAAACTGACATGTTTCACTTCTGCCAAGCATAAGCGGAATCTGTCTTTCTCACCTTTCATTGAACTGTCAAGTTTACATATTTTGTTAGAGCAATATGTCCCTCTTAAAAATGTATATATTGCTGAAAGATTATAGAATTTAATAGCAAACAGATTATGTACTTCGCAACAGACTAAGCAAAATTAGGGCCTGCATTCCTCTCACTGCTATAAATAACTCGCTGTTTCCTTTCTCTGTCTGTGAATTTCATTAGGATGTGGAAAAAATCAACTCCCTTTCACTGTGAAATAGATCCAATCACTCAGTCGTGAGTTTGTTCAACCATGGGTGGGATGGAGGAGGGATAGCATGTTAAAATAACTTCCCCCCCTTTGGGCCATGTGTTCTTGGCTGTGGAGGGGAAATTTCGTGCAGATGGTTTAGGAATTCACCTGTTGAAAAAAAATGGCACCAGCCTGTGCACGCAACTTAGAGCTTCTGACAGGACTGACATAACTGTTCTTCATAACCAGTCTTCCATCTCTGACCCCTCCCCCACTCACAGATAGTTCATCATCTGCAGCCAGTGCACTGGTGATAAAATCCGTACAGACTTAGAATGTAATTATGGAAAGCAGTAACCATGGGAACAGAAATATTAAGAACTTCTGAAAACCAAAAGCAACTAGTTTCACCTTCTGTCCTCATCATGTTGTGTGCCAATATATGAGATAGCATATATTACAGTGAAATAATCTGTTGGACACTACAGAGGAAAAAATCATCTGTTTAACTTTATTTAGCAGTAGATATCTTTCCTTTCAGATGTAAGACCTGCAGGATTTGTTTAGTAAGTTTGCTGTGATTTTCTCAGACTTTTGACGCCAATAAATATGTTTTTTTAGTTCCTTTAAAACTGATTCCAAAGTTCTGAGAAGTCAGATAATCATCAGAAGCATAAATATCCCCTTGATGTCATTTAAACATGCCATCCACATGGTTATAGTAAAAGCTGATTGCCTAGTCCTAGCAGATCAATAATAAACCAGATCTAGAATATAAGACAGACAAATTACTTTTACTGACCTCTGGTTGAGAAATACTGCAGTCATTTTAAAAGTTTAAATGTTATAAAGTATCTTTATGAGTATTTTTATTTTCTTTTGTTTTTATCATTACAAGTGTAATATGCTAGGCAGAACATATAAAAGCAAGAGCTATTTTACTGTTTTATGTAATTTTTAATGATCATAAGCTTTTACGGAAGGTTAACCCATGATGGCACTATTTTTCAAAGAGATACAACAAATCTATGAAAGCGCCTTATTTTATAATAGCACAATATTATGAAATATTTAGAAATTTGCATTTGTTATTTCTTCCTTTATATCAGTGAATATATGGTTTATTATGAATCCCTGGGATTCAATAATGCCTACACTAAGTGTACACTGTTATGAGTGAACAGACAAGACCAGCATAACTCATACCTTCTTCCTCCTGATTTTAGTTTTTCTACTAATTTTCTTGCAGGTTTAAATATTGACATTGATTCATAAAGGTTACCATAAAGTGTAGACTACATGTAAACTTAGTGTAATCCATCAATTTCCAGAATCTGACGCAATCTGGAAAATTTCTAATAAAAAAATGAATTAAGTAGGGGGAAGGGCAATCATGGCTAACAGTAGCTAACAATGGGTGTGGGATACATGTGGGGAACAGAAGTAATGTACACACCCAAAGAAATAGAGTGACAGGAAAAGCAGATATGAGGTATGGGTAATAAAGAGAGACACACAACAGATATTGGAATGGGCCCCTGATTTTTGTTTTTTGAAGAACAGAAGGAATGTAAGAATGTCCCAAAATGACAGTGTCATTATACCCAGCTCATTGGTACACCATCATGGGCCAAGTCTTTCCAGATGTAACAGGGGCAGCCAGGATCAACACAGGCACCCTAGACTGCATTAGAATAAAACTGACAGTTGATCCAATGTGTGCCCTGTTGTTTCATTCAGATGCACTAACAATTATATCCACTCTGCTGATCACTAACTAATCTATCTGTAGATGTTTTTTCAAATGTCTGCAATCACAGGATTTTTTCTGATAATTTTTCTGACCTAGGTGACTAGCTTCAGATTGTGCTATGTAGTACTGATTTTAATTGCTATATTAGTACAGATATTGATGACAGTAATGCTATATATGACATCATGCTTGTATGTTTCCATCACTTGCTAGTTTGCATATAACATATTTTTGCATGGTTAACAGCATGTTATCTTTGTCATCCAGCGTTGATTGCTACATTGCACATTTCTTTGTTGTCTGCCATTCCTCCATGCACAAGTATGTGTCTATATGCATACCTGTGCCACTTATAAAATTTTAATGTGGTACTGCACATGCCTCACTCTCAGCATTCACTACACGTCTGTGGACCTATTTCAATTTTCATTCCCCATGTTGACATATAGTTCTCATGTGTGCCTTTCCATATCTTACTGATTCCACACACATATATTTACCTATTTTGGTGGACCCCCAACACTGATGCATGTTCCCTGTCTGGTATGTAGTCACTGTCATTGATACTCTGCATGTTTGAATGCATTGTTACTTACAACTGAGTCATGTTGCAGAAATTACCTGTTTCTTTGAAGTGTTGCCTTCTGTGTGACGTTCCATGTCAGGCAAGGGATGTGAGATTTGTCTGTGTTTATTTGTTCATGTCTGGTCCTTGAGATGTTTGTAATTACTCATGCTGCTGTATACTGCTTACTCTGTTGTAACACACTGTTGCACATCACACAATGCTTTGTGTGATCCATCAATGTTACTGTATGACCCCCTAGTGTTTGGTTAAGTTTATGTTGATACATTCCCATACATTGCATGGGCCTAGGTATTGTGTGATACTGGCTATTTTCCTGCTACCTTCCCATGCTAGTTATCTGATGATATCCTACCTGTCCAGTGACACCTTCTGTTGTGCACACCTCTTGTGCCCCCCACATTTGCCTGTGTGGTCCTCTTTGGTGATATTCATTGAAAAAAGACTTCAAGTGGGGATGTTTTCTCTGTATACATCCAGATGTGTTCCTTGCTGTGAGCTGTGTATATCTTCTTACTTGTAAAGCTTATGCTTCTGTAATGTATGATGTTCAATGTGGACAACTAATGGTTTCTTTCCATTAGCAACCCTCTGTGCTGTGGTTTTAGGGCAACACACTAACATTGCTGTTTAGTGTGTGTACATTTGCAGGTCTTCTTGTCATGACTCAAAGGTGTATGCCAGATGCTACCGTGCTGCCAGTGCTAGAGCATATGGCCAAATCCTCTGTTGACTTCACCTACATTATTTCTTCTAACCCTTTTGTCCTCCTGATTGTCCTATGACAGCTCTGATACGTCGTCACCAGACATCTGGGATTCTTGGAGTACGTAATCCACACCTGCAGCTGGTAAGCCACTATATTATACTATTATTGTTGTGTAGCATGACACATACTGTAAGCATCTGTTATGCCTTTTCTCATGTGTATTGTGTACCCCTGCATGGGTCCAGACATCTGAATCTTATTTTCTGCACACAAAGCAGACACTCCATGGTGTTTCATGTCACAGTGTGTGTTCTCTTATATGCATCCTTGGCAGAATCGATGGTGCTCTGTATGGTGTCATTAGTCAAGACTCTATTGGATAACCACAGTAATTTATCTGTAGGAAGGAGATAACACATATTTACTCCTCTTGCTTAATACTGACAGGTCTAAATGCTGCTTACCTCATAACTGAGGTCCTGTACTTACTGAGTGGCAGTCCCACAGGAATTTCACCATGTTGGAAAGTGGGACCACTTTCCTCCATATTGCAGCATTTTGCACACTACTGGGGTGTGTTGCTATGATAGTAATCATGAGGCTGTCTGCTGAGCACACTACCTAATAACTCAGTGATGGCCACCTCATTCTATTGATGTACCATTCAGCATCAGTCACAGCTGAGGTTTTAATTGGGACATGGTTGCAGTTTATTGCACCAAGGACATAGGGGAAGTGGGCTTTGGTATTGAACTTCTGCATGGCAATTATTAAGTGTTGTTGGGAAGTGGATATATTCATCCACTTTGATGTGCATTGCTGCCAAGAAATGTGAGAGAGTATGGCTGGTTGATGTCTTGGACACTCCTACAGCATATGCCACTGAAATGTCCCAGAGCCCAGTGTACCTAAACTCAGGCAAACTTTTCTTTTTCTCAGGAATGGTTTACCCCACATAGTGTGAGCATGTATGTGAGGTGCACACATCTTGTACACAGTCTGTACCAGCTCTTTGTCTAATCTGTACCTTCCTATTATTTCCTGGTCAAAGAGTTGGTTTAACTGTAGCATGGCATGGAGCCTAGCTGGCTGACTGGCTTCTATGACATTTTTGCAGATCATCCTCTAGTGTGGCTTGCAGTACCCCAGCCTGCTGTAGTGCATTAAATGTCAGTTGCATTTTTTTAAGTAAGGGTTGAGGATTCTGCAGGATTTCCTAAGAATATGTGGAATATATTGGCATTAAGATAAATCAGATATGGCCCCTGCATAGTGTGTTCAGAAAGTTGTTGAAGTACTTTGTCACATCTAAGTTGTGTTGGGCACGCCCATTGCATGTTGGAATCTGGTGGGCATGTGTGAAGTCTTCAATTATTCATCACCAGATAGATAATTACTTGGTCTTGTTTTAACATACATTATAGAACTGTGTCCGCCGCTAATACTTTGACAACTTGCTTTGTGACGCTGCTCTACCGTCAACTTTCTCTTAGAATACAGTCACATCATCTAAGCCAGTTTTTACAAGCAGGAAGAAAAACTTCAAAATGCAATAAGTTATGGCATGATCTTGAAACATTATTTATTTTATTTATTTATTTTATATTTGTTTACCTGGAAAATCCAGCTGGACACAGGTCCTTTTTCAGCAGAGTCCTGGGGAGAAAAGCTCCAGTGATAAGAAATACAAATATTGTAGAAATGTACAAACATGAAAGGAATTACAGAAGTATTCATAATCAGCAGTAACACAATGCTTGACAATACAGTTCTTTGAAGGTAACATTTACATAATATGTGGTACAAGAATATATACAATTTAAATGATAAAAATAACTAGTTTCAATACAAATTAGGTCAAAATTGGTGTAAAATAACACTCAATGAGCAATATTTAGTTAAACAGGCTGAGGTTAGACTTATCCAGGAGAGTTGCAAGAACTGAGCCAAGTGTCTATTAAGTGTGTTGTTAGGAACTTTTTAAATTGTACTGTGGAGTAGTTGGAGGTGATAGGGGTTGGCAGTTTATTCCATATTTTAGGAATGAAGTTTGAGAAGATTCCCTAGATGAGTTGTTAGCTTTGTTGGTTTCTAGAAGGAGTTTGTTATTGGAACTGAAGGATCTAGAAATGGCATATGGTTGTATAAGATTTTGGAGAGCAAGGATTTTATCAGGTTGATGCAGAATTTTGTGGGCAAAGGTTACTTGTTTAAAGTGTAGCAGTTGAGGACATTCTAGCCATTTTAGTTGTTTAAGAGTTGTGTAGTGATGTGGCCTCTGTGTGGCATTAGCAGCAAACTTGACAATTTAATTGTAAGAAGATTCCAGCTTGGTTAGATCTTTTTATGGAGGTTGGTGCATATTGTATCACTGAGACAAGTCCAAAATATGGTAGATACAAATTGTCCACAATTTCTATAGTGGTTCACTGTGTTAGTAAATGACATTAGGGCTGTGGTAGTGCTATGATAGGGGTGAAAATGTGGTGAGTGTTTGATAATAGTTTATGTGTGTGAAAGTAGTCCATGAATTGGGTATGTACAACTCTCTAAGATTTTAGATAAGGGTGACAGGATGGAAATTGGGCAATAATTAATAAGTTTGGAGGAATTACCTTCCTTTTGTACAGGTATATGTGGGAGATTTCCTGATAACAGATACCAGGCTCTCAGATACTGATCTGTTTATGAGCATTGCTACTGAGTATGCTATTGTTTCTGATGTGATTTGCAGAAAGTTGGCTGGGAAGCTGTCTGCAGCTAGAGTGGTTGGTTTCAATTTTTGGAGTATTTTTTTATGGTATCAACAAACGCTAGTTGTAATATAAAGTGGCTGGAGCTATTTTGGGAGGTGTTGTGTTGGGGTGCTATGAGGACAGAATAGTCGGAGGTGCTCTGAGAATTTGCAAGGGCTTGGATAGTTTCTGTAAAGTATTTATTGAATTGGATTGCTATATTATCAGAGTTGCTTGTTGAAGTTGGAGTTTATGCTGTAATGACTGAGTTACATTACCCTTACACTTTCCATACCAATACAAACAGTTTTCAGGTGTAATGTTTTCAGTAACAGTGGTAGAGGAAAGTAAAGCACTGTAATAAAATACAACAATGCTCTGGTTTTAATGTCCCTGCATTGTGGTTGCAGGATTAAGGAAAACAGAGATTGTCAACATTCACTGTTCTTCATTGTTTTCTCTGCTTTTTTTTTCATAATTATAGCACTCACAATTATGTGTCGCCGAATTACAATGAATATTTACACATATTCAATTCATTATATAAGATAACCCAATACAGTCCTATCACTTTCTGTTGGAATGCTTCTCTAGGTACTACACCTTTGATACAGATGTTATTTCTCTGCCCTTTGGATATGGAACTGGAGGATTTTCCTAGTTAAGAACTATGTTACAGAGGTAGCTTGAAAATGACTAGACTATGCTTTTAAGCCGTTAGGTCAGAAAACAAGGGAGCATCAAATGGACACAATAAAATTAATCTAAATGATTAAATATTCATTAAAAATATATATTTCTATAGCAACAGATATAAATTCAGATACCTAGTTTTATAGGTTCATAGGTGTGTACTAGGCCAACAGCCCTGGAGCCTTTACAAGCCTAACCCATAGAAGTGCCCTGGCATCATGCCGCCATTAGCTCACGGTGCCTCTATCAAGTAGTGCCACTGGAGTGATCCCCAAGATAAACTTTCTATTTCCTATCCACTCATAAAGATTTCTCTTGAAAAGGGTCAGTGAGGTGATCTGCTTTACATGTGTGGGAAGTTTATTCCAGAGCATGGGCAGTCTCTGGATTATGAACCTGTCCCTCCAGCATGTTCTGTTGATTGTGGTAATGAGGTTGAGGTCCCTGGAGCGTGTGATATGGAGGGATATGGATTACTTTAGGTGTAACGTTTCTAACAGGGCTGGGTCAGACATGGCTTTGTAAGTCAAGCAGAGATTGCCTCTTAACAGAAGATATGAGACAGAGAACAGCTGGAGTTTTTTTAAGTCTGTCCATGTAGGGCATGTGTTTAAGGCCTGGGATCCTCTTCATGAGGTACTTTTGTGGCATTTCCAGCTGTTGCAGGTGTCTAGTGAGGTACATGCCAAATGGGGCATTATTCTCAATGTCTGGTCTAAAAAGAAAGAGTAGAGACAGACAATGCCTCTTTCTTCCTGGATGCAAAAAACTTGGTAATGAGATGTACCACATAGAAGGACTTTCTGACCACAGTGGCAATGTGGTGGTCGAAGGAGAGGTTGCTGTCAACCTGAGTCCCCAGATCTCTTATAATGCCTTCAGTATTCAGTGGGAACTGAGTTTTTCCCAAAGGGATGACACATTTTTTGGCATTAAGCTTAAGGCCATGGTTTAGATACCAGTTGTTGGTCTCAGTGAGGCCTTTCTGTAGGATATCTACATCACTTTGAGAGTTAATAATGGCTCCCAGCTTGCAATCGTCAGCAAACTTGGTCAGTCAGAGTCCCTCTCTGTTGGCCAGAACTTCTGAGAAGTAGATGCCAAACAGGAGAGGATCTAGGACCAATCTCTGTGGGACTCTACTCATGACTGGCGGCAGTTTGATTTGGAGTCTGCTACTTTCACACTGTGGGTTCTATCTGTGAGCCAATTTGTAACCCACCTAGTGGTATAGGGGTTGATGCCTAGTTTGGTGAGTCTATCAATAATTTCTGAGTGGGGAATGGTATCAAAGCTTTGACCAGATCGAGGTAGGCTGTATGAACTGCCTTGCCTTCATCCATATCTCTGGTGACTGACTCAAAGAAGTTAATCAGGTTGAGCAGGCATGACCTACCTTTCACAAAACCAAATTGCGTGGGATCCAGAATTTGGAGATTCCCTATATCCTTGTTAATTAGGTCCTTGATGATCTGCTCCATAGCCTTACATGTCAGACTCAACAGGCTAATGAGGCAATAATTCACAGGGTCTGTAGTTGCTCCCACTTTAAGGAGAGGGATGACTGTAGCAGTGTGCCATTCTGTAGGGACAAAGCCTGAGGTGAGGCTGCGATTGAATAGGGCACAAAGGTGTGGTGCTAGTTCACTTTGTAGTTCATGTAGAATACAGCCAGGGATATTGTTGGGTACCTTGGAAGTTGTATTCTTGGCCTTGGGCAATTCAGCTTTAACCTGTGCTGCAGTAATGCTCGGTTCCTGGCATTGTTCCGGTATTGTGATTGGTCCTTTAGGGGGAGAGAGAGGAGTAAAGTTGGCACTGAATCTGTCAGCCAGTATGCTGGTAATATCTGTTGGCTCAGTATAGGAGGTACCATTGTGCAGTAACTCAGAGTAAATTGGGATATTGCCATTGAGATTCTTGATATAACTTTAGAAGGCTTTGCGGTTGTTTTTAGTGTCTGCCACAATTCTGCCTTCATAGCTAGCTTTAGAGGTTTTGATGATGGATTTCAACATTTGCTGAGGCTAATAAAGGAGTTTTTCCAGTATTGGGACTTCACCTTTTTCTGCATCAGTTTCTTCCTTCTGTTGTAGAATTTTTAATGGCAAGGGACCACCAGATTGGCTTCCTTTTTTTGGAGAAGAGTGTCTTGGTTCTGTTGGGTATGGCTAGTTCCATGCATTTATGTACGTGTTCGTACAGTGCATCAGTGTATGATTCAGCGGTCATGCACCTATTTTCCATTTGCATGGGTGCTGTGAAGTTAGCCACCTCTGTTTTTAGGAGCCCAAAGTCAGCTTTGGAGAAGTTTCTCATCATGGTTACCTTTGCTCGTGGTGTGGGTGATATGTGGATTTCCATGGTAATTAGTTTGTGGTCGGATCTAACCAGGGAGGAATTGACTATTGGTGTTGAGCAACAGTTGCCCATGTTAGTAATAACCAGGTCAAGGATGTTGCTTCCTCTAGTGGGGGTAAGAATGAGCTGGTCCAGCGCATTGGAATTAATGAATTCCAGTAAATGTTGGGCAAGTGTATTGGTGCATGAGTAGTTTTCCCAGTTGATAAAGGGGTAGTTGAAGTCACCCAGTATGGGAGTGTTGGTTGGACCCTAATAGGTTCCAGAGTGCTTAGGAACATGGAATGAGAGCCTTGGGACATGGTTGGGAACATATAGCAGGCTATGACCGAAATCGCCATCTTACCCAAGTTAGTTGTACCTGAAGTATTTCCAATGCATTTTGCTGGGCTACTAGTCTGGAGGTGTGCATATCTTTTATGAATATAGAGACGCCACCACCTATGGAGCTTTGGTCCATTTTCTGAGGCAGAAAGATGTGGAATGAGTTATAGCCTGGTACCGCAGGGGTGCTTTCTGCTGCTTTAAACCAGGTCTCCATTAAAGCACAAAATGTCAATTTTCTCCATTTTGAGGAGTGCTTCAAATGAGTGTATCTTGAGATTTAGACTTCTAGCATTGAGCAGCGAGACCCTCATATTGCATTTATTTATAGCTATTATGATGGTAATTTGGTCTTTGGAACACTGCCAAATAAAGGCACTATAGGGGTGGCAAGAGCCTTAGCCAGTATCCAGAAACCTAGGGGTGACAGATGCAGGTCACCTCTGGCAAAGCATCGAGGTCTGTCAATCATGTCATCCCAAGCAGACAGATACTGGATCCCCATTGAATGGCACCAAAAACATAGCCAATTGCTGAAGTCAATCATTTTCTACTTTTACTGCGATATCATTCTGGGCGATGGTAGGATGCTGCTCAGGGCTAGGGTCATACCTGCCTGGGCCACATAATGTGAGAGCTCCTCCCTTTCTCTTTTCATGTAGTCCAGGGAGATACATCTCAGGTCATTCACACCCACATGGACAATGACAAGTCATACTTGTACTTGTTGTGGAGTGACCTGAGTGCATGTGTTATGTGTCAGATCCTGGCACCCAACAGACAGCTGACTGTTACTTTCTCCTTATTCAACCTAGTGAGTGGGACAACAGTGTGCCTCACTATTGCATAGCCTATGATTAGTGTATTGGGTAAGCTGTTTTGCCTTGGGGGCTTATGTTGAGGGGCACACTGTGTAGGTGTGCTATGTGTCTTGTGATTTGTGCTGTGTTGTGGTGGTCGAGTGCATTTCTGGTTTGGAGGTCTCTGCTGTTTGGGTAGATTTCTATTGAGAGCCTCCATGAAGGTGGGTGTGTGATTTGTGTTTTTATGTAGGAGCTGTGATGGTGGGTGTTCTGGAGGGCTACATATGTGTTCCATGTGGTGTGGTGCAGTTGTTGACCTTCTCCTCTTGACCAGCTATTTCGATCTTGGCTGGAGATTGAAGCATGTTACTTTGATCTAAAGGTTATAGTGCAGAGAGCACTGAATGTCCATTTTAGTGAATCTCTGAAATACTGAAAATCTTAACACTGAACATGAAGGTTAAGCACTTAATGTGAGGCAGCAGAGACTGCACACTGATGAATGTCTACTACAGCTTACCGTTACACTACAGAAATACATAACATAATAAATAAATATCCACCATAAAACATAAATAATGTATGTGTTGTCTAACACTTAGACATGAATAAATGTTAGATAAATAAACACATAAATAATGCAAGAACATTATATCAAATATGACCAGGCTCAAATTATTATTAAAAAAAATCCTGTAGCCAGCCTCAAACCCTTGAAACTGCCTTTCATAATCAATGTGGAAAACAACTTTGCTTGCAAGCAGCTGCCAACCTCTTGCTCCAATTATATTCTTGGACTACAGTGCTGCTCCTATGATATATCACTCCCTAACATGCTTAACCTTCAGTTTCGATATTAAGCTTTTCCGTATTTCAGAGACTTGCCAATATGTATGTTCAGCATTTTCTGCATGATCACCTTTAGAGCAAAGCAACATGTTTCAATCTAACTTAGACTGCCTATAAATTAACTTTGCATTATGTTACATAGAAAAGGATTAAGTAGTCTACAGTGTCTTTTATTCACTTCTCATGCTATGAAAAATTTTTTTTTTCATTTCTTTGCCTTATATTTTCAACTATTTGATTTTTTTTAACAATAGGTTTTCAATTAGGGGGGTGTATTATATAGAGAGGAAGGGGATAGTTATGGGATACCTGTGATGTCCACGTATGCTAGTCCTTTTTTTAGCTCATAAATGCAAAATCTCTGTTCTTGGCAGAGAAGTTTACATCAGATACAGCCTTTAGCCATTAGATTCATGACAGATTTTAATATAACAATATGATAATAGTAACAATGCTTTGAATGAATTCAAGGAAACATTTTGAAGTTATCATCCAGTGAGTATTCATTTTGAAATCCATGCTACAGTCAATGTTTTGGAAGTAACTATCCACATGAATAAGGAAAATGTATTTATTTCTATTCATATGTTAAGTGGGGTAGAAAGCTAAAACTTGTATCTCAGTTATATAGAGAAATGCCAGTGGTAACTGCATTTTAAGCTATCACAGTTGCATCGTAGTCATGTACTTAAAACATAACATTTACAATTTGGCTGTGATGCAAGGAACACTGTCAGTTTAAAATGACATGATCATTCACAATGTGAAAAAGAACAGACTGTTAGAAGATAGCTGTCTAGAGTTCGTTGCTGGACAGGCGGTTATGTAATATCTTGACAGATAAAGAGAATAACAAGAACCGTCTGAAACGATGCATCATAATAACAGTAAAAGTAATGCCGCAAATTACAAAAGATGCTGACATAAATAAGATGTTGAGAACTACCACATAGGTGGGGGGCTGGCATAATGGCTAAGGTGCTCTTTTTCAACACATAAGATACAAAGTTTGATTCTCATCTTTGGTCAATATGTGGTTATTGTCTAGGCGTGGGATGATGACATAATGGTTACGGTGTTTACTTTAAAGACACAAGGTGCAGGGTTTGATTCTCACATGGGGTAACTGGCTAGGCTTCAAATGGCCCAAAAGGGCAGTTAGCCTAGTACTAACCTATAAGTCTACTGACTAGTGTTTGCTTAAGAAGGAGAAATCTCATATTAGTAGAATGGTTGCATCTTTCAACTCAGCTAACAACAAAACATGAAAGTAAGGGATATTTAAAATAGTAACAGGAATGTGCTAGGGTAGTGGGGATGTACAAACTCAACTGTTTTATTTAAATGTGTAAGAAACCTAAAAGGGATACTCAGTGTGGTTATTTATGACAAAAATGCAACTGTTGAGACATAGTTTGGGCAAGTTTAAATGTCTTAAACATAGCAGTTATATTGATGTTATTATATCATTTATTCATCAAATTGGACATCGCTGTGTTTCAACCAATATGATAACTATATGCAATGTGAAATCCTATGCATCTTATATATATCTACTTGTTAGACAGATAGTTTTTATACAGGGAAAACTGAACAGTAACTTCATGACAAGATTTTAAAATGTTTAAGTGACAACAGATTATAAAGGATGGACAGTGAAGCAGTGAAGCATTTTATAGAACATCTTTAATTATCTCAAATTCCACTGATTTGAAATTATCTGCCTAAAATCATCAGATGCTGATTACAGCAATACCCTTTTAAAATGTGAAGTGAAAAGCACATTTTTCTGTGATGCATCTAAGGGTATTGAACTTAATAAAACTGTAAATTAAGGGTGGTATTCATAATCCAGGATTTTGTAGCTATGTAATGGTTGTTTGAGAAGAGCGCTGTTGCGAATATTTCCAAATAAACCTACCAAAGGTTACTTGCTCTGACTAAGGAAAGGCAGAGGAGTTTGGGAAAACATACCTGTTTAACAGAAAAAAACATAAAGGACCTAAAGATAAGCATTATGTATATACAAAGGACTATGTGAAAGCCGTAGGCTTCATATGACTTTGTATGTAAACAGATATCCTGGACAGAAGTGGTTATGCACAGTCATGCTTGAAAACTTAAGGTAAGTGGTGGACTGTGCAGCTTTTATTATTGATATATTCAAAATATAAAGGGGGGGTTATGTTTTATACAGGGGTATATTTATGTGGACACCTTATTAATTGCTTTAAAGAATTGAAAGGGGAAAGAAAGGAAAGACTGAAAAAGAGGAGACACAGAAATAACATATCAACAGGGTTGTGCTAGAGGAGGTGGGAAAGGAGGGGTACTATTTTTTGGCAGGGGATAGACCTCTGTATTTTTTCAATATACAATTATATATATATTTTTTTAATAAGAGGGTAGTGTGGGTGAGCAGTAAGCAAGGGGTTATAGGAGTGAGGATAAGGGAAGAAACCCTAGGCCGCATTTATGAATGACCAAGACCTAACTATGCATACAAGTGACCACACATGTTCATGTGTTACTGAGAGTCATAGAAGTAAATGTAAAACGGCCTAATTTGTAAGCAAAACATATAAATGAACCTGAACTTACATGATAAAGTTTAACACTGCCATATTAACTTGCAATCACAAGAGCTGGGTGATAAATGTGTAAGAAAACTGTGGACTTTTTTAAAGTAAGAAAATAATAGAAACATTGTAAATTAATTTAAAACAGTTCAATATGATTGCAAATTAATTTAAAACAGTTCAATATGATGTAAAATTAGTGAGATCACCTCAAGAAACATTTTGTTTTAGTCTGATGATGGGCATAATGCAATGGTTTAGTGAATACAGCAGCAGTGAAACTATAGGGTCATAGACTGGTACTAGGCTAGCTGCCCTTTAGGGCCATTTTAAGTCTAGCCTATTATTTTATGATAAAATTTTTATCTGAGAATCAAAACCTGCACCTTATGTTCGTAAGGTAAATAACTTAACCATTATGCCAACCTCCCAACCCCCAAAAAATTGGAAATGATTAGTGATCTTACTAAGAAAATAATTTACTTTGGTGTCATTTAGTGATTATACATATAGGGTTGAAATGCAAAAATGTCATTATGAAGCACTGAAGTAGCAAGGATGTCTTATCAGCTCAAAATACATATGTCTTTATGTGGAGATTTCTGAGTGCGACTGAGGGATGAACAATGACAGTGTTATGATTACAATAATGTGGTAGA
The DNA here is from genome assembly GCF_019279795.1 of Protopterus annectens. Taxonomy (NCBI): domain Eukaryota; kingdom Metazoa; phylum Chordata; order Ceratodontiformes; family Protopteridae; genus Protopterus; species Protopterus annectens. Next base: position 291,390,977 of record NC_056744.1, read on the forward strand.
GGCTGGGGGGAGGATGTATCAGTTAAACTGATTTCCTTACTGTTGTGAATGTGTTTGTGATAGTACAAATATTACTTTAGCACAGCTTTACTTTGCTAGTCTGAAAGGCTGCATGTATATATAATTGTGAGGTTGGAGACCCCCTACCTATTTTCTATGAGGATGGGAGGCATTCTTTCATTATTATGTTATCTGACTGATGCTTACATCAAAAGCTTTTTGTGTATGACTGTAACATATTTTGTTTATGCAGTAAGGATACAGAACAAGGAAAGACCGAGAAGGGACAGTCTCCCCTTTGATAGTCACATTGCCACAGTAGTCAGGAAGTCCTTCTACATGGCACACTTCATCATAAAAGGGTTCTCATCCAGGAAAAAAGAGGTCATTGTTGCCCTCTACTCATCACTCATTAGACCCATTATAGAGTACAACGCCCCTTTTGGAATGTACCTCACAAGACATCTGCAGCAGCTGGAAAGACCACAGAAGTACCTCACAAAGAGGATTACTGGCCTCAAACAAATGCCCTACACTGAGCACCTCAAAAAACTCCAGTTTTACTCCATAGCATATCGCCTACTCCGAGGTGATCTTTGCCTAACATATAAAGCTATGTCAAACCCAGAGCTATTGGACAGGCTACACCTAAAGAAATCCCAATCCCTCCAAGCTACACGCTCTAGGGACCTAAACCTTGTCACCACAATAAACAGGACATGCTGGAGGGATAGATTCCTGTCCCAGAGACTTCCTATACTCTGGAACAAGCTACCCATCTATGTCAAGCAAAGTTCTTCATTAGCACTCTTCAAGCAAATCTTGATGAGTGGATGGGAAATAGGAAATACACCCCGGGGGTCACTTCTGTGTCTCTGCTCGACAGTGGCACAGGAAAATAACTTTCTTAGGTGGCGTAAGCTATGGAACCTTGCTGGCTAGGCTTACATAGGCCCTTGGGCCGATAGCCTAGTACCTACCTATGAACCTATGAGCAAAACTGCATCCTCATGCACCCCTTAGAACATATGACAAACCTCTGTTTGGTACAGGGGAGCCCAAACAAGGTGAGAGGGCCAAAGCCTGGACCGAAGTTGCAATGGACATTAGTGCAGTTGGTGGAAGAAACCACACATTAACACACTATAAGAAGAAAGTAAATATAGGGTAGGACATACTAGAGCAAAAGTGAAGGAGAATGCAATTGCCCCTAACAGAACTCCACTAATTTGAATACCTCAGAGATCAATATTACACTGAGTGCTATTTTACACTTTATAACGTTAGTACCAATTAATTTGCACATCTGCAAGTTACCACCTTAAACAGATGATAATCTTAGACCAGATAAAACTTCTAACACAGTACTCATTCGCATATACAATGACTTTCAAAAGGTTTGAAAATAGTTTCCTCATAGTTGCCTCACTATAAATGCAACAAAAAAATAAAATTCATCCTTTTGAGACATTGAAAGACTGGCTAAGTCATCTTTCTTTCATCTGTTTCATTAAATGTATCAGACTAAATATTAAACTTCATTAACTATTCATTTACTTGTTTTTGCTCCAGTATATACCTTATTTTTACACAACAATACCTGAATTGTACTTAAATGTTTAAAGAAACTCACGATGAATTACAGATGAATATTCATCATAGTGAAAAATCAATGCACCTGTGGTCACCAGTCTTTAAATAATAGTGCAATTTATTGAATCTATTTCAGAAGATCGAATGCACAATATTCCACCTGCAGAATATTAATCACAGAAGACTGAATCTGGAAAAGGTGGTATCTGAACAAAACACTCCAAAACATTGTTTCTGTAGGAGGGGAAGCTTTCTGCACCCCTGCATCCACTGATAATTATATATATATTGACTTGGAGATCACACTACAGCTGCAAGAAAACAAAATCTCAGTCCCCACTTACCACAATCTGAGACACCAGCTATCTGGACTTTTTTACCCTTTTCCAGTTTTGATCTTCTGTAATTGATGGTTTGCAGGTTGAGTATTTGTGTGACTGATCTTCTAAGACAAACCTCAGTTTAATTTTATATAGGTGCAAAGCAGGGTCTTCCAAACAATAAATAAAGTATTGCTGTTTTAATTGAAATACACAGCCCATATCTTCAGTCTTAGGTTGCTAAAAAATAATCTCTGACAGTAGATCTTTGGATTCCTTTTGGTAGGAATATCTTCATCTTCTTCTCCAAGGTTGTTGTTCACCTTTAGTCTTCTGCTGCAGCTCTGGACATCACATTTCTTAAACCAAGGGAGTGCATTCTCTGCCTGGAATTATCACAGCCTTGTTCTCTTTCTAATACAGATACCTTCCTCTATACTCTTAAAGTTTCAGATACCGTCGAACAAAACATTGACTGCATTTAAAGAAAACAGTACTCCACTTATATAGTTGGTGTCATGAACATTATTTTACTACTATGAACACATTTGTGTGCTGCACATATTATTTACACCACCATTTACATATTTTTGCTTTACTTTGTGCTTTTGTAAATGGTGAGAACCATCAAATTATGCTACAGCAACAGCAGCAAAAATATAGCAATCCATAAATCAGAGTATGCTATACTAAAGTACTGCAACACATTTCTCTGCCCTCAGTATCCTATAAAAATAAACAACATTTTCAGATTTATCATTAAACAAAGTTTTCTGATATATCATTCTTGGAGATGCCAGCAAGCTCTCTATTAGGTATTAAAGAATGACAGTCCACTCTTCATTTTCAACCTTCTATATATCACTGCCTTACTCCAATTAGAAAAGCATACTCTGCATATCAATTCCAAAATCCTATTAGCAAAAAAAAAAAGGAGTCAGGAGGGGCAGGCAGACCAGCAAATTAAGGACAGGTACTGGACTCAGTTGATGATCAGCTGTGTGGGAGGAAAAAGAGCTAAAAAAATCTAACATATGTAAGTTATCAACTGTGGTGACTCTTAAGTATACTTCAGCCACTCCATTCCCTTATATAAACTGGAATAACGTCTTTATTATATTTTAGTTTTGTATCTTGCATTTAACAATGTTCTTGAAAACTTCAAAGTGTACTGCTTACAAATGTATCTGCGGTGAAAGTGGCAGCTGTTTAACAGTTTTGCTCTTTGATACTTGTATGTGACAGTACTAACAACCTACACTTATGTGTTGTTGTTAATTTTACATATGACCTCATGCAAGGATTTTGGATGAAAATGGTTCCTAAATCAGCTTAGTACCAGTTTTCTTTAAAATAAAATAAAATAAAACAATTATATTAGTAACATAGTAAACTTATTTTGAAATCAGCTAGTACTGTAACAATAGTTTCCTTATTCACTTTTTATTTCATTCCTTCACTTTTCTACATTGTGCCATCACAACAAAAGCATTAACAACTTATTCCCATTTACTACAGTGCTTATACTATAAGGGACAGCTTACTCTAAGGGATAGCAACACTGAATTGTATCAGGGTTATCTTATTCTAAGGGATAGTGACACTGAATCATATCAGGGTTATCTAACTCTAAGGGATAATGACACTGAATCATATCTGGGTTATCTTACTCTAAGGGATAGCGACACTGAATCATATCTGGGTTATCTTACTCTAAGGGATAGCAACACTAAATTGTATCAGGGTTATCTTACTCTAAGGGATAGCAACACTGAATCATATCAGGGTTACCTTACTCTAAGGGATAGCAACACTGAATCAGATCAGGGTTATCTTACTCTAAGGTATAACGACACTGAATCATATCAGGGTTATCTTACACCAAGGGATAGTGACACTGAATCATATCAGGGTTATCTTACTCTAAGGTATAGTGACACTGAATCGTATCAGGGTTATTTTACTCTAAGGGATAGCGACACTGAATCATATCATGACAACACTGAATCATATCAGGGTTAACTTACTCTAAGGGATAACAACACTGAATTATATCAGAGTTATCTTACTCTAAGGGATAGTGACACTGAATCATATCAGGGTTATCTTACTGTAAGGGATATCGACACTGAATCATATCAGGGTTATCTTACACCAAGGGATAGCAACACTGAATCGTATCAGGGTTATCTTACTCTAAGGGATAGCAACACTGAATCAGATCAGGGTTATCTAACTCTAAGGGATAGCAACACTGAATCATATCAGGGTTATCTTACTCTAAGGGACAGCAAAACTGAATCGTATCAGGGTTATCTTACTCTAAGGGATAGCGACACTGAATCATATCAGGGTTACCTTACTCTAAGGGATAGCAACACTGAATCAGATCAGGGTTATCTAACTCTAAGGGATTACGACACTGAATCGTATCAGAGCTATCTTACTATAAGGGATAGCAACACTGAATCATATCAGGGTTATCTTACTCTAAGGGATAACAACACTGAATCAGATCAGGGTTATCTAACTCTAAGGGATAGCAACACTGAATCATATCAGGGTTATCTTACTCTAAGGGATAACAACACTGAATCAGATCAGGGTTATCTTACTCTAAGGGATAACAACACTGAATCAGATCTAGGTTATCTAACTCTAAGGGATAACAACACTGAATCGTATCTGAGTTATCTTACTCTAAGGGATAGCAACACTGAATCATATCAGGGTTATCTTACTCTAAGGGATAGTGACACTGAATCGTATCAGGGTTATCTTACTCTAAGGGATAATGTCACTGAATCGTATCAGAGCTATCTTGCTATAAGGGATGACAACACTGAATCATATCAGGGTTAACTTACTCTAAGGGATAACAACACTGAATTATATCAGAGTTATCTTACTCTAAGGGATAGTGACACTGAATCATATCAGGGTTATCTTACTGTAAGGGATATCGACACTGAATCATATCAGGGTTATCTTACTCTAAGGGACAGCAACACTGAATCGTATCAGGGTTATCTTACTCAAAGGGATAGTGACACTGACTCATATCAGGGATATCTTACTCTAAGGGATAGCGACACTAAATCATATCAGGGTTATCCTACTCTAAGGGATAGCGACACTGAATCATATCAGGGTTATCTTACTCTAAGGGATAGTGACACTGAATCAGATCAGGGTTATCTTACTCTAAGGGATAGCAACATTGAATCATATCAGGGTTATCTTACTCTAAGGGATAACAACACTGAATCATATCAGGGTTATCTTACTCTAAGGGATAGTGACACTGAATCATATCAGGGTTATCTTACTCTAAGGGATAGCAACACTGAATCATATCAGGGTTGACTTACTCTAAGGGATAGCAACACTGAATCATATCTGGGTTATCTTACTCTAAGGGATAGTGACACTGAATCATATCAGGGTTATCTTACGCTAAGGGATAGCGACATTGAATCATATCAGGGTTATCTTACTCTAAGGGATAACGGCACTGAATCATATCAGGGTTATCTTACTCTAAGGGATAGTGACACTGAATCATATCAGGGTTATCTTACTCTAAGGGATAGCAACACTGAATCATATCAGGGTTGACTTACTCTAAGGGATAGCGACACTGAATCATATCTGGGTTATCTTACTCTAAGGGATAGCGACACTGAATCATATCTGGGTTATCTTACTCTAAGGGATAATGACACTGAATCATATCAGGGTTATCTTACTCTAAGGGATAGCGACACTGAATCATATCAGGGTTATCTTACTGTAAGGGATAGCGACACTGAATCATATCAGGGTTATCTTACTCTAAGGGATAGCAACACTGAATCATATCAGGGTTATCTTACTCTAAGGGATAGTGACACTGAATCATAGCAGGGTTATCTTACTCTAAGGGATAGCGACACTGAATCATATCAGGGTTATCCTACTCTAAGGGATAGCGACACTGAATCACATCTGGGTTATCTTACTCTAAGGGATAGCGACACTGAATCATATCTGGGTTATCTTACTCTAAGGGATAGTGACACTGAATCATATCAGGGTTATCTTACGCTAAGGGATAGCGACACTGAATCATATCAGGGTTATCCTACTCTAAGGGATAGTGACACTAAATCATATCAGGGTTATCTTACTCTAAGTGGTAGCGACACTGAATCGTATCAGGGTTATCTTATTCCAAGGGATAGCGACACTGAATCATATCAGGATTATCTTACTCTAAGGGATAGCAACACTGAATCATATCAGGGTTATCTTACTCTAAGGGACAGCAACACTGAATCATATCAGGGTTATCTTACTCTAAGTGATAGCAACACTGAATCGTATCAGGGTTATCTTACTCTAAGGTATAGCAACACTGAATCGTATCAGGGTTATCTTACTCTAAGCGATGGCAACACTGAATCATATCGGGGTTATCTTACTCTAAGGGATAGTGACACTGAACATTATCAGGGTTATCTTATTCTAAGGGATAGCGACACTGAATCATATCAGGGTTATCTTACTCTAAGGGATAGCGACACTGAATCATATCAGAGTTATCTTACACCAAGGGATAGCAACACTGAATCATATCTGGGTTATCTTACTCTAAGGGATAGCGACACTGAATCATATCAAGGTTATCTTACACCAAGGGATAGCAACTCTGAATCATATCTGGGTTATCTTACTCTAAGGGAGAACGACACTGAATCATGTCAGGGTTATCTTACTCTAAGGGATAGCAACACTGAATCATATCAGGGTTATCTTACTCTAAGGGATAGCGACACTGAATCATATCAAGGTTATCTTACACCAAGGGATAGCAACTCTGAATCATATCTGGGTTATCTTACTCTAAGGGAGAACGACACTGAATCGTATCAGGGTTATCTTACTCTAAGGGATAGCGACACTGAATCATATCTGGGTATCTTACTCTAAGGGAGAAAGACACTGAATCATATCAGGGTTATCTTACTCTAAGGGATAGCAACACTGAATCATATCAGTGTTATCTTACTCTAAGGGATAGCGACACTGAATCATATCAGTGTTATCTTACTCTAAGGGATAGCGACACTGAATCATATCTGGGTTATCTTACTCTAAGGGAGAACAACACTGAATCGTATCAGGGTTATCTTACTCTAAGGGATAGCGACACTGAATCATATCTGAGTTATCTTACTCTAAGGGAGAAAGACACTGAATCATATCAGGGTTATCTTACTCTAAGGGATAGCAACACTGAATCATATCAGTGTTATCTTACTCTACGGGATAGCAACACTGAATTATATCAGTGTTATCTTACTCTAAGGGATAGCGACACTGAATCATATCAGTGTTATCTTACTCTAAGGGATAGCGACACTGAATCATATCAGTATTATCTTACTCTAAGGGATAGCAACACTGAGTGATATCAGGGTTATCTTACTCTTGATGTACCTGTTAAAGTAAAAATTAAAGTCTCTTGCACATCATTCTTGATGTCATAACTGCTGTCAGGCAGTGCATCTATTGAAACAGTATTGTGATTGTAACCACAAACCTGTACACTATCCTTCTGTTAATACTTGAGAAAAAGAGACAGTGAAGTACTGGCAAAGCTGATAGTACAGGGAAAATGGCTTACAGTAAGAAATTGTTCAGTGCTGGTATCACAGATATTCAAGCAATATTTGCAGTACAAAATAAGTGACTGCAAAGCAACATGAAAACTTGATTCTGATAACTAAGAATAATCGTGGGGCAGTTGAGTATTAACATTTGATGACACAGGAGGGCATGTTAATCAGTGAGGCTGTATAGAAGTGTTTACAAAAAAAGGAGTTAACTATGAGTCACAAGTCAGGAACTATATGTGGTATGAGATGAGCATGAGAGGATAACAGGCATATGTAATTAATTTGACAACGACATGGCATGTGGACAAAATTAGACGTTAAGAAAGCAGATTACAGAAGTTTCACAGCACAGAAGTGCTGATGTAAATAACTACCAGAGTCAGACATGGGAGTCAAGTAAGTGAAAACAGTTTTCTTCAGGCACAGAGCTGGTAATAATTGTTTGATGCCAGAAATTATTATGTCACTTTTCTCCTTTTGCTGCTGCTTATGACAGAAGCACTGCCAGCTGTAGCAACTGCATTTTTACTGCATGGGAAAAAGAATGAGGAAGCATCTTCTTCATTTCCTTAGAGATGATGCTCTAAGAGATATAGCAGGATTATCCTGATTCCTGACCCTAGGTGCAGTCAGAGTCCTGCTTTACTACCACCTACATTGGCTACTGCAGCATCCATGACAGTTCTATGTAAACCATGTTTACAGGAAGACAGTTAATATTTCCAGAACAAGCAAAGTGACTACGTGGTTTGATACAGTGGTCTCAAAACTGAAGTAAATGAATGGCTTGATAAATTGGTTTCAGAACAGACAAAGTGACTGAATGGTCTGTTACAGTGGTCCAAGAGCAGGCAAGATGACTAAGTAGTCTTTTACAGTGGTCTCTGATCACGTGAAGTGACTGATGGTCTGTTACAGTGGTCTCAAAACAGGTTTGGTGACTAAATGATGTGTTAGAGTGGTCTCAGAACAGGAAAAGTGACTGCCTTGTCTATTACAGCGGTCGTAAACAGCTGAAGTGACTGACCTGACTAGTACAGTGGTCTTTGAACAGACACAGTGACTATATGGTCTTTTACAGTGGTCTCAGAACAGGACAGGCAACTAAATGGTTTGTTACAGTGGTCTCAGAACAGAACAGGTGACTAAATAGTCTGTTATAGTCATCTTAGAACAGGCAATGTGACTAACTATTCTTTTACAGTGGTTTCAACACAGGTGAAGTAACTGAATGGTCTGTTACAGTGGTCTCAGAGATGGCAAGTTGTCTGAATGATCTGTTACAGGGGTCCCATGATACTGACCTGTTTATTACAGTTATCTCAAAGTAAGTAAAGTGACTGACCTGTCTATTACAGTGGTCTGAAATAGGTGAAGTGACTGACCTTACTATTACAGTGGTCTCAGAACATGCATAGTGACTGACTGATCTGTTACAGTGGTCTTACAACAGCAAAGTGACTGGCTCCTCTATTACATTGGTCTCAGAATAGGTGACATGGCTAAATGGTCTGTTATAGTGATCTCAAAAGAGGTGCGGTGACTAAATGGTGTGTTACAATGGTCTCATAACAGGTGAGGTGACTAAATGTGTTGCAATGGTCTCATAACAGGAAAGGTAACTAAATGGTATGTTACAATGGTCTCATAACAGGGAAGGTGACTAAATGGTTTTTAACATTGGTCACAGCACAGGTGAAGTAAATGAAATGTCTGTTACAGTGTCTTCAGATCTGAGAAGTGACTGACCTGTCTATTACAGTGGTATTGAAATAGATGAAATGACTGACCTGTCTATTACAGTTGTCTTAAAACAGGCACAGTGACTGAATGGTCTATTACAGTGGTCTTAAAGTAGATGAAGTGAATGAATACAGGGGTCCCAGAATAGATGACATGAATGAATGATCCATTACAGTGATCTCAAAACAGGTAAGGTAACTGTATGGTCTGTCACAGTGGTCACAAAACAGGTGAAGTGATTAATTGGTCAGTTACATTGGTCTCATAACAGGCAGAGTGACTGACTGGTCTGTTACAATGATCTCAGAACAGACAATTTTAGTACACGGCCTGTTACAGTAGTCTCAGAAGAGGCAAAGTGAAGGAATGGTCAGTTATAGTGGTCTCAGAACAGGCAAAGTGACTGACTGGTCTGTTATAGTGATCTCAGAACAGGCAACATGATTGACCTGTCTATTACACTAGTCTCAGAACAAGCAAAGTGCTTGACCTGTCTATTACAGTGGTCTTAAAGCAAGCAAGGTCACTGAATGATCTGTTACAGTGGTCTCAGAACAAGCAAGGTGACTAAATGATTTTATAGTGGTCTCAGAAAAGATGAAGTGGCTATCTGTTATAGTGGTCACAGAATAGGCAATGTGACTGAATGGTTTGTTACAATGGTCTCAGAACCGATAATGTTAGTAAATGGTCTGTTACAGTGGTCTTAGAACAGGCAATGTGACTGACTGGTCTGTTATAGTGATCTCAGAACAGGCAACATGATTGACCTGTCTATTACACTAGTCTCAGAACAAGCAAAGTGCTTGACCTGTCTATTACAGTGGTCTTAAAGCATGCAAGGTCACTGAATGATCTGTTACAGTGGTCTCAGAACAGGCAAGGTGACTAAATGATTTTATAGTGGTCTCAGAAAAGATGAAGTGGCTATCTGTTATAGTGGTCACAGAATAGGCAATGTGACTGAATGGTCTGTTACAATGGTCTCAGAACCGATAATGTTAGTAAATGGTCTGTTACAGTGGTCTTAGAACAGGCAATGTGACTGACTGGTCTGTTATAGTGATCTCAGAACAGGCAACATGATTGACCTGTCTATTACACTAGTCTCAGAACAAGCAAAGTGCTTGACCTGTCTATTACAGTGGTCTTAAAGCATGCAAGGTCACTGAATGATCTGTTACAGTGGTCTCAGAACAGGCAAGGTGACTAAATGATTTTATAGTGGTCTCAGAAAAGATGAAGTGGCTATCTGTTATAGTGGTCACAGAATAGGCAATGTGACTGAATGGTCTGTTACAATGGTCTCAGAACCGATAATGTTAGTAAATGGTCTGTTACAGTGGTCTTAGAACAGGCAATGTGACTGAATTGTCTCTTATAGTGGTCTCAGAACAGGCAATGCGACCCATCTGTTACAGTGTTCTCAGAACAGGCAAAGTGACTGACCTGTCTATTACAGGGGTCTCAGAACATGGGAAGTGACTAACCTGTCACAGTGGTCTCAAAACAGGTGAAGTGACTGAATGGTCTGTTATAGTGGTCTCAGAACAAGCAGGTATTCTGAACAATCTGTTACATTGGTCTCAGAAAAGCCAAAGTGATTGATTGGTCTGTTACAGTGGTCTTAGAACTGGTAAATTGACTAACTGATCTTTTCCAGTGTTTTCAGAAGAGGAGAAGTGACCGAATGATCTGTAACAGTGGTTTCAGAATAGCTGAAGCGACTGAATGCAGGGATCCCAGAACAGGTGAAGTGATTAATTGGTCAGTTACAATGTTCTCAAAACAGGCAAAGTGACTAAATGGTCTTTTACAGAGGTCACAGAACAGACTAAGTGACTGACTGGTCTTTTATAATGATCTCAGAACAGATTATGTTAGTAAATGGTCTGTTACAGTAGTCTCATAACAGGCAAAGTGACTAAATGGTCTGTTACAGTGGATTCAAAAGAGTTTGGGTGCCTAAATGTTTTTTTACAGGGGCCCAACAGCAGGTAAAGTGATTGAATGGTCTGTTAAAGTGGTCTTAGAACAGGAAAAGTGACTGAATGGTCTGTTAAAGTGGTCTTAGAACAGAATATGTGATTGAATGGTTTGTTACAGTGGTCTCGATATAGGCAAAGTGACTAAATTCTCTTTTACAGTTGTTTCAGAATAAGTAAAGTGACTGGTCTGTTATGGTGGTCTCAGAGCAGGAAAAGTGACTGAATGGTTTGGTACATGGTCTCAGAACAAGCAAAGTGACTGACCTGTCTATTACAGTGATTTCCAAACAAATGAATTGACTGACCTATCTATTATTTTGGTCTCAGAATAGGAGAAGTGACTAAATGATATGTTACAGAGGTCTCAGGACAAACAAAGTAAATTACCACACTCAACAGAACATGCTGGAGGGACAGGTTCATAACCCAGTGCCTGCCCATGCTATGGAATAGACTGCCCATACATGTCAAACAGAGCACCTCAATGGCCCTCTTCAAGAGAAATCTTGATGAGTGGATGGGAACTAGAAAATTCACCCTGGGGATCATTCCAGTGGATCTACTCGACAGAGGCATTGGGAACTAATGTCAGGTGGCACAATGCCAGGGTAATCCTATGGGCTAGGCTTGTAAAGACTCCATGGCCATTAGTCTAGTACACACCTATGAACCTAAATGAATGGTCTGTTGCAGTGCTCTCAGAATGGATGAAGTGACTAAATGGTCTGTCACAATGGTCTTAGAACAAGTATAATGGCTAATCAGTCTGTTACATTGGTCTCAGTATAATTGAACTGACTGAATTGTATGTTACATTGCTTCCAGAACAGGCAAAGTGACTAAATTATCTATTACAATTGTCCTAGGACAGGCAAAGTATAAGAATGGTCTGTTGTGCTGGTCTCAGAAAAGGTGAAGTGACTAAATGGTCTGTTACAATGGTCTTTGAGAAGGTTTAGTCACTGACATATCTAATACAGTGGTTTCAGAACAGGCGAAGTGACTGAAAGGTGTGGTGAAGTGGTTTCAGAATGGCATAGGTGACTAAATGGTCTGTTACAGTGGTCTTGGAACAGGCAGGTTCTCTGAATGTTCTGTTACAGTGGCCTTAGAAAAGGCAGAATGATTGATTTGTCTGTTACATTGGTCTTAGAACAGATAATGTGACTAATTGGTCTTTTACAGTGGTTTCAGAAGAGGAGAAGTAGCTAAATGATTTGTAACAGTGGTCTCAGAACAGGCGAACTAACTGAATGGTCTAATACCATAGAATCAGAAAAGGCAAGGTGAGTAAATGGTCTTTTACAGTGGTCTCAGAACAGGCGAACTAACTGAATGGTCTAATACCATGGAATCAGAAAAGGCAAGGTGACTAAATGGTCTTTTACAGTGGTCTCAGAACAGGCGAACTAACTGAATGGTCTAATACCATGGAATCAGAAAAGGCAAGGTGACTAAATGGTCTTTTACAGTGGTCTCAGAACAGACAAAGTGATTGAAAGGTCTGTTTCAGTTGCCTTAGAACAGGTGAAGTGACTAAATGGTCTGCTACAATGGTCTCAGAACAGGCAAGGTGTCTAACTGGTCTATTACAGTGGTCTTAGGACAGATACATTTAACAAATGGTCTGTTACAGTGATGTCAGAGCAGGCAAGGTGACTGAGGGGGTCTGTTAAAACTATTATACTATTATAACATATTAAAATATAGATGTGAATCATTACCCAGCTAAATTTACCCCAAGAAAAATCCACATTACTGCCAAAAAGATATGCCGACAGACCAGAAGACAAATATTACTTATATCAGTGAAATGAATCATAAGATTTCTGCAAACTTAGCTCAGATTCATTGCCATTAGAAAACTTCCCTCAAGTGCACGCTTCGGCAACACTTGTACTAACACTGGAATGATACAGAGATAAGACACACCTCAAGATAATACAGAATTATACAGCCTAAAACAACGTCCTAACACAGGACAGCTTACCACATCCTCAAGCATGCTAAACTGGAATATTGTCATTCATGCCCAGCATACTTCATTCTGTATCTTGTACCACCCTCTCTAGAAAAGCAAGATTCCGCTAAACACCATGTGAGTGGCACACCATGAATGAAAGACATAATTTTCTAAACATGGTCTTCTATCAGTATGGTCAGCAATCAGAGTGCACATGCACAACAGAATGGTTTATTCCTTAGGGGTAGCAAAATCCAGACATTAACTGCTAAGTCATTGTTTATCTGGTATGTGAGAAATATAAGCAACATATTTTGTGCATCCTTTTGCACAAATGTAACTCTGGGTAAGGTGGGAAAAACATTGCTGGCAACATCATTTCTTATGGTTGATAATGGCTTAATTTTTAAGCAGAGACCCTGAATTAGTAACTTAAATTTCTTGTAAGTAAAAAAAAATCTAAAGTCTAGGTCTTACAAAGAAAAAAACAGCTGTTACAAATCATAAACAGTAAGTATTAATCTATTGAAGACCACTACATGAACCTTAGCAGACATTCAGGACTGTCACGTTGAAAAAATAAATTATGTAAACCACGCAATTAAAACTTCCATAGTGGTAAACCAAACCTAAATTTTTTTCACCAAGTCTGATGTTTGCAATTGCCTGTCAGCAGGCACAAGAATAATATTTATGAGATGGCTTCTGCCAGCCCTGAGTCATGGTATTAAAGCCAGCCTAAGGACGTTTTATCCCACTTCCTACAAAAAAATTCATAGATGCATATTGCAGCATATACATTGCACTGACGTGATAAAAGAGACCATAATTATTTACTTTATAGTAATCCTAGCCAAACACTGGAAAACAGATAAACCACAAATAGCAAGGCACAGAATAATATCCATTTGTCAATGTCAAACTCTGGCTGTTTGTTGAACAGTTCTTTCTTCCCTGATCCCAGACATTCAAGATGCTTAATTTAGTATTCACTTTGTAGATGTGACTTTTGACATTTATAACACAGTGGAGAAACAGTGATATTGCTTCAGAGGCCAAATAATATAAAAATCAGTTGAGATCTTAAAAGAGATTTATTAAATTTTTGAGCCTTTATGAAAGCAATACATGAGCACAGAAACTGTACAAAGATCATTCACATCTAAGTAATATCATCAGACTGAATACTGGATTGTTAACATGAACTATTAACTTGCCTACTTAATGTTTAAGATTAGACAAAGTTTGGGACTTTCATCGAAATAAAATGTAAAGTTATAGCTAATGAAAGACAGAAGTTAAAATAAGATTATTATTATATGTAGTATGGATTTACTATGTCTTTATTCTGAGTATACTCCATGAAGAAAACAAACAAAAACAAAATCATCTCCTATCTATATTAAGGTGTTACACAGCAACTATGAAAACACTTTCAAGATAGAAAAAAAATCCTCAAAGCATTAGCAGAATTGTTCTAGAAAATGGGTCCCAGAACTGTACTGTTTAACATTCAAAGGAATAATTTTCCAATATGGTAAGACCAGTGACAGCAGAATAGGATAGTTTGTCCCCTCACACCTGCCTAGTTTTCCGACTGATGGTTATGTTAGGTAACCTAGTTTCTCTACAGTTTATATTGCACATGTATTTTCATGTAGACAATTTAGCCTAAAATTCCACCACAACTTTTTCTGATATCACAATTTTTAAATGAAGGCTGTTCTCTGCATATACTACCTTATCTGTGAAAATATGTTTCTTCACAATGATCCTGAACTGCTGAGTCCAAATGCTATCTTGTACTGGAAATTATTTTCATTTGGAAGATGATGTCTATGCCCTCAATTGATTTCCATAAGAAATTTCAGACATTGCCGTTTCTGTTATTCCTCTCCCACTTTTCCTCCTGGAATAAATATTTTGCAGCTTTTTTCTCACTAGTAAGGTTGCCTTCCCCTGAAATATATCATCCTGTCTTACACCATTTGAGAGATAATATTGATAAACTTTATGCAGTATTCTGGAAGGGATGCTAGCTGTTAGTATAGAGAGAAAGTAAAGTTTTTGTTCTGGTTATTCTCCTTGTGCAGTTTTATATATTCCAAACATCCTTATTTCTTCCTCTCTTTACTTGCTTACAAGTTATTAATTAGGACTCAGCATTATAGCTGACTTCAACTTTTAGTTTTGTCATTGTTTCTTTTACATTACCCAATTTTACTGAGCACTGCTTTTCCCTGGTTTTTATCTGTCATTCCTTTAACAGCACCAATTTCAATTATTTCATTTACTTCTATTTAACAGTTTTATTGCATACAATAATGTCATCCACAGAAATGGGATAGTTTCCCTTCATAAGAATGTAAATATAAGCTCAAAGACGTGGGGAAGATATGAAGCTTACTCTGTCCATTTGATGAACACCTTGTCTATATGCAACTACCTTACTCTTCACTGCAGCCTAACTTACCCATGCTCTGTCTAACTTGCCCAGTGGGACATAGTACCATCCACTATAAGAGGAAATGTCATGGCTCAGTCATCAATTCTGCAAGGTAATTTCAGCTTACATAAATCCTAAATCCTACATCTGATCCCCTCAGACTGTCAACTGCATCTTTCTTGAAAGTCCTAGCATGTTTCTTGAGCCCTAAATTCCATATTTTGCCTTAAATGATTTTATGGATTGAGAATATGTCTGAATTATCTTAACTATTATCTAGGATGTATATGTTTACAGCTCTGAATCTGCCTAGATGGGCCACTTCATCTGCTATTGTGCATATCTCAACAAGCCAAGCATCTTTCCCTGCATAAAATCAGTAAAAGTATACACAGTACTGAACAGATGGACTCAAGACTCCTGAGTGTAATGGGAGAATGTGATATGGCTCAATATAGTCCATGTCATAGCATACAAAATGCACCTAAGCAGATAGATTCCTTAAGCTATTGCATCTCATCACTAAACAAAGTAGTTCATTTCTGTCATGATTATTGTCTCTTATCCAAAAAAGAAGTAATATCTCCTTACTGACCTCTTATCAAAATACATGCACGAACTTTCATGTTTCAGTGTTAAAAACTGACCATGTCCTCTGACAGTTTTGTGAACCTTATATTAAACTGCAATCATTTTATTATGATCCACAGAAAGGTTTTTAATACATCCTTAATAATGGAATGTGTCTGTTTGTGTGGTGTGAGAGATTGAACTGCTGCTTTCTGATATCTGCCCTGGCATGTGTTCAAGTCTCGCAAGATGCAAATGTTGAGTATGCCATTGATTGCTCACAGATGTTCCTTTTAAGGATGGGTATTGCATAATGGTTAAGGTCTTCACCTCACAGATACAGAGTAGAGGCCTTGCTTCTGCACTGGAATATTGTCTAGGCTTAAAATGGCCCCTCAGGGCATTAGCTTAATATTCACCTATGCAAAATATATTTACTCTATGCATGCACAGGTGTTTACCCATACTTGCTGCAGAACCTTTTTGTTTACCTGGCTCAAAAGTGGCATGCTGTGACTGACCGACTGAGACCCTTTGTTTTCTGCACCCCTTTGCCAGATTTTCACCCATATTTAAGCTATAGTCATCACAAAGGTTCACATTATTGTGATACTTCTTAAATATCTTAAATGTCTCTTAACTTGGTGGATGCTTTTCCTATCTGTTTGTATACAATTAAAGTTCACTATAGGCATCTTTTCATTTTGCATGTTCCCAGTTCTCTTACACCCTAGCACTCTATCAGAAATATACACAACACTATTGTTTTACACCCAGATGGAATAGACTATCAAGTGGGACAACTGCATTCCTGAATAAATCTATATAAATCAATATAAATCCCAATATCTAGCTTAAATCCAGCTTGAATCTCAATTATCTATAGAGACAATGTACCTGCTTGTAGAGAAAAATGAGAGATAGTCTGTTTTTACAAGCTATCTTTAGTACTGCCTATCATGCTAAATCCTTACCTAGTAACCATCACTCTTTCTGGTTTATTTTTCTGATGACCTTTGGAGGTCACAACAATCTTTTCATTCCTGTAGTCTGTATCCTTTTCACAATCAGCTGCTCTATAAATCTCTATTTAACCTAGTCATACTTCTAAATCCCTGGATCCAAAACTTAACTTTCTTCTCCGTGGTGGCACTCTTGGATGACAGTCATCAAGATCTTTCAAACGTTGATCCTACTCATCTGGTCCAGCATTTCATACCTATACTCCATCACTGGTTAAACATTCTTTTCTGGATTGGGGTACTGATTAATTCAAATCATTTATGTCGCAGTGCACACTTAGTTCCAAATGCTATTAGTAGTCACTGTTTTGCACCTCTCATTGGTCCTTCAGATTTAGTAACCTTCTCCTTCCTCCTTATTGGTTATATATTTTTCTTGATCTAGCACAGTCCTAATCCTCTAGTACCTTTCTCTTATTCAGGATTTGCTCTGCCACTTGGCTTATATAAACCTTATTGTTTTCTCTTTACACAGAACCACAAACCACAGCACTATGGGGCATTCATATGGTACAGGCTGCACAAGGTTTACCATCAAAATTATAAGTGAAGGTATGATGACCACGGGATGTCAAAATTTGGTTGGCTGAATCCATGTTATCGAACCTTCATTTGTGCCAGTCCTGATTCAGTGAATGCACTGTGCATTCGCACATATGTGGTCAACCTTATAACAAGAGATTGAGGTACAGTGTGGAGCAGGAAATTTGCCCTTTTCCCCGCAGTAGTGTGATCTCAGAGTTGGAATATGTAATATGCAGGGGGTGTAGGGGTGCAGAGGGCTCCCCCCTGCATAATAGTTAAGTCACGTGATGTGCAGTGTCCGACTACAGTCTATGGATGTCAAGAAACGTCGAGTTCACTTAAGGAAGTGTGTTTGTGACATTCTGACCTTTTCAACATTCCTTTTCAAACATTTGCATCAATATTTCAGGTAGGAATTTATTTTGAATGCTGACTATTTGATAGTAAACTGCTGCACAACACTGTACCACATGACACTTCCCTGCTTATATTATTGGACAATCACTATTCCCAAACTATATGATTTTAATTTTAAAATCTATCCTTCTCCTTTCACCTAATGGCATTATTGGACAGTCACTGTGATCTTACAAGCTAGCGAAGATATACCAATGCAAATACAGTTTTAAAAGCCGACATCCATAGTTCACCTAAAGCAAGAATTGTGATGTTCCTGTCATTAGAATTTAAAAGCACCAGGATGGAAAACAAAATGAAGGAATGTGCAGGCATGACAAGAGATCACATGCAGAATAATTTTAAAGGGTGAGAGAATGTGCTCTATAAACAAGTGACATCCAACAAGCAACCTCTTTCAGAACTGAACATTAGCATGTATGGAACAGCATCAGAAAAATTACTAACAATGTTAGCCAGATATCACGTGAGTCAATACTAAAGCAAGCTACTTAATTTTTTATGAGATTTAATAACTCATTTCAATTTTCAGGGCATCAGGTTTATCTGTTAAATAATGGAGAAAAATGAATCTATGTCAAGTGGAAGGTATCTGAATATTGCTTGCACTGATCAGGAACCCTGTTTATTTTAATGTTTAAAACAAATATAAGTAGTTCCCTTAGAAATGTAATGTGCTGTCCTCGAAAATTAAGATAAATTTTATGGTTTACTATATATATATATATATATATATATATATATATATATATATATATATATATATAAATATATATATATATATATATATATATATATATATATATAGGGTTTCTTTGACTCTTAACAAAAGTATTTATTGCACATTGTATTTCATATGAGACAGTTCCCTGTCATTGATTAGTGTGAGCTACACTTGAAGTGTTAGCAATACTAACTGAATTTAATGCACGATCCTGATATTGATTGTGGGATGCATTTGGATTGGGGGGCAACCCTAAATGAAATTAGTACATAAGCTTATTTTGATATTGTGAAATATAGTCTGAATGTTCCTGTAAGAATATGCTATAGCAAATTACATACTATTATCTCACCTATAACTGTACACATCTAATTCAGTGCATGTAGAAAACTGATATATTGGATTTGACTATCATATTTTTCTGTTGCACAAAATTAATAATAATTAGCTGGGATGATGTCATTTATATGAATTTCTATGAAAATGCGTAAATATGCAACATTCAAATGTACTCTGATTGGCACTTAACGCTGTTTATACATCTTTCCATTTATTTAGAAGTGTAGTAAATGCCATACATGTTCATTAAGTATCCAGGAAAAAATGTCCATGTGTGCATCACTGCACATATTTTGTTTTTCTTATTGGTTGCAAACACTGAATTTTGCTATGACAACCTAAAATTTTGTATGGTTCTCAAGAAAGGATACAGTAACAGATTTTGAAGTTCTAAAGATTCATTAATATTAAACCAGTTAAATGACATTTTACATCTTATTTTAACTAAAACAACTTAAAGTACAATATAAATGCAGCTTGGTTTGCTCTCATGGATCACAGCTTTTACTGCAGTGAGGGCTTATGTGCCTAAGTGATAATGATAAATGGATTATCAGTCATTGTACTACCATTAGGGTCTCCCAAGGTGAACAGGTCTTAGTCATGGTGCCAGAATTACCTACGACAGGCACCAACAATTTGGGATAGTGCCGGTGACAGTAGATCCTGTTGTTGTGAAAATGACAATGACAACAACAATACTGTTAACTGCATGAAAGAAAGGCCTGGCAATGCTACTTTCATATCTCACCATATAATCTCTGAGTAGATAGTGACATTAAAACAAACTGTGATATAGAAGATGAGTCATTCAGGTTGGAAGGCACTCACCCAGCTAGAATAGTAGAACCTTAAGAGTAATGCCTAAGTATTTTATGCGGCTGGTTTTAAAGACGGTGGGGCACCTAACTGCTGATGCTGCTGTGACAGAAATTGAGAGGCAGATGTTGCCAACATGTCTTACCTACTGGAACATGGAACAAAAGAAGCATGGACCAAGAAAAGCTAGTTGTAGCCAAGAATGGAATGAAATACTCACAAGTTAATCTTCTGGTTGTCAGTGAATTGAAGTGAGCAGGCATCAGACATCCTGACTTTGATGAACACATTGTATTCTATACCAGAAATTAAAGACAAAGTAGAAACGGTATAATGTTTATTATTAAAACAGCTTGCAAGAACTGTAACGAAATACAGTGCAGTTAGCAAATGGTTAATATCTACTTATCTGCGAGGTCCGTCTATGAGCATGAGTTTAATTCACATATAGGCTTTAACAACACAGGCAGAAGAGAATAATGTTGATCAGTTCTGTGAGAAATTACAAGCTGGAACGGACAGAACACGTAAACAACATAAACTGATAGTCATGGATTAACTGAGCATGAAAGATGGAAACAGTAGAAATTCAAGCAGATAGGAAATGCTGATGAAGTAATATGAATGAAGCAGAACAAGTAACAATTTTATAAGACAAACAACACACTCATTTCAAATGGATTCTATCTGTATCATAAGTGATGACTGTACACATGGACTTCAGCCAATGTGTTGTACAGAAATTATACTGAATCTGTTTGTGGAAGCAAATGTTGGAAATGCTCAATGATACCAATAAAAGCATAATCTGAGGTCGGCTGTGTTAGAGATCACCAGCTACTGGTGTACAAAAGTATGCAAAACCTGAAGCTTTTTCTGGTTAATTAGTTGGTTATTTGCTTGTCTGATGCCAAGATCCATCAGATCACACATGCACTCAAGTCCTTGAACAACAAGTACCAGTATGACTCTGTCATAGTTCATGCTGGTGTTAATGACTTCATATGTACCTCCCTGGACTATATGAAAAGAGACATGATGGAGCTCTCAGACTATGTACAAGGCAGGTATGAGTCTAACATTGAGCAGCATTCTACTTTCTTCAAAGCTGATGCCGTGTTATCAGCAGAAATAATTGAGTTCAATAATTGGCTTATTTTTTGGTGACATTCAAAGGGGGGTCTGGTACTTGTCAGCCTGGAAAGATATAATCGACAGACCATGCTAATTCACCAGGGATGGCCGGCTTCTATCACCTATAGGGCTTTGAATATTGGCATGCACATTGTCCACCTACATAGTGCCTTTTTTAGGCAATGACAACCTGATAATCCTACCAACATAATGAAATAAGCAAAGGAAAATATGAAGGTGTTACTGGTCAATGCTAGGAGTTTAAACAAGAAACTCCATTCCCTATAAGCCCTTCTCATCCTGGAGGACATTGACATCTATGTAGTGACTAAGTCATGGTTTAAAATACTGGAGAGAACTCCAGCTGTGAAGGACTGTTATGCATTCTACATGTTCATAGGAGCTACTGTGCAGCAGGGCAAAAAGGTGGAGGTGTCTGAATTTACATTCTGAAGAGACTTCATCAAGGCTGGTAAAGCAGCATGATGCTCTAGAGCTTCTTCGTGTCCAAATAACCATCAGAAAGGTCCCGTACCATATATTACCTAGCTATAGAACTCCCTATATGACACACGCATGTCTACAGGGACTAGAGTCACTCAGTATTAAACCCAATATCATTTTCCTAGCTGATGAAAACTATCCCACTATAGACCAGGAAGCCTACACCACCACTAGTGCACAAGCATAGAGTTTCCTGAACTTTGTCAATACAAATGCCCTGGACCAATTAGTCAGGGTACTCAGTAGGAGGGATACCATCTTGGATCTTGTCCTTACTAATATGGGAGCATCTTGCACCATCCCTGGTGTAGCTTCATCATTTGTTAGCCCTGACCATAAAACAATCTCCTTCAAAATAAAACTGAAACCAGAGATGCCTTCTATCCAAGGCACCTTTAGAAATTTCTTTACGACAAATTACCTACTCCTAAGTAATACTTTTGCAAGCTTCTAATCCCTACCTAACCCATTTAACTCCACTGAATACATAGAAACATACACGACCACACTATACTAGCATGTAAGCAGCTACAGAGATGCAGCTGTACACCATAGGATTAAGTGCATGTCAAACCAGAGAAACAAACCCACATGGTGAAACTATAATATCAACAAGCTTTATAATAAAAAGAAAAGAATTTTAACCAAATGTAAGAAAAGTAATTCACAGAATTTTAGAATCCTTGTCACTGAAATAAATAAACAACTCATAAAATCCACCAAAGCCAAGTCTGAGGCTAAAATAGCTGCACAGGCCAAATACAATCGCAAGGTAGTTTTAGTTATGTCGTTGTCTCAAAAGCACAATGCTATAATGTGCTGAGCTTATTCTGAATGATGTTATCTACACTGAGGCTGAACATATAGCCAACCTACTGGACAATAAATTTAGCTCTAACGTTATCTGTCTCTCCCTACATGTGTCCCTCAAGATATACCTGAAACTGACTCACTTCCAGCTATCACACACAACCAAGACCTAAAAGTGCTATCAAAAGCTAAAAGTACTGCATTGATGGATCCTGGCAATATCCCTGGCTGTAACTTAAATAGCATGAAGCGCAATTTAGCTACACCCCTAAAAACACTGCTCAGTCTCATTCATTCAGTCTCAGCCTCCATACAGATTTTGTACCAAATGAATACAGTACGGCTTCAGTCATTCCCCTGCTTAAGGGACAACCTTCCACAGAATCAGGCAATTACAGATCCGTAAGTCTGACCAGCCACATGAAACCTTGGAAAGACTTTTATCATGCAACTAATCAGTCAGGATATAGGGAATCACCAAACACTGGACTAATTTCAGCTTGTATTCATCAAGGTCAGGTTATGCTTACTCAACCTGGCAGATCTTTTTAAAAGGTCACCAAAACAATGGATAAAGGCAAAATGATACACACAGCCTACCTCTGCATGGTCAAAGCTTTTGACACAATTTCCCTCTCAGGCATAGTATCAAAGCTAAATAAACTGAATAAACCACTATGCTACCTACTGGATTGCCAACTGGTTCACAGATAGGATGCAGATAATCAAAATGGGGAAGTTACCTCCACAAAAAGAGCAGTCAGCAGGGGATTCTCTCAGGGTTCAGTGTTGGGACCTCTCCTGTTTAGCATCTACTTTTCTGAAGTAAAAGCAGATAATAAAGGATTCTGGCTGACGATGTTTGCAGATGACTGCAAGCTAGGAGCAGCCACTGAATCCTCAAATGGCTTATCCATCCAGCAGGAAGGTTTGTCCCAAATAAATATCTGATGCCAAGATCATGGACTGAAACTAAATGCCAAAAGTAGATTATTTTATCATTTGAGAGGTTATCGACCCCAGGGAACTACCACATTGACAATGTATCCCTAAGAATTAACCCAGTTGCTTAGGATTTAGGAACTTATCTGAACAGTGACCTATCTTTCCACTAACACGTGTCCATTGTTGTAAGAAGGCCCTTCTATACTGCACAGCTTATAAACAAAGGGATTGTGTCTAGATCTAGGGATGTCATTGTTCCCCCTTTATTCAGCCTTCAATAAGCCAGTTATTGAATATAATGCCCCCTTTTGGCATGTATCAGTGCAGACACATATAACAGCTGGACTGCCCACCAATATATCTTACTAAAAGGATACAAGGCCTAAACAACATGTCCTACATGGACCGACTCAAAGCCCTTCACCTATACTTGGTATCCTACTGACTGCTAAGAAGTGACCTGTGTCTGGCATACAAGGCTTCCTCAGATAGAGTTACTGCATATCACCAAGTCAAATGGCATTGAAAATACTCAGATTAGGGATCTAAACCTCTTCTGCAGCATCAGCAGAATGGTTTGGAGGGGCAGATATATCTTGCAGAGGATACCACTGCTCCGGAACAGACTCCTCATCCACATAAAACAAAGTTAATTGAAACAGAAAATTTACCCCAGGACTGCTCCTGTACTACTAATGGAAAGAGGCAGATTTAAATGTTTTATCGCATGCATGGTTCCCATCAAATTATCAATAGTATTACCCCAGCTATTCACATTAGGGGTAATATATAATTATTGACTATAAGATGAGTAAGGCTAATTTATAACCAAATGGAATAGGTTATGATGAGCACACAAAAAAAAATTGCTAAGCTTAAAATGGCTCACATGGGCAGCTAGAAAACAACTAAAATCACTGACTAATGAGACCTCAGATATTTCCCAGAAACACAGAGAAACCAAATGAGAATCAGAAAATAATAGATCTAAAACAACACTGGCTTTTCTAAAACTGCAAATCAAAAGAGAAAATCCCAGACTCAAAATGAAATCTTAAAAGACACTTAAAGATCTATGCTGAATGATTCTGATGACAAGTTGGAAAGGCAATACTAAACAGATCAATCATCATTTCACCCTACGATCAGGAATCAATGGTGATGAAAAAAGAAACAGAAGCAACACTGGAAGCTTTAACAAAGAACAAGGCACAAGGCATTGATGGTATTCCCAGTGCAGTATTACAGCATGTATAAGAAGTTATTAAAATATTTATAAGGCTTCGCTAGGAAATTTGA
Organism: Protopterus annectens; assembly: GCF_019279795.1. Classification (NCBI taxonomy): domain Eukaryota; kingdom Metazoa; phylum Chordata; order Ceratodontiformes; family Protopteridae; genus Protopterus; species Protopterus annectens. The sequence goes on from NC_056744.1 coordinate 291,415,798, forward strand.
AGACTGCATCATGGCCAGCTGACTGGAAGAGATATGTGTTTGTATAATCTTGAAGAAAAAAAGGTAATCCAACTGATTATCAAAATTACTGGATAGTCACTTTGATCCTACATGGTAACATAGCATCTTCTCAAGATTAGATAATTGGACTAAGAGTTGCCAGTATGTCAAGCAGGACTGAAGAAACAGCAAGGAAATAGAGACATCTTTGTAGATGTGAGATGATCTTTTAAATGAGAAAGGAATATCATGATGATATCAGCATGTGTTTCATTTATTATAGGAAGGCCTTTCTGAAATTCAGGAAAAACTCTATACTACCCTGTAAAGTATGGGTATACCAGAAAAAATGTATTGTTATCATATATATTTTCATGTCAATCAATAATCAACAGTTCAAACAAAATAAGCAAAAAAAAAAAAAAAGAATGATTTAGAATTGCTAAAAATGTACAATAAGCATACAGTGTTTGCCAGAGTGTATTTAGTATAGATATATAGGGTCTATATTAGTTTGTCAAATGGCCGCCAGTTGTCATACCCCTAATTATCAAAGCCACTAATCATCGAATGGAGTTTTCAGGGAAATTTTTTCCTAGGGCAAGCCAAAGATTGGCCAACATCTGGAATTTGCCCTTTTACACACTGTAGTGCGATCTCAGAGTTAGTATATTTAGTTAGGAGGAGTGTGGGGGTGAGCCCCCCACATGGGTAGATTTTAAATTTTATTATTTTCTTTACGGTCACTAGGGGGACCTATCATTGGTTTACCCTAGGAAAATTTTCATTGCAAATTCCGTTCAGTAAATAGCGGCTTAGATAATTAGGGGTTCGAAGAATGGTGCTTTGATGATCTGACTTTCGACAAAGTAATATAGACCTGATTTTTATATATATATATATATATATATATATATATACACACACACATATATGGGTCTACTTCATAAGATCGACAGACCATTTGATCGATATTCATTTGGTCGACAGCTCATTTGGTCGGCAACCAGTATTCAAGGCAAAAACCTGGGATTTGCCCCCTTCCCCAATGTTGTGTGACCCTGGAGTTGATATATATATATATATATATATATATATATATATATATATATATATATATATTTAGTTAGGGGGGTGTGGGGGGGTTAAAATGTGTAGGTTTTGTTGCATTTTCATGTTTTAAATGAAAATAGGTGGGAGGCTTCACCCCCCACACACCAATCAGTGTGGGGGGCTGTGCCCCCCACACACCCACTAACTATATATATATATATCAACTCCAGGGTCGCACAACATTGGGGAGGGGGGCAAATCCCTGTTAAGTGCCTTGAATACTCGTTGTCGACCAGATGAAATGTCAACCAAATGAATGTTGATCAAATGGTCTGTCGATCTTATGAAGTAGACCCATATATATATATATATATGTACATACACACACAGTGGATATAAAAAGATTACACACCCCTGTTCAAATGCCAGGTTTTTGTGATATAAAAAAATTAGACCACAATAAATAATTTCAAAACATTTCCCACCTTTAATGTGACCTATAACCTGCACAATTCAACTGAAAATCAAACAAATGTGTTAGGGGAAAAAATATAAGAAATAAAAAACATACAATAAGCTGGTTGCATAAGTGTGCACACCCTTAAACTAATACTTTGAAGAAGCACCTTTTGATTTAATTACAGCATTCACTCTTCTTGGGTACACACCTGCCATCAATTAAAGAGACTCTGATTAACCGCAAATAAAGTTCAGCTGTCCTAGTAGGATTTTCCTGACATGTACTCAGTTGCCTGCTACAGCAAAATCCATGGTTCACAGAGATCTTACAAAGCATCAAAGGTCATTATTGAAAGGTATCATTCAGGAGAAGGGTACAAAAACATTTCCACAGCATTTGATATACCATAGAACACAGTGAAGACAGTCATCAAAAAGTAGAGAAAATATGAGACAACAGTGGCGTTGCAAAGAACTGGACATCCCTCCAAAACTGATGAAAAGACAAGACAAAAACTGGCCAGGTAAGCTGCCAAGAGACCTACAGCAACACTGAAGGAGCTGCAGGAATTTTGGCAAGTACTGGTTGTGTACTACATGTGATAGCAATCTCCCATATTCTCCATATGTCTGGGCTATGGGGTAGGGTTGCAAGACGGAAGCCTTTTCTTACACCGAAAAACATCCAGACCCAGCTAAAATTTGCAAAACAATATATCAAGTCTCCCAAAAGCATGTGGGAAAATGTGTTAGGGTCTCATGAGACCAAGTTTGAACTTTTTGGCCACAATTCCAAGAGGTACGTTTTGTGCAAAAACAACACCACATCACCGAAAGAACACCATGCATGGTGGTTGCAGTATCATGCTTTCGGGTTGCTTTACTTCAGCTGGAACTGGGGCTTTAGTCAAGGTGGAAGGAGTTATGAACAGTTCCAAATACGAGTCACTTTTGGCCCAAAACCTTCAGGCATCTGCTAGGAAGCTGAAGATGAAGAAGCATTTCAACTTTCAACATGACAATGACCTCAAGCATGCATCCAAATCAACAAAAGAATGGCTTCACCAGAAGAAAATTAAAGTTTTGGAATGTCCCAGCCAGAGTCCAGACCTAAATCCAATAGAACATCTGTGGGATGACCTGAAGGGGGCTGTGCACAAGAGATGCCCTCGCAATCTAACAGATTTGGAGCGCTTTTGCAAGGAAGAGTGGGCAAATATTGCCAAGTCAAGATGTGCCATGCTGATAGACTCCTACCCAAGAAGACTGAATGCTGTAATTAAATCAAAAGGTGCTTCAACAAAGTATTAGTTTAAGGGTGTGCACACTTATGCAACCAGCTTATTGCATGTTTTTTACTTTTAAAATTTTTCCCCTAACAGATTTGTTTGTTTTTCAATTGAATTGTACAGGTTATAGGTCACATTAAAGGAGGGAAAAGTTTTAAAATGATTTAGTGTGGTCTCATTTTTTTATATCACAAAAACCTGGCATATCCACTACACACATATATATATATTTTATATATATATATATATATATATATATATATATATATATATATATATATATATATATATATATAAACGAATCATCACAGAAGCAGGACTGTGTGAAGATACCGGACATGCAAAAACTGAAGGAGGAATTCCTATTCTTTTGATGCAACAGTACTATCTGACAGTGAAAATGGTCAGAAATATCTATTTATCAAGATTAAACAGCATAGTAAATGGGTTTGCACTTTGCAATGAAGAAGACAAAGATCCTGGCAATGGGTAAAAATCAATAAATGCATTATATGTGGAGAAGAAATATCAAAGTAGCTTCAGCTTGGTTGGATTAATAATTGCTAGTAGCATGGCAAGCAGTCAAGAACTTTAATAACATCATATGGATGTGAGAGCTGGAAAGTGAAGAAGCAATGACTTTTAACTATGGTGCTGGCAAAGAATACTGCACATACCATGGACTGCTAGAAAAATAAATGAGCTGGTGCTGTAGGAGATAAAAGCTATGTATTCTGTGGGATCTTAGATGACAAGGCTTTCATTTTCATACTTCAAACATGAAATACAAAGAGAAAGTGCTGTGTGTGTGTGTGTGTGTGTGTGTGTGTGTGTGTGTGTGTGTGTGTGTGTGTGTGTGTGTGTGTGTGTGTGTGTGTGAACCCTGAAAAGGACAAAATGGATACTGTGGAATGAAAAATGCTTTGTGAATAATTTCTAAATCTCTGTAAGCATATCACCGATACATCTGCTTCCTATTTGGCAAGCTTCTTACAAAACGTGCTCAAACATCTGATATTGTAGATCACATGGCAGATTGTAGGTCTGTGCCATCTTGACAGAGTAACAATGCCATAACTACTGTAGGTATTTTAAAGAAAGCTTAGCATGGTTTCACCATTGTTATAGCATTCACACCATTATTCAAATGATACTAATAGAACATGCAGAATGGTGTGCTATATTTGGGTCAGAACATTACTACACAGCTGCTGAGGTGACACAGGTTTGATATGTGGATGCGCTATCGTGTGACTAGATGGTTGCAGGCCACCTGCTTCATACTGGCCACAGAGCATGGCCTATGTAGCTGCCATAGTGATCCATCGTGGTCCGGGTGGAAGAGGGCTAACTGCGCAAGTTCCAAGAGAAATGATGCCTCTGACTCTCTCCGTGTTATATGTGCATCCGGGTACTTTTCATGCTTGCCGCTTGCCGCCATCTCACCTTCAAGAAAACTATGTTTTCCATTTCCTAGGTGTTTATGTCTATATTGAAGTTAAGGGGAAATGTATTCCATAATCTTGGAAATTGTTGTGCCATGTAACTGTCATATATGTTCTATTATTAATAGCAATTTTTATCTTGTTTCCAAGCTGATGTTAGTTCCTTCATCTTGTTGCATTCAAAGACAACTAGATCAGATCTGGCACTTACTTCAAATCAATCCCTATAGAACACAATATAATAAAATAAAAATTCCTGGATCTATTTGACCAGAATTAAGTTCCTAATCCTATATTTTTTTCTAGCGAGGAGTCATTCTGCCTTTTATTGTTCTTCCACAAGGTTTGTTTGAATGGTACAAACTGCAGCACTCTGTACAATATCATAAGGTATGAAGTATGCAGTGATTGTCTTGAGTTAAATGGATTAGGTTCTGTGTTATTAGATGAACTACATTCTAAATATTTCTGACTTCACTAGATAAAGACTGATCAAAGTTTAAATTGTTGTCTGCCACTGTGTCTTCATTGTTAATGATACTATAATTTTGCTTTTTATTGTATGGCCTTTTGTTTCTAATCCTAATTTATTAACTTATTACTGAAGCTTATGATGCTATGTGCATTAACTTCAAAGTTGAAGTCAGTACTACTGTACCAAGTATATATTATGTTTTTTGCATGCCATCTTACAGAACATTATCATCCTTTATTAAAATAATCATTCTACCTCATTTGCACTTTTCAGCATATGTCTTTATCCAGGGTCTAATTCCCACTTTCACATCTGGGAAGAAGAGTCCATAACAAAGTCTCCCCAGTACAGATCCCTGCAGGATACTAATGGTAACCCTCATCAAGACAAGCACATAGCGCTCCTATCCCAAATGTTTGTGTCCTATAGTTTCAAAAGTGATTTACCCAATGACCCTTTACTGCCCTTATTTTGTCTAGTATTCCCTTATGTAGAATAGTATCAGATTCTTTAGCAACATCAGTAGCATACACTGTCAGTCTTGTTATACCAGAAGGTTCAAAAATACTACTTTCCTTTGACAAAAATACATTATTTCATATTTAACAAAAGTATTTCTCCGGTGTCATTTGGAGTATCTTCATGATTTTTAAGAGAACATTGGTCAATCGTATGAGTCTCAGTCTATTTGAGCGTGATATGTCTCTCTCACTCTCATCAATATTCTGAGCTTGTACCATTTCAAAATATCACCTTGAAGCAGGAAAGTTTCCATATGCTAGCATTTGTTTAAAACAACTGACAGGGTTTAGTTAGGTTTTCCTTCATTTTGTATAGGAAGCCACCAGTTACAGTGCTTTATCTCATGTGATATAGATTAATAGTCTGACTTGGGGCAGTTGTCCGTACTTGTACAAGGGTTGTCGCTTGTTATCTGAATCTGCTAAATGACGTTGCTTAATATAATGTTTGCACATAAATCTTTTGCAAGTTTGCCCGCTATACCTTGTAGCCCAGTGATAATTGTTTATTGATAACATTATGTTCATAAATCTTCTCTATCAATGTCTTGATGTAATTAAAGTATACCATATTGCTATTTTCAATCTTTGAGACCATGCTGAGTTTGTAGATGATCTTGGAGATTTGATCCATAAGTTATTTAATGTCTGTAGATCCATCCATCCTCACTCCCTGTTACATTTTGCATATGGGGTCAGGGTGTCACTTCCACAGTGACAATCATCTCAAGTCAAAGTTTACACCAGCTAATGGCTAGCTCTGCCATAGTTGTTCATTTGTACCACTCACTCATGCACCCACTCTCACCTATGGCCAATTTAGAGTCTCCAATTTACCTACTTTGCAGTGTGGGAGGAAACCAGAGCACCCAGAGGAAACCCATGTAACCGCAGGGAGGACATACAGACTCCACACAGAAGGCACCTCAACCGAGAATCGAACCGGAGAACCTCTTGCTGTGACCGGTTGCACTATCGTAATGTCTATGGATGTATAAAGTTTATTTTGAAATGATATTATTTTTATGAGTAGTATTTTATCTGGATGCTAACTAGTACCTTCTTTTTCTGCTGTATAATTTGTAATATGTTATAATGCACTCAAACGCAAATTTATATTTTTTGCTAAACTTTCACAATCAAATTTTTGCATCTTGGAAACTGTACAACCTAGACACATATTGTTAGAATGTTGTTGTTAACCAGACATAAGCTTTCACATGAACAAAAAATTCCCCTTTTGAGTGCATGTTTATTGAGATATGTACAGAAATATGAAAACATATGCTTAATTGTGTATATAGCAATATAAACAATGCTAAATATCTCTCAAGCTGTGTAACGTACAGTATGAATATCTATCATAATTTTCTTCAACATGTAAGGTTTCACCTGATGCCATGCAGTAGTTTGTAAGTAACTTAGTTTTTGAAGTATTAAATACACATGGAAATATTGCTTATTTTCATAATTGCTAACAAACAACTAGAAATATCTTGGGTATTCAGTGATATAAATAGACATTGATAATGAATTTTCCTTTCTCCCACAGTGGCATTTCACACCATCACTTTCAATAACATATGGGGTTTTCAGTTATGAAACTGTGAACATAAATATGAAAGTATGAATAAGTGACAAACAGCGATTAAATCCAGGATGTCCACTAGTGGGGAAATTACATTCTTAATGTCATTTTGTTACTAATTCCTTGTGGTTTCTAATATTGTCTATCACTTAGTTAAAGAAGCCAGGCAAAAAAATAGGTCATATGCCATAAGGCGCTATGGGTGTGAACCTGAAGCATACAAAAAAAGCCACTTTGGGCTTGAAGGAGTTACAGTACATGACAATGTACTGTAAATACCTGCAACGTATTATTTAATGTCATTGATATTTATTATTATATAAGCACTTCCTAGTCCTGATTGGCTTTAACCTTTAGAACATTTGTATGGAAAATACTGTGTGATGTGTATTGCAGAAGACAATGCATAGAAACCATGAGAATCTAGACAGAAGTAAGGAAATAGTTCATAATGAATGCCTGTGGCAGATAAAGAAATCCCCCATGCCGTCTACCCCTCCCACTAATGATAACAGGAGAGAGAAGTTTCCTTAAAGGTGAGCATCAAAGGGGACAATTTATTCTGCGTCATACGAATGTATAGATGAAAGGATGGGCACAGGTATGAGTGAGTGATTATAGGTTCATATAGGTTCATAGGTAAGTACTAGGCTAGCTGCCTTTTGAATGTCATTTTAAGCCTAGCCAATTTCCCATTTAGTGCTTGAATTAACCTGTTCGGTGTTAGAATGTCTTTCCCATTCCATGAGCAATAATTTTATATTACCCCTAGTGAAGATAACTGGGATTATATTATAGATAATTTGAGAGGACCCATGCATGGGATCAAGCATTTAAGAGCTGCGTCTGTTCATTAGTAATACAGAGGGCAGTCCCAGGTTAATTTTCTATTACTCATACATAGATCCAAGTTGTGCTTGAATGTGGATAGCGATTAGCTTTGTTGTATGTGGATGGAGAGTCTGTTCCAGAGAGTGGTATTCTCTATGAGATGTACCTGTCCCTCCAAACCATTCTGTTGATGTTGCTGAATAGGTTTTGATCCCTGGACTGAGTATACCTGATGCATTTAACATGCTGATGTGCAGAAGGTCTATTAGTACTGGATTGGAGGAAGCTTTGTATGACAGACACAGGTCACCTATTAGCAGTCTGTAGCATACTTTAGATAGTGACAGGCAGTCCTTGTAGGGCATATTGTTTAGTCTTTTTATCATTTAAGTAACATATCTCTTTGGACATTCCAGTTATTGCATGTTTTTGGATTAATACATTCCAAAGAGGGCATTAGATTCAATGATTGACCTAATGAAGGTTGCATAAAGAGTGGCTATGACATTTCTATCTCTAATTACAATCCCTTTGTTTTACAAGCTGAGCAATATAGAAAGACTTCCTTATGGCAGTGGACAGACATTGGTGAAACATCAGGTCACTGTCCTCATAAGTTCCCAGGTCCCAAACAAATGGGTCAGCTCTCAAGGGTGTATTCTCAATGTGGTAGTTCCATGGGGTAGAAGTATTCCCAAATGATACTATAAGACATTTTTGGTATGTAGTTTCAGTTTATGATTCTAGCACTAATTATTTGTTTAGAACAAACCTTCCTAAAGGATGGATACTTGATTCTGGGATTCAATAACTGCTCTTAGCTTGCAGTCATCTCCAAACCTGGTCAGCGAGAGTCCTTTGGTATTGGCTTTTACTTCGGAGAAGTAGATGCCAAACAGGAGATGTCCCAGCACTGAACCCTGGAGACTCCACTGGTGACTGGTCTCTTTGTGAAGGAACCTACCACCATTTTGAACTTCTGCTTCCTGTCTGTGAACCAGTTGGCAATCCAAGGTTTATTCACAGTTTGTTTCATTTTTCTACTAAGTGTAGGTAACATAATTCACAATCAGCTCATCACATTTCTCTGTTGTGCTTCTGATATTTCAAACATAGCTAAAAAGGGCTTTGTGATTGTCTTTCACTTGGATGGCTATTTTAGTCTCGGACTTGGCATTAATGGATTTTATTAAACTTCTGAGGTGTTGATTTCATCAATGAGGGCTGTATCATTCTGGGAATTCATCTTTCTTTTGGTCAAAATTCTCTTCCTTTTATTGTAAAGCATGTTTATATCAGTGTTCCACCAAGGAGATTTGTTTCTGGGGTTTGCTGTCAACTTGTTCCTGTAGGGTACACCTACATCTGTGCAGTTATTTACTTGCTGGTATAGTGTGGCTGTGTACATTTATGCATATTCAGAGGAGCTAACTGCATTCTCTGGGATGTGAAGCTTGCTAATGCATCACTTAGGAGCAGGCAGTTTGTCTTATAAAAATATCTTAAAGTGCCTTGGGTGGAAGGGGTTACTGGTTTCAATTGCATTTAGAAGGAAATGGCTTTATAGTCAGACTTAAGAAGTGATGCAGACAGGCAAAGGATGGAGTAAAATATTCCTATATTAGTAAGAACAAGATATAAGATATTACCCCTCCCCCCAGTGAATACTCTATCTGTCCCAGGGCATGTGTATTGTCAAATTCCAGGAATCACTGTGCTTGTGCACTCGTGGTGGTATAGGTTTCCCAGTCTATAGTTTGATGGGTTGGATTGCCTAGGAATTTGTATTGGGTTAAATACTGAGTGATTCTAGTTCCTGTAGGTAGACATAATGGCTTTCTTGGATCATTCAGAGCATACTTTAGCTAATATATGGTAGGGGGACCTTTATGATGATTATTTGGACATAAAGAGGCTCTTGTGCATCATGTTGCTTTACCAGCCTTGATATGAGTCTCTTTTGGATGAAGACTGACAAACCTCCACCTTTTTCCATCCTGACCAGTAATAGGTCTAAAATTGTTGAAGGCAATGCAGGCATGCACCCCCAGAGTACTCTCTGATGTTTTCAATCATGTCTCAGTCACTACACAGATGTATATATATCCTCCAGGGTGAGGAATACTTGTAGAGAGTGGAGTTTCTTGTTTGGTCTCCTAGCAACTAAAAAATAGTTTTATTAGGGTAGATGTGGTTCACTGCAGCTCAGAGTGCCTTCATTGTATTTTAAGTGGATTACTGAAGTCACACAATTAGACCACAGTGGCCCATTTGATTTAGCATGGCTTTTTAAATGGCATAGTATTAAATACGGATATACTGAAGGACAAGGTAAATGTAATAAAGTTAATGCTAATACTGAATAAAATATTTTGTTGAAAATAGAGAGGAGCGGTAGAAGACAGATGAGAAAACCTCCTTCATCCCTTACTTTGACTTAATAAAGTGTGGCAGCTATTATGTATTATCATGACCTTAACCCATAAAATGTTAATGCATTTCACTCCATCCAAATATATTCAACTACTACGTGAATTTAAGATATATATACATAACACTTGTTCACATGTAAAACAATAAAAGTCACTAGAGCTGAAATATTTACTGTAAAGAATCTACTCAGTGTATGTTATAAATATCTTATTATGCCCACTATTAATTGTATACACTGTGCATATTCTTACTGTGTACACTGTCTGAAATGAAATACAGTTATGTAAGCATATAGGGAAATCCAATCTACCCACAGGCAAACATGCATACAGAACTGTGCCTAATGTTTGATATATGGTCTTTCATGAAGGTCTGCTTCCCATCAAGCTACAGCTGTACTAACTAACTAACTAACTAGCTAACAATGAAAATAAATCAGTCAACCGATATAGATTAGTCAATACCCTTACTCATATCTTGGGATAAAAATTACCTGTAAACTTCAGATGTTAGCATAAGTAATTCCACCTTGAAGGCAATTTAGCTGAATTCATTTCACAGCATACAGATGTGCCAGAAACATCAGACCACTGGCTAGTAGGAAAACTAAAAGGTAGATAGGATGTTTCAGGAAATACAAAGAGTGAATGTCAAAATCACAAAGAGAAAAGGAAGGAGAAATGGCACCATTGCCTTATGCTGGCATTCACTTGTGACCTCTTCAACAGTTGTGACATTTTAACAAGTGACCTCTTCAACAGTCGTGACATTTTAACAAGTGACCTCTTCAACAGTCGTGACATTTTAAGTACATTATTTTCATGCCAAACTACCTAAGCAAATGATAACAGAAGCAGGAATGAATACAAGGAATTCAAACATGGATACTATACTTGCAGATGTATACAATTTATAGACAGGAAGCAATGCAGTTCTAGTTCACAGAAGTATCAGATTTGCTCGGTTCTGGAAACTAAGGTGATAACTTTTACATAGACTACATGTGGTGAAACTGCTAAATGAAAGCTTTTACTAGAGATAAAAGTTTAAACTGGAGAGTGCCTTATTTTGTTAAAGCATCCAGGCTATTGTTCATACATTGACTGAACAATGTTATCTTGGAAAAATAGAAGTATGTAAATTAGCTGGTTGTCTAGCAAGACTCTTAGATGACCACTGGTTTAGTTAAGAAAATCACAAGAATAACTAACTTGGTTGCTTTCTAGCACTGTCTATGACAGTGCTCATAGTCCACTTCTTGCAAAGTCAAAGAAGTTTAACATTCATGGGAAAAGAAAGCATTTTTATGGTTAGACAAAGCTAAAATAGGTAACTATGAAACCTTTCATAAATGGCTACTAACCCCTTGGACAAAAATGGATAAGTTGTGCTAATGAGTCTGATGAAGCAAACATAACTTTAAATTATACTTACACTGGACTCCCTTCTTCCTTATATAATTATATTAACTAGTAATGGCTGATTAGTCTCCCAGAATTAACTGCAGTACCATGCATCCAGCTTTGCTTCTGAAAGGGGATAAAATGAATTGGGGTTATTGATTAAGCGAATCAGCCACGTTATTCACTTGTACTAGTATTACTTTGCCATTGATTAGTAAGATCTGCAAGCAACTGAAATGGGGATGAATAAATGAAAACCAGCTGCTTAAGATTAGAGAAATATAAATATAAATCATTTAAAATAAACCAGTTAATATTTGACAGTCATGCTTTTTTACATTTTATATTATTATTTGTTCATCTGGTAAACAAATCACTCCCAAGGACCCTTTTCAGTCACAACCTGCATCAGAAAGGCAAAGATAAATAGAGGCATCCAAATGCATCATAAATGTCAGAACACAGTAATTATTGTGAGTATTCAGTACATTATGGAAAACATACTCATAACAGATATCCTTCAAAGAGTTATTCAGCATGTTATGTAAAACATACTCATAACAGATATCCTTCAAAGAGTTATTCAGCATGTTATGTAAAACATACTCATAACAGATATCCTTCAAAGAGTTATTCAGCATGTTATGTAAAACATACTCATAACAGATATTCTTCAGAGTTATTCAGCATGTTATGTAAAACATACTCATAACAGATATCCTTCAGAGTTATTCAGCATGTTATGTAAAACATATTCATAACAGATATCCTTCAAAGAGTTATTCAGCATGTTATGGAAAACATACTCATAACAGATATTCTTCAGAGTTATTCAGCATGTTATGTAAAACATACTCATAACAGATATCCTTCAGAGTTATTCAGCATGTTATGTAAAACATATTCATAACAGATATCCTTCAAAGAGTTATTCAGCATGTTATGGAAAACATACTCATAACAGATATCCTTCAGAGTTATTCAGCATGTTATGTAAAACATACTCATAACAGATATCCTTCAAAGAGTTATTCAGCATGTTATGGAAAACGTACTCATAACAGATATCCTTCAAAGAGTTATTCAGCATGTTATGTAAAACGTACTCATAACAGACCACTAAACATCATGGAACAAAGAAATGTGAAGCATGTAGTTATTGCACCTTTATTGTAGAAGAGCCCTATATTACAATTGGGGAATTTCAAGTAAAAGTTTTTTTAGTTAGTGGTAACTGTAATAGTAGTGGGTTAACATATTTAAGTATATGTCAGAGTTGTAGGGCATTTTATGTTGGAAAAAAGAAGAGGACACTCCGTAAACGTATATATGAAATATGCAATAACCAACAAAAACATCAATAACGCCCTATTTAAACACACCTTGTTATGTAATGGTGAGGCTACATTTAAGTTTAGGATCCTTGAAATTATTAAAAAGGACCCTATAGGTGGTGACTGGGGTAAGAGAATTTATAAAAGTGAGTTACAATGGCAACTTAAACTGGGAGCTAACAGACCCCCAGGTATGAATGAACACCTCTCCATTGTTCCCATTCTAAAGGACAGAATACAAGACCTATATAAAAAAATGATGTTTAACATTTTATACTAGAATTTATACATTTGTTTTATTTTTTATTGCCTTAAATATTATATTCATTTTATTTTATGATGAAAAATGTATTTAATAGTTAATTAATTGATTGCTTAATAGTGTGTTAATTAATTGTTTGATCTATTTAAGCTCCATTTACTGGTGAAGCACTATGGTTTGAAAAAGTCCTGTTGTTTTTGGACGAAAGCGTTCATCCAGTCTGTTCTATTTGGATTACTGTTTGTAATAAACTTGTTGGATTACTTGGAATTACTTGACTTTTACTGGCTTATTGGCTGCTGGGAGAAGGAGTGTTCCTACGGTGAAGTTTTTTTCGTTTTAAAACATACTCATAACAGATATCCTTCAAAGAGTTATTCAGCACGTTATGTAAAACATACTCATAACAGATATCCTTCAGAGTTATTCAGCATGTTGTATAAAACATACTTATAACAGATATCTTTCAGAGTTATTCAGCATGTTATGTAAAACATATTCATAACAGATGTCCTTCAAAACATTATTCAGCACATTATGTAAAACATATTCATAACAGATATCCTTCAAAGCGTTAATCAGCACGTTATGTAAAACGTACTCATAACAGATATCCTTCGAAGAGTTATTCAGTACGTTATGTAAAATGTACTCATAACAGATATCCTTCAGAGTTATTCAGCATGTTATGTAAAACATACTCATAACAGATATCCTTCAGTGTTATTCAGCATGTTATGTAAAACATACTCATAACAGATATCCTTCAAAACATTATTCAGCACGTTATGTAAAACGTATTCATAACAGATATCCTTCAAAGTGTTATTCAGCATATTATGTAACACATACTCACAGCAGATAACCTTCAAAGAGTTATTCAGTACGTTATGTAAAACATATTCATAACGGATATCCTTCAAAGAGTTATTCAGCACGTTATGTAAAACATACTCATAACAGATATTCTTCAGAGTTATTCAGCATGTTATGCAAAACATACTCATAACAGATATCCTTTAGAGTTATTCAGCATGTTATGTAAAACATACTCATAACAGATATCCTTCAAAGAGTTATTCAGCATGTTATGTAAAACATACTCATAACAGATATCCTTCAAAACATTATTCAGCACGTTATGTAAAACGTATCTGTAACAGATATCCTTCAAAGTGTTATTCAGCATATTATGTAACACATACTCATAGCAGATAACCTTCAAAGAGTTATTCAGTACGTTATGTAAAACATATACATAACAGATATCCTTCAAAGAGTTATTCAGTATGTTATGTAAAACATATTCATAACAGATATCCTTCAAAGAGTTTACAGTCTGAATGTGATCAGAAGAGTGGTGTACAAAATATCACAGTACTATAGCTAGTATTTAGATACAAACAGATTTACAGTGAAACTTCTAGAAGTCATGCAATATCTAGTATATGTACTTGAATCTATTTACTGTGAACATAGTGGTAAATGCTAAAACAGAGAGAGTCCAACATTTCTGTAAAACAGTAGGAAGTTGTGACCCTGTAAAGCAGATTGAGGTAAAGAGTAATAGGATGTAATTGATGGATACTCTGTCTACTGTTCAGCTGTGGAATAAGTTAAATCTTGTTTGAGAATATGTAATAAGAATGATGTACAAGATGCAGTCAGAATTGTTATCAACTTCTGCCTTTAAAGCAATTACATTTCTTCTTGGTTGTTAGATAGGGCTTCAGCTTTGATAAATATATTTTTGGTGCAAATGTTTTTAGTTATCTATTCATTTCTAGAAGGTAGGCTGGTTCAGGGAACATTTTCAGCCATATACTGGGCACCGAGGCACAATCAGTAAAAACCACAATGATTAAAGGAGTATAAACAGTATTTTACAACACTGATTATTATATTTTTGTGAGTTTTTACAACCAAAGAGTACATTAAAGCACTAACTGCAACATTTGAGGGGTTTTATAAAGAAATTATTAAAATAATAACCAGAGCATAATAATAAATTCAACTAACTGACGCACTAAAGTTTAATGTCCATCAAAACACAGCATATTTTTCATTAGTAAACAGTAACTCACAATGACACATTTATTTATTTATGTATTTGTTTGTTTGTATTCATTCATTCATTCATTCATTCATTTATTTATTTATTTACTTCACATTTGTTATCCGGGTTAGTCCAACTGAGTTTGCAAACAAACCCATTTTCAGTGGAGACTTGAGGAGAAATGCCACAGCAAACATAAGTAAAGATAAAGTGACAATATACAAATATTAAATAACAATCACAATACATAATAATTGTAAAAAAGAAAAGGTTATTAACTATTTGCAGAAGGAGTTGAGTTTTCATCAGGTTAAGGATTAGTTGATTATTTCTGAGCCATTTTTCAACCGAAATAAATGAATTCTGTGTTAGTGTATGTAGTTCAGAGATAGTATTGGAGATGGGTAAGAGTGTAGAGTCATCTGCGTATTTAATATTTACTTCACCTTAGCATGAGCATCCCGTGTCTGATGTGACTCTTCACCGGCTCTCTATATGACATTGTGTTGTGTAAATGTGTGGTAATTTGCTAAGAATTGTATTTTATTGTTTTCTTTTGGCAGACATATGTAAAAATGATAAGTATAAACATATTTAGTTTTGACATTGCTATCATAAACATTTAAATATTTAATGTAGCAATCCTATTAATCAATCTCTCTGGTAAGTAGGTGAAGTTCAGCACCAGTAAAAGGCTGTGTTTGATGTACATAGTACAGATAATGCAAAGTCATCCACCAGAGAATTCGCATTTTGACATTTACAATTATGTAACTTTATCCATACGAGCCAAAAAATATGACATTCTATTAGACAGTCTAGTAACAAAGCTTTATGAGGTTACAACACAAGCCTGAATATCTGTTTGTATCCCACAAGTTTCTTTTGTCTTTTTTGTGAATATTTTCATATAAAAGGCCTTCATTCATAAATCACTTCTATAACTTGAGTGACAGATGGTCTCAATTTAATTGTTTCTTTTCAAAAATGTTAGACCGCAACACAGATAATACTATAGCAATAACCCACGCCTGGGTGTGGGTAATGCTGGATTTACCCATGGTTGGCATGGTTCGGTCACAAGGGCGAAGCCCGAGGGACCAAACAAAGCCAACCATGGGTGAATCCAGCATTACCCACACCCAGAAGTGGGTTATTGCTATTATACAATGACATTATTTAAGAAAAAAAATAATTACTTTTCTTAAATAATGGCATTGTATAACGCCTCCTTGCTGCCCTTCTGCAGCTGTCTGGTATTCTGTGGCAGTTCTGATGTACTGCGCATGCATATGCCTACGCAGTACATCAGAGCTGTGGGCAAAAGCAACAGAGAAAGCAAGATCTCCGTTGCTTTTTAAAAACTGTTTTGCTATGTTAAATGGGTTTAACATAGCAAGACAGCTTTAAAAAAAGCAACGGAGTCTCCGTTGCTTTTTTTAAAGCTGTCTCGCCATGTTAAACCATTTAACATAGCGAGACAGTTTTGAAAATAGCAACGGAGAAAGCAAGATCTTCATTGCTTTTTACAAACTGTCTCGCTATGTTAAATGGGTTTAATATAGCGAGACAGCTTTAAAATAAGCAACAGAGATTTCCATTGCTTATTTTAAAGCTGTCTCGCTATGTTAAACTCCTTTAACATAGCGAGACAGTTTTGAAAAAAGCAACAGAGAAAGCAAGATCTCTGTTGCTTTTTAAGTGTCTTGCTATGTTAAATGAGTTTAACATAGCGAGATAGCTTAAAAAAAAGCAACGGAGATGCTCCGTTGCTTTTTTTTAAAGCTTTCTCGCTATGTTAAACTCATTTAACATAGCGAGACAGGCTGTAAACAGCAACGGAGATCTTGTGTTCTCCGTTGCTGTAAAAAAAAAAAGAGTTATACTGATGGAAAAAGTCCAGGAGACCGGACCTTTTTCCATTACTATAACTCCGATTTACAACGTGCACGCTGACCAATCAGTGTGCATGTTTTGGAATATTAATGGGGGGATCATGGTATAATGGGCAATAATAATTCTTAGATGTGTGAGAAGAAATGGGGACACGCAAGATATAGTAAGTCAATTTACAATCAACTTTATCTTCAGTGATCCTGAATTTTGATAACATTTTTTATCAAAAAAGCCCATAAAAGGGAGATTGATAAGTATGCCCAAATATATGGAGTATATCAGCAAATGAATTGTCACCACACATTCTATATTGTGTTACTGAGCCATAGAAGCTAACTTATGTGGAAAGGTAAGCGTTGTGAAAAAAGCATAAATTATTTGTATAAATTTAAGGTAGGGTAAATTCTTGTTATGTATCTACCCAGACTGAGTCTCAGTCAAGAAATATGTTACACTATTTTAACAATATTAATCAATATTGTGAAGTATGGAGATCTGAGTAATATGAATTGGTTACCAATGAGCTATAAGTATAGAATAGAGTGTGGCTTTGACCTGTATAGTTTAACAAGAAATCAATAACCTTGAATTTATGTGAATCAAATCTAAAAATACAAGATAAATTAGCAACAGCAATCTTCATATGTTTGAGAGGGGAGTGGCATTTTTTCTTAATTTTTCCAGAAAGTCCTTACGCCTTTACTTGATTCTTTTCAAAAATGTAACACAGGCAAAGAGCTTCTAACATAGATAGTTGTGAAAAATTAAAAGGTTTGTTGTTGGTTATAATATTAGTATTGCCATGAGGTAGTTGCAGTAACAAAAAATATTTTAGCAAATCAAACTTCCTCAGCAGATTGTAAACATTAGAATTAGGAGCATAATATATCAGAGGAATTTTGAGAACGCATGACGAGTTCTCATTAAAAGGAACTGAGATCACAAAGATGCCAAAACTGCTTATTAATGAGCTGATCTTCTTAACCAGAGAGGTAACAACAATACGAAAAATTCACTTGTTGATGGTAACTGGTGATATCCAACCTGTAATCAATGGAACCGGATTTCATGACAAACAAAACAAAACTTAGATTGTGATACAAACAAACCTAACCCACAGCCAATCATAGCTAGCTTATCTGCCCTTCTTCTCCAGAGGAATAAAGCAACTAGTGCAGTCTTTACAGATAAATGAGTGTTCTTGCAACCAAATCTTTAAGGTTTTACAGAAAGCTCTGCCCTGGTTAAAACAGCTTTGCAAGGAGATTGGTCAGAATATGCAGGTGTGGGTATGTGTTTTAAAATGGTTGAAGTAAAATACATCTAATTTGAAAATGACCAAATGTTCACTCGTGGGATGAAGGTAAAAATACATGTAATTTGAACAAATGTCCACCAATGAGGTGGGATATTCATGCTGGATTAATTCTCCCCCTATACTGTTAGGGTCTATATTAGAACCTCGAAGCATAGCTCTATAAACATCTAAATGTTGACCCGTAAACAGAAAAAGCTTAAAACTGCGAATGGCCACTTCCACGAATTTCTTCACAGGGAAAAAATCACTTGACCGGTGAGCAGACAAATACACTTTCAAATCCTAATGAAGTGGGGGGCTTCACCCCCAACACCCCCTGATGAGGTGCTGCACTCCTCACACCCCCCTAACTAAATATACCAACTCCAAGATCACTCTACATTGGAGAGAAGGGCAAATTCCTGATAACGGCCAAGCAAATGTTTTCCCTGTGAAAAAATATGCATAAGTGGCCATTCGCGGTTTTCAGCTTTTGCTTTTTATGGGTCGACGGTTAGGTGTTCAGAGAGCTGATGCTTCAAAGTTCTAATATAGACTAATACTCTTAGTATATGTGTGTTATACAGTCATATCAGTTAACCATATCCAAGATAGTTTTAACAACAACTAAGCCTTTTGAGAAGGACAATTCTTTTTTCCCCTTTTAAAAAGAACCATGTTTTGCTAATATAATTAATTAACTGACTAATTAAATCTAGAGGAGGGTATTATTTGGATTTGATTCAAAGTGACTAGAAATACTAAACAAACCTGCCAGTCCAGACAATGTATGGAACAGATGTAATTCAAGAAGTTTAACACTGCCTTTAATTTTTGGGTCTAAGACATTAGTTAAACTTACAACAGGGCTGTTACTTTTCAAAGGAGTTTTGATATTATTTTGACTGAGTTAAATAAATCAGCTAGGAAATTTGAACCTGAGCTGTTACAGATTAAGAAAAGCCTGGTGATTGTTTTCATATAGCTGACAGAAGATCTGTTCAGAATACTGAATCTGAGTACACTGCAAGTGGTAGTCAGTCTTGATTCTAGACAGCGTTTGGTCAGAATTCCTTGGATTCAAGTATACATATCACATTTGTACCACAGCCCTAATTAATTAACCTTGCTACAAAATAAGGATTATCAAGGTATTAGTATTGTTAATCAGTAATACAGTTGACTTAGGGTCAGGAGCAAGCCAACTCCATTTTGCAAAATCGGTGCCCCTGAACCATAGGCTTCAGAGCAAACAAAGGTTATTTCTCTTCTTTAAACTGTAGTAAACTACTGTAAATGTAACAAGTGGCTTGCTACAGCTAAATACAATACTAAAGCTTCACCACTGGCAGAAAATACTTTACTGGCATTCATTTACAATTCTTCCCCACCCTAACTACACCTTTGCCTTGATCTAGTTGTTTCCGCTGCCCTAGAAGTCCCAGTGTGTAAACAGACAGACCCTCTGGATCTTCATTTCAGTGTTCCAGATGGAGTAGAGCACACACTTATCAGAAATGATGTGTAATTGCTTCAGAATTTGCCAAGAGTCAGGGCAGTCTGTCATGCTTAAGGATCTTAGCATTTCACTCAACCAGGCATAGTCTCCTGCTACTTTCCCCGTAATATGTTGTACTCAGATAAAAATAATCTGTGGCAGCCAACCACAATGACATGGCAGAGTTTCAGAAATATGAGACAGTTAAATTTTCGACTGCCTTATTAAATTTGTGTAGTTTTTTTATGCAGCATATTGTTTTATATATATATATATATATATATATATATATATATATATATATATATATATATATGGGTTCACTTCAGTTCACTGAACTTTCAATTCACTGACTTTCATTTCACTGACACCATTTCACTGAAATTCATTTCACTGAAACTTCATTTCACTGAAAGTTCATTTCACTGACAACTATTATTAGCAATAAAATGGAATATTCCCCCTTCCCCACTGTAGTGCGACCCTGGAGTTAGAATATATAGTTAGGGGTGTGGGGCAGCCCCCCACTTCATTTCATATGATATTCTTACGTTTTGATATAATCTTGCTTAGTAAAAGAAAAGTAAGTGGGGGGCTGTGCCCCCCACACCCCCCGATGTGGGGGGCTCTGCCCCCCCCACCCCCTAACTATATATTCTAACTCCAGGGTCGCACTACAGTGGGGAAGGGGGCATATTCCATTTAATTTGTAATAATACTTGTCAGTGAAATGAACTTTCAATGAAATTAAGTTTCAGTGAAATGAATTTCAGTGAAATGGTGTCAGTGAAATGAAAGTCAGTGAATTGAAAGTTCAGTGAACTGAAGTGAACCCATATATATATATATATATATATATATATATATATATATATATATATATATATATATTAGTCTTTAGTTTAAGCTATCAGGGATGTGATTCATTGTATTCCATCAAGTACATAAAGGCGCCAGAGTAGAGCAGCATACAGTAGAGAGTCAATTATCTGAATGCAGCCTTCCAAAGTTTTTGGGTAGGAAAATGTCTGAATATGTATACGTTATGTGTATTCACTTGTGCATGTTTTTTTTTTGAGCTTGTAGCCCACTTGTGTGTGAAAAATGTTCTTTATTGTCTTCTGGAAATGCTGAATGTTTGGAAAGTATACTCCCTGAGCACAGAAAAAACAAGAATTTAGATGTTGTTTTATCCAGTTCAATTATGTTTGATTATAAAGACAGTTTGATTATCCAAACTACCCTAGGTCCCAGTTAGTTTGAATAATCGACTCTCTACTATACAGGCTCCACTGCTTACTTCTGGCATTTTGTGAACGTAATGCTCTATCTTTCTCCAGTGTTAGAGGATGAAATAAATTGAACAAGGATCACCACTTGGATTTAGGCTGTCTGGAATGCCAGTTTACAGAGACATAACTAGGGAAGGGAGAAGAGGGTGCCAACCCTAAGTGCAACCTGTTGGAATGCATGGATATTTCTGCTGAGGTAATTGAAGTGCTGTACTAGCAGTGTTTTGCCAGCATTCATTTATTAATATTTCATTTCATTATTAGTATGGAAAAAGTATACACACACATACATATCTATATCTCTATCTATCTATCTGTATGGCTATTCAAATTTTTGCAGGAGTTTCAGTTTAAGCAACCCCCAGGGAAGAATTTTATCTAGTTACTGATGTGCCTGTTGGAAATATCCAGCAGATCATACAGCATCTACCAGAATAAACAATATATAATTCAGCAAAGACACATTGGGCAGGATTCACGAAGCCTCCGTGTAAGAGTTACAAGGCTTACACGGAAGCTGCAGTTAAACTGTGTGACGTCAGCATGTCATGCATATGCATGAGGGCATGCTGAATCACACCTAAGGCTAACACGGTCCGTGGAAGACAGTAGGGGGCATGTCCATAGGCCGAGCCCTGCAAACGGACACGCCTCCAGAAGAGTAAAAGTCCCGAAAGTAAACCCCCACAACAGAGTCCGTGTAAATGTGAATAAACACAACACAACACATGCCCCCACAGACTATGAACATAAAATGTATAAATGAACATCTTATATATTTTTTTTAAGTTGTAAAGATGTTTGCCCATGAGTGCGCGTTTGCTGGCGTGCCCGTCGCTTAGCCACAGTTAGCAGTCAGTGGAAAAGCATATAAGAACTAAATATGCAAAGTAAGCCAAGAAGCAATAGCGTAGTGGTAGAGACGTCGGCTGAAGAGGAGGCAGTCATGGTTCGAGCCCCCACAACATCAATTTTTATTTTTAGTGAAATAAGCACGAAACAAGTCCCTGACATATATGTACACATATAAAATTATATTTTATGTAAAATGTAATGAAATGGGCCATGTATTTTGAAGAAATGTGAGATAATAAAAAAAAAATGTCAGCTGTGCCTATAGCTGAGCTACAGTCTAACAAGTTGAGTACATCTGCCTGTAGATGAGTAGTGTTTTAACAGGTATAAAATGAGTGCCCGTAGGTGAACAGTGGTTTAACAGGTGTAAAATGAGTGCCCGGGGTTGAGCAGCATTTTAACATGCTGAAACTGTGTGCCCGTAGCTGAGCTGAGCGTAATATGCATGCTGACAGCCAAATGACGTGTAAACCAGCGTAACCCGTTTGCGCAGAGCTGCGCGCCAACAAGCTAACCGACGGGCAACGTTGAGCAAGCTGTATCAAAACTGCCTTTACACAGACACACCTCCTAGCCTGTGTAGACAGAAATAAAATATAAAAAGCAATGGCCAGATTCAAACCCAGGATACCATGCACCATAGTCAAAGTACTGAACCACTAAGCCTTGACAGTTACACTTAGAAATGCAGTAATAGTATATATATAGGAATGAATAGAAAGAGGAGCATGACAAAGCAGGTTTTGTGAAGCTGATACAATTCCAAAATGGCCAATCACAGATAAGTATGGGAAAAATGGCATATATAAGCCCCATAGGCGGGAATACACAGCATAACCGACTGTAGAACTGACTTGCAGCCAGGATGTCAGGTGTAGGTGAGGGTAGTTGCTTCTGAGCACAGAGGTGGGGTGTTGAGGAGTCCAAATATATGGTTTGGCTCCTTGTCCACAATCATGAGGCCCAACTCATGCAGGGCCAGGTCCTGTGTGGAGCATATAGGGCTGAGGTGTGGGACTGGTTGGCTCATGATCTCACCAGTGCCACGGGGATACCAAGGACTGGTGAGCAGGTCCGTCACCACCATGCGGACCTGAAGAGATGGAAGCAGGACCAACTGAACCGTTGGATCCAGGAGGCCCGGCAAATGCCCAACGTCCCACTACTGAGTAAGTTACATGTAATTATTTATGTAAGAAATTAACCTAGCTGATATTATGGAGATGTGTATTCCAATATTACTTTATTTATATTACAGCTGCAGGTGTCTGTTCTGCGAACCATCAAGCCTATGGCGATAGGCTGGCACGGTTGCGCCACCAGGCAGGTCAGTAATTCTCTCCCTGTAACTGTAAATAAATATATAAGTATGACAGTTAGCAAAAGAGTGCAGTGTAGTCACTAATTAATAAAATGTGCAAGTAACAGTGTAAGAGGGTTTGCAAGTATTGCTTGATTACAAAAGTGTGATGCAGCCTGTAATCCAAACATAAAAATTAAACAAGTCTGAAATAAAGATGTCCCACCTGTAATATAATAGTACATAACCTGCAGCAGGCTGAAAAGTACAGCTGCAGAAGCTGAGTAAGACACATGTGTGAAATATATCCCTGTTGAAATATAGAAACATGACAGAAGTGAGACTGTTGGAAAGGATTGTTATAACTACAGGTAAAACATGTCAATAAAGCCTAGAATTAAGTACCATCCTGAATTGTAAAAATAAAACAAGTGAGAGAGTGTGAGAAAGAGTTATGAATCCACCAATAAAGTAGTAATAACTCCTGAATAAAGTATACTGCAGTCAGTACAGAATGAAATGAATGTGACAGGCAGAACCAAACAGTAACATGTGTTGAAAACGGTACCGCAGCTGGAATGTGTGTCCCAAAATCTGGATATGTTGCTCTCAGTCTGCAATATGCAGATAGTATGGTTGTCTAAAATACCAAACATCCACAGTTGTCTATAGCTATATAAAGCAAATGTAGCAGGATGACGTAGCTGAACAGAGCCAGATATGAATGTGTATGAATAAAAATGAAAATGTATATTGATGTAGCAGTAACATTCCTATCACCAACCTGAAGTAGTTATCACATAGGAAACTGTAGGCAGAACTGTAGTGTGTATATATCTGCAGCTATTAGAAATGTACAGCATATGTATTGGTATTTGGAGTTGTTAATTAAATTTTCTTCACCCTACCCTATAACCACATATAATCCATTCCACGTGAAATTGGTATGTGCAATCACAATTAACACCCCTGGACATTTGTCCTGTTGGTTCATACATATTTGCATGTACGCTGATGCATCTGCCCTGTTCATACATCCAAACCTGATGGCCTGTTGCCATCAATCAACCTTGGATGTTGTTGGATTGTGTATTGCTGTTCAAATTATGCATGTGTTATGCTTGCTGTTCAATGGTTTGAATATATGGGTGTTTGATTAATGGGAATACTAATGCATGCTGTTACAACTAATTGTGAATGGTATTGTACGTTACTAACCCAAACTGTCATAACATAATGCAAAACATAGGACGACAGGGAAGGCGGGTTCCAGCGGACCCACCTCTCCCTCCTCAGCTGGTGAGTGCACCTGGCAGTAGTGCCCAGGCCGGACCCTCCTCCGGTAGCCCTGTGCCACCTGCGGGTGGAAGCACTGCAGGGGATGGGGCTCGTCCCCCCTCTGCAAGAGTGGCCGGAGGAGAACATCCACTCACCCTCCGTAATGTCCGGACTGTGGTGCGTAGGGAGATCCGGGATGCTGTTCTTGGGCCCCTACTCCAGCTTGAGGCACGGGTGGCACAACTAATGGGTGTGCCTGCTGCCTGGCCTACACAGCCCCCAGCACAGCCCTGTCCTGGGCAGTGAAGGCACAGTGGCAACTGCCCATGGGTGGGGATCTCAGTTCCACTGTTGCCATCTGTGGGCTCATGGGCTCGAGATATCCAAACATCCATCCCCGTCAATTGTGTAACCCCCCCACATGTGTCATACACCGCCCCTGTATGTGTCTTGTTTGTCTTGTCTGTTAACCTACCCAACCTACCTCCCCAGCTATACTGACTTCCTGTACCTGACATACCACTCTCACCTGAAAAAAAGGGCACTCTGTACCCACAAAAAAATTATGCCCCATACATAGCTGCCCATTTTGCACACATGTCTGCTGGACATGGAAACTGTCAATTACAATTGTCTGTACAACAAGTATTATTGTTGTCCTTACACCTCTCTCAGGGGTGGAAGGTTTCAAATGTCACACCAAATTACAAACATATACACAGCTGTTGCTGATGAAGAAATGGGCAGCTATGGGCCTTACCTACATCCCTCCTGCAAAACCCGAGCTTGTTTCCCTACTGTCTTACCCTCTTTGTGACCCCTTTTTCACCACTTTCCTGTCTCCCCATTTTCATTTCTTTCAAAGAAATTAGCGCGGGTGTGCGCAAGAGTAAGCACTTTTAAGCAGTTGTAAGCGGGTATGCGCTGAGCTGAACGCCAGTGCACATGAGTGAGCTCCACGCAAACCAGTGCTAACCCAGTTACAACTGCTTAAAAGTGCCTTAGTCACTCTGAATGACAAGGCCTGTAGTCTGCTCAAAAGCAAAATAAAATCCCACTGTCAGTCCCGAACCCAGGACCTCGGAAACAGTAGTCTGCATGACTTACCACTAAGCCATGACTGCCATATAAGAACATTGTGCTACAATAAATATATCATGCAATAGTAGGAATGAATGTAAAGGAAATATAGGATGTGTAGTACACAAAGCATGTCATGTATATTTACTGTCAAATGTAGTGGATTACTATAATAGTAGTGTGTGAACAGAAACAGCCATGCTACTTGGTAGCTAGTAGGTAATAATGTCACTGTAGCACCTTGCAAGCCACACACATACTCACAGCAGGATAATCACTGCCCATACCCCACAACCTCTTACAGCAACACATCCAGACTAAGTAATAAAAAATGTGGAGCAAAGGCCCAAACACAGGGACACATTTCAAATATTGCTCCAAAAAACTTAGACAGTTGAGAGAGCAACAGGTTTTGCATTATGTTGGATGTTTGGAAGGGTATGAAGTCTGAAACTGAAATGTTTGTCACTATACGTCTGACTTGAGCCCTGAGTGATTTGCCAGAAAAAGCTGTTTATGAAATATGGACCAAAATATGAGGCAAAAATGTGGACATCCTGCAAATATCTGTACACTTGAGAGGTCTGACACTGCCATATTTGAATAGTTAAGAGCATAGACATAGCAAGAGTGACTGAGTTACAGGGATGCCCCACAGACTCCCTGTGAAATGTACAAACAGTAGGCAGAAAGGTGTTACAACACATGCAATGGTAACTATGAAGTACTGAAAGTATGCACCACTTGCACGTCGGAAATAGTGTAGTAATACATATGCTCATGCTAACCCACAGTCACAACTGCAGAATACCAGACAATTTAATGGGTGTACCCCACTGATATGTACCATTCCGTGAGGCAGATAAAAGATGCACCTGAGAGTCTCTGGGGCCTGCTCAGCAGCATACTAAAATACCCTAATAGATGTCAAGGCCCACACCATGGCCAGACCACACTGCATGCAGTAACACCCTAGCAGATATAGCAAGCATTCCAAGGTGTGAATGTATGTGGAAAAAAGGAAAGCCCCAGCAACACACTACAGTCAAGACACCTAGCAGGCATACAAGTAATGAATGAAGCCATAGCAACAAAGTGCAAGATCCACTGCTATATACCAGTTATACCACATGTCCCACAGGAAAGCACACACCCACATTAACAGTAGTAGTAGTCTTAGGTGTCAGTGTACATACACACTTAGTACAGGAAACTGGAGAAATGAATGGAGAAATGTTAATCTACAACACAGCCGGAAATATGAGAGAGATACTAACCTTTACACTCACAGAACAGTGTCCACAGCATACCAGCATGGTCCCTGCCCTTAAACTCTGAAAGGGCTATGCCTATCTCACATACCTTTTTATAGCACTGTCCTGAAATCACAGTGAGAACTGCAATCAGTACCCAACTGGCTGCATGCAATTAGCAAATGCTGGCTAACAATTGGTGCAGAGGCCATCACATGGACATATGCAAATACCTATAAAGCATGCTGTAATCCCAGTCCACACATGCAATAATTTCATTGCACCCTCTGGAGGTAGGGAGTGAGAGAGAGAGAGAGAGAGAGAGAGAGAGAAAACATACACAAACAAAAACACTCAACAAAACCTACTAGAAAGCTGACATCTGTCAACTGGAGCAGCAGCAGGACACCAATCCAAAAGGCAACTCAAGCAGCTGTGACAAACACAGGTAATGTAAAGTAATACTTTAAAAGTCTACATACTGTGAACCCTCCATATATGTCATTGGTTTGTATCTATATGTATATGAAGATGTGCATAGGGCAGGGGACATACAGCAACTATCAGTGAAGGCTGTACATACATATGTATGTGAGGGCATCTATGTGCACATATCAATGTAGGTTGAATGTAGGTTGTAGTGCAATGTACAAAGTAGGTTTCACAGTAATGTATGTTTAGCAGTATGTTAGTGTGTGTATACAGTTTTGTAAACAAACATGTTGATATACCCATCTATCATATGGATACGTATGTATGTCAATATATGTATGTATGTACATATATATATATATATATATATATATATATATATATATATATATATATATATAAAATATGCATATATGTATACATAGATAGAGAGAGATGTAGGAATACATAGACAGATGTAGATAGATAGAATATGTAGAAACATATATATGTAATACACACATACAGATATAGATATATGTAGATGCATATACATAGACAGACAGATCTGACTATCTACAGATATGACTGTATATGATGATCTCACACTCCCCCTGTCCCAGCCCCTCTGTCACTCTCACCCCCTCTCTGTCACACTCCCCCATCTCTCCATATCTATAGCAATATATGTACATCGATATATATATATATATATATATATATATATATATATATATGTGTGTATATGTATACAGACATATATATATATATATATATATATATATATATATATATATATATATATATATATATATATATATATATAGATATATAGATATATATATATATATATATATATATATATATATATATATATATATATATAGAGAGAGAGAGAGAGAGAGATGTATATATATTCTGAGTGAGGCACATGTGTACAGATGTATTGCAACAGGTGCCTGGTGACAAAGGCATGGAGTGAACACCAGTGTTGAAACTGGAGTACCATACCCCATTTCAAATCACCTACACCAGTAACCACCAGATATGTGATTGGCTGCCCACCACTGCATGTGTCAGGGGTGAACAGGGTCATAAATGTGTACAATAGTCCCCCCAATGATAGTCACAGTGGCACACTATTCCTGGAATACCTGTACATGGTATGTGTCAGCAGACATGGTGTGTCAGCTATGGACATGTAGGTCAGTGTACCCCTCCACACCACACAATGGCTGCCACGGTATGTACCTCACATGACAGCTACAGATATGGAGAAGGACACAGTGGCATGTATGACACTGTGACAATGCACTCAAACACATTACCAATGCACAGTGACTGACAACACCACAGAGTGCACACATACTACCCACATAGAGGTTACTACTCCTTGATTTACATACTTAAGTCACACCCATGACAGATGTCCAACAACCATAGTAACACCTCATACCATCCACAACCTAAATGACTGCTGTGTGTCGTCCTTGACACCGCAGTAGAGAGCACATGGCGGAGGTACAGGTTCCTACCCACAGATAAGACATACCCTGCAATAAACCACACAGCGTTAAGAAGCAAGACTCCCCATGAGTACATGTCACACATACCCCTGCTGAATGTTAGTCAGATAGGTAATATGCTATATGAGTCACCCTGTGTAACTGTTTGACAGGAGCAGGTACCATGACATCACATGTGTCACAATGGTCAGGGTAGCAGAACAGTATGCTGCTGTAGTCCCAGGGGCAATAGCATATTGTATTGTATTGTATTGTATTGTGCTGTATTGTATTGGTATGTAGAGGTGCCTCCTTTGTGGAGTGGAACCACTGCTGCTGTACACCAGTGTACAGGTACATATCCTGTAGTCAGGCTAGCGTTATATAGCACTTCTATATGTGTGTTTAACTCCTCTTGGAGTTCATGTAGCATGCAACCGGGGATACCATCAGGTCCCATTGTTGTGTGTTTTGCTTTTCTGAGGGTGGCTCTCACTTGGACATCTGTGATGACAGGGAGGTTACATTCAGCTGGGATAAGTATGTCTTCATTTGGGGGAGAGGGAGGGGGGAAAATTGCCCTGAACCTGTCTGCCACAATGTTGCCAATATCTGTGGGTTCAGTGAATTATTTGTTGTTGTGTACTAACTGTGAGCATATTGGAGGGTTTCTGACCAGGTTTCTAACATAACTGAAGAAGGCCTTGTGGTTATCTGTAGTGTCCCCGGTGATTTCCCTCTCAAAGTTGCCCATGGATGTTTGTATGACAGAACATAGCTCTTTACTAGTGCTGATCAGACATGCCTTTCCTTTATGGAATTATGCTCTGTCTTGCAGTAGCTTCCATCTTTTGTTATACAATCTGTCTATGGCTGGGGTCCACCAGACAGGATGCTTTCCCTTTGTGGAGAGTGTCTTGGTCTTATATGGGATTGCATGATCCATGCATTCTCGGAGATGTCCGTAGAAATCATTTGTGAAGGAGTCAGCATTGTGGGTTGTGGCTTCCACTGGCCCAGTGGGCTTAAAGGATACCATCTCAGTCTTATGAAGTGTAAAGTTTGCGTTTGAAATGTTATTCACTGTAGTCGTTTGTGTTGGTGGTGGAGGTGGTATATGTATATCCAGGGCAATTAGGTTGTGGTCAAATCACAGTAGTTGATGATGTACCCCATACAGTACCTCGATACAAACCCCCAGAGTGAGGAGGGGCTTTGGACCTGAATCAGTGTTCTGACTGCTGGGGTTTGGTAATATGTCATATGGAGTGTGCCAGGTACTGTTGCACAGTTGTTGGCTGAGCACTGATACCTGGCCATTTACATGTGTATCCACCAACAGACAGACAGATGCTATATATGTGAGATATGTTGTATCACAACAGTTGAGTAGCATGTGTAGTATGTGTGCCAAATTCTGCTGACATATTTTGCTGATATCATTTTATTTCCTTTTTCAGGACCATGGCTCACCAGCGCAATCCAGCATACTCTGCAGCTGAGGATGAGGAAATACACCAGAGCCTGGTGTGGGATTATGCAATATTCTTTTCCCGCACCAGCCAGAATCAGCAGGAGAGGGCTGCACTGTGGCAAGACCTGGTTCATCGGGTAAATGACATAGGCACGCATAATAGGACATGTGAGCAGGTACGACATCACTGCAGTGATTTAATCAGAAATGTCCATCAGCGTGCGTCGGATATCCACAGGCAACAGGTTGCCACAGGTGGTGGGGTGGCTACACATTCCCCACTCACCAGACTGGAGGGACTACTCATAAGTGTTGTGGCTCCAGCCCACCAACAACAACAACAGCAGCAGACCTGCATTATGATGGAGGCTGGAGCCACACAGCACCATGACTAAGAGCTTGCAGGTAATATGCCATATGTATAGCTGACTGTTGTGTACACTGGTAGTTAATGCATGTGTGAGGTGTGTCCTTGGTTTGTAGCTGTCATCATAGTATTTAATGTGCAAGTGTGATATTCTCAATATCAGCAGCTGACCTGTGAAAGGCAACTGTCGTACTACTGACCTGTATCATACTCAGTAACAATGGCACAGTTGTGCCCACTGACATTAATTTCCTCACTTCTGCAGGTCCCTCCAGTGTAACAGCAATGCAGCCTATCCAAGCTGGTGAGTGTGTATTCACAACACCTTTAATAGTCTTGATAGTAATAGTAATATTAGCCTCACTTAGTAGTGCTCTGTGTATGCATGCAGGTGTGTCTGTGTCTGTGTGTTGATATCTCACATACTGAGTAGTGTGCAAGTGTGCATCTGTGTGCAAGTGTGCAACTGTGTGCATGTGTGCACCTGTGCATGTGTGCATGTGTGCATGGGTGCACCTGTGCACCTGTGCACATGTGCATGTGTGCATGTGTGCACGTGTGCATGTGTGCACGTGTGCATGTGTGCATGTGTGCATGTGTGCATCACTGGTAACATTGTGTAGACATTGTAAACTGTGTTTCCTGTTTCCCTCCCACAGGTTCTGGTGCTGCTCTGGTGTCATGCAGCAGGGAACCTGAATCAGGTGCCACGGGTACTGATAATGATGACATCTGTGTAATGGCACAGGAAGGTGTGCCAGGGTCCATCATTGGTCAGCCAATTGACAGTACACAGCTGTAAACCCCATCAATGCGCACAGTCATCCTGCCAATACATCCTTTGTCACCAATGTCCCTAGGTGATGGACAGGATACAGTGGGCATTGACCAGGGTAATGTGGTATCTGTGGCACATGCTTCCCCACACAGCAGCCATGGGCATGGCCCTGAGATGGTACCACACAGACAGATGTCCAGGGGTTCACGTGGGAGCATCCGTGGGCATACTGCCCCTGTCAGACGTGCCCACAGAGGTCTTACAACCTCAGCTATGTTTCGGGCTGTCATGCAGGCACAGTCACGTATGGAACAGTACACCAGACAGGGTCTGAGGGAGCTGACAGCATGTCACACAGCCATGACTGACAGTATGCGTGACATTGCGGCTGCCATCCGTAATTTCACCGATGTCATAGACAGACATTGTGGGGACATATTAGATCAGTTCCACAACTACATGTCCATGAGCCAGGACAATGGTGGAAGGTTGAGGCATTGACGTGGGCATATGCCAGCAACAGCAGCAGCTGGCAGTCGTCGCGTATGACAACAGGGCTGCAACCGCCCCCATAGTGCCAGCAGCAGCCCCAGCAATGCTGGGTCTGTGCTGTCATCAGACCGCCCCAGGAGACCATGTGCACGTGGCTCTGGACAGGCCCATTAGGGATCTGTGTCCAGTCAATGAACACCTGCTTCTGATGACAGTACCCAGTCTGGATTGGTACTGGATATGGTCATAGCACCCCTGCAAGGCACAGGTACCGTGTCCATGGCCAGAGACACTGATCTGTATGACCTGGCAGGTACAGTCTGTGGATATCCACAAACACTGGTATATGGCAGCCATGAGGTGGAACTGTGTGCATCCATACACACATGCAAATTGATAACACCTAGGGCTACCGCATGCACGCACACACTCCATCAACATTGCCCCACCTTGTACTGCTGTCCCTCACCAACACACATACACATACATGTCAATTGGTGGTATCAGTGGCAGACTCAGGCATACCAAGTTCACACCCTGTGCATATGATGAAACGGTGTCACCTCCTGCAATCTGTAACATCAGTGCAGGTACAGGTTAACATGTTGCTGATACACAGGGTGACTACATAGACGTGTAGTAATAGTATCATGTTGTTAACAGTACTGTGTGCTGATATAATTGTGGGTATATCCCAGCATGCCTGATGCAGTAAGGGTATGATTGTCTTGTACTGTTGTCTACACCCATGATAAGTACCATAGTGTATCATCTGCACATGTTTGCATACTGGTGGTAAGGATGTCAACAGAAGGCCACATACATAGGTAGCACAGGGGATAAGGTAATTAAAGTATTGATATGCAATGATGGACATGTAAACTGAAAGTGGCATGTTGCCCACACTGGACTCTGCAATGCGGATGTTTGAGGATGTTGATATGTGTGCAGTACCACACGACTGGTACAGGACACACAGGAGCATCCTAGCACTGCAAGCTCACATGTCATACCATGCTAGACAGCCCCAACACACAAAACTAACTTTCACAGGAGGGAGAGTCCCCATAAATGTCAGGGATACTTTGGTGACAGAACAGGTAGCATACATCCTACTAAGTATGGAACCACTGAGTGAAGGCTAAGTGTCTGTTATTTGACATGTGTATTACTGCAGGTGTGAGCACCTGGGTTTCCATCCGGTTATTGTACATCCTGACGGTACATGGTCTCTACACTTGTGTGCGCTGAGACTGGACCCTGGCCATCTGACCTGTGTATTTCCATGTACATGTGTTATAGTGCCTGCATATTTGCATTGTTACCTACTGGAAGTGGTACAGCTTGTTTGTTGTACAATGGACTACATGCAGCCCTGCTTACTGTAGCTTTATTTGCATGCATGTTTGCTTGCAGTTACCCTGGAACACTGAGTCCACCTGCAATGCAGATTTACAGAGCTTATGTGGATTCCTAGTGACATCTGCATAGCTTACTATATGTATGTCCATGTCTCACTTGGCAGAACGTCACTGTTTGTCCTGTTCACATGTACATTGCCTGTGACACATTGCATATGACTTACCTGGCATTTGACCATGTGAGCAGTCATGTATGCCAGTGCTAACTAATCACAGGCACTACACCCTCACATACTCACCTTCTGTACCTTGTTCCCCATTGGCCCTATGTGCTGTTAATCACCATGGCAATCACAATACTATGGTAGCATGTGCAAAGGTCACTTGTCAGTCACCTCTATGGTACAGTTGTGGAATATGTGAGTCATGTGGCAATGTCACAGCTGCCACATGTACACAGTCAACCCTCTCCCCTACACATGGACATACAACACATGTGTGAGATGCAACCACATAGCCAACTGGGGACTAAGCACTCTGAACCCAGTACTGGCATAACCTGTCAGGTGGCATGAAATACTACAGTGACTACAATACCAGTCTGATGTAGACCTACACTGACAGCAATCCAAATACATGAACACACTGGGGCATTCGTGGAGCCTCAGAATAGCATCCGGCCTGAGCAGCAGACACCTCTGCAGCTGGCACACAGGCATACGTTAAGCTGGAACACAGCACGTGCAACACATAGCACACAAATCCTGTGTGCCAAACAGTCACAGCCTGTACAGCTAGACAACACACCTGCTACAGTTGTGTTAGGTACCTTTATTGTCTGGTACAGTGAGGTCCCGCTCACCAGGCTGGACAAGGTGAAGGTCACAGTGATATGCCCATGGGGCACTATGGTCCACCACATAACACAAGCATACGGGTCAGTCAGAGGCATGGACACATATGACTCAGTCATTGTCCATGCCACTATAGCTGACCTGTGTTGTATCTCCCTGGACTACATGATAGGGAACATAGAAGGGCTCTCTGAGCATGTGGCACAGGCTGGTATGACCCTGACCTTGGTTGGCATCATACCCTCACCAAGAATGCTGAAGTATTACTGAATGCTGATGAATTACTGTAGCTACAACATCCTAGCTGAAAGGTTCCTAGCATGTAGTCACTGCATTGCTATGGAACAACTTGTTACCACTCCCACAACAGGTGAAAACATGCAGCACCTGTTCATCAACAACAAGTAGACTATATGCCCCAGACCAGATGTGTATCCCTCACTGCTAGGATGATATCATATGCAACTCACACTGTATATACACATACCACATGCAGCACCCGCACAGAAAACCACAGTCATAATGTTATCCAGTGCAAATACCATGTATTCACATGTGGCAGGCGTCAGATATGGGAACTATTGAAGGTCACAGGTATATATGTGTATTTGGCACACACATACATCATCTGTGTGCATTGCCATTACTGGTTTAATCGATGTAATGCATTATTGTGAACAACAACCCACACACATGGGCATTCTGTGTGACAAAAACACACGTGGCATTTGTGGAATTCAAAGCCATAACTAACTGTGCTATGACAGTAGTGAGAGACACAGTAGCAGAGCATGCTATTTGCATTACTGGGAGATTTGCCCTCTTCTGCTGTATTTGTAGGGTGCTGACATCATCTCTGTGTAGAGATTGAAATATGCAGCAGCTGGTGTGTTGTACTGGTTGCCAAAAGGGTCAGTTTTTTCACGCATGTAATTGCACACACCCTATTTCTACCCCCCCCCCAACACACACACTTGCAGGATTCAAACCCATACCTAACTATATTATGACACTAGTAGGAGATGCAGTAGCTGAGTGCACTATTTGCATTACTGGAAGGTTTTTCTTCTCTGGCTGTACTTATAGGGTGCTGGAATCATCAGTGTTTAGAAAGGGGAATGTGTATCCTGTAGTGTGTTCTCCTAGTTGCCAAATAAGACATTTCTCTCACACAGAATTGCACACATACTAACACCCCTCACTCAAACACACACACTGAACATTTGCAGGATTCAAACCCCTATTTAACTATGTTATGACACTTAAGACTGACGCATTAGCGGATCATGCAATTCGCATTACTGGGAGTTTTTTTTTCTCCTGTTATACTTTTAGGGTGCTGACATCATCAGTGTTTAGAAAGGGGAATGTGCATCCTGTAGTGTGTTTTCCTAGTTGCCAAAAGGGACATATTTCTCACACAGAATTGCACACACACACTGAATATTTGCAGGATTCAAACCCCTGCCTAACTATGTTATGATACTCAAGAGAGACACATTAGCGGAGCGCACTATTTGCACTACTGGGAGGTTTCCCTTCTCCTGCTGTACTTATAGGGTGCTGACATCATCAGTGTTTAGAAAGGGGAATGTGCATCCTGTAGTGTGTTTTCCTAGTTGCCAAAAGGAACATTACTCTCACACAGAATTGCACGCACACACACACTAAGCATTTGCAGGATTCAAACCTCTACCTAACTATGTGATGACACTCAAGATGGACACATTAGCAGAGTGCGCTATTTGCCTTACTGGGAGGTTTCCCTTCTCCTGCTGTACTTATAGGGTGCTGACATCATCAGTGTTTAGAAAGGGGAATGTGCATCCTGTAGTGTGTTTTCCTAGTTGCCAAAAGGGACATTTTTCTCACACAGAATTGCACACACACACACACTGCGCATTTGCAGGATTCAAACCCTACCTAACTATATTATGACAGTTGAGGGAGACACATTAGCAGAGTGCACTATCCGAATTACTGGTCATCGGCTCTGCACCTGCAGTATTTATAGGGTGCTGACATCATTATGTATACAGAGGTATGTACATCTATTACTACCTGTCAGGTGGGGGATAGCATATATATGCATTTGCAGCCACCTACTTCAGGGTCAGATATGCACATCAGCACTGGCAGGTTATGTTCTCTACCATGCTTCATGACCACAGGACCTGTAACACACAACACAACCAGTTCAGACCACCCCTCCCACATCCAGAACACACACTTTGCTTCCCTTGGAACAGTACCAAGATATGAAGGTGTTCACATACACCATTCCAGTTGTTAATGTCAGGTACAGGTATATTGTGTGTGGGAACTACTCAGGCCTCTACAACATTACCCTACAGCCACTACAATTTGTGAGTCCATGTGCTATGGCAGGACCACTCACCACAGCCACAAGGGGGAATACATATTGCGCCTGACCATCTGCAACATGGGTACTCACTGTTCCACACCAGAGGTGGATCACCATTGTTGATATCTGACCATACCCACCTTTCCCTGGACATCCATATCCCATCCCCACCCCCAGGCAAGGTTGTCACTGCAAACAAAGTGTATTTATCAAAAGCAGACTTTGCACTTGTGAAGACTGGGGTGGAAGACTTCAAAGGACCCATGCTGGGGGAGTATACAGGCCACTCTGCATAATCCTTGACAATTGCATTCTATGAGCATGTGGAAGGTTTTCATTGATCATGCTATCCCAAATATACCCATGACTCCTCCACAACAGGACACCTGTCAGGTGTATACCAGCCATATATGAGCTGTCCAACAGACGGAGTGAGCTAATACATTGCAGAACAGTAGCCCACAGAGGGAGGACATCTCTGAACAGTACTGGCATGACACTTCAATCCCTCATAATCATCATGACAAAATGTTGACAGTGAAATTGTCCAGACACTGCAGATAAGGCTCCGCTCAGTCTGTTATTGACGCCCACTTACTGTTAGAGGTCCTCACCAACCCTCTTCCAGCACACACCAACAACATGGATGTGGCATAGCAAATTCAACCCCTGGGATCTCCACTGTGTCCCTGCTTGATGGAGGCACAGCACACTAGCCTCAAACGGTGCCTTATGTGACCTACTTTACAGTGGCACAGTAGCCTACTATACTGGGGAGGCAGACACCAAGCACACTCTGGCTAAGCTTTCATTCCGTAGGGCAAACAGCCTAGTATTGACTTCTACACCCATATGTTTAATTGTCAGATGCACAATATTTGTTGCTGATAGACTGTTTGCAGGTCTTTATTGCCATAGCATTCCCTGTCCACCACATTTGTGGATGAGTGTGAACATCAACAATATCTCACGTTTATGGTTGTGTGTTGTGTGTCATGTTGTGTACTTACTGTCCAACTGCTTTGTGTCTGAACACAACAGGGATTATACTGTGTCTGCAGGGTTTGCATGTGATACTTTGCATACAGTTGTCAACATCCTTTCATACTGACCTAACACTGTAGTACTGTATAGTGTACTGGTTCAGTACTTTCACTGCGGTGGACAGTATCCTGGGCTTTAGTCCTATCACTGCTTTAAATTTTCATAGTGAGCACAACAGACTGGTTAGGGGCCAGTTGTGCACATATGACCATGTTGCATTATGTTCAGATATGGACTACTTAAACCAGGCTTGTCCAACATTGGTAGTGTATTCCACAACATAGGTGGACATTGGCAAACACTAGCGATGTGCCCTAGGCCATTTCTAATGCTAGTCAGAGAGTGTGTTTGTCCTTCAACACACATTGTAACTGGAGCTTGCCATGACATATGCCATGGTTAGTATACTGTGCCTCCGTCTACCCGTGACATAACAGTGATACCCAGGGTAAACCTACCATCTCCCATCCACTCATCAAGATTCCTCTTGAGGAGAGTCGATGAGTAACTCTCTGGCTATCCTGTACTGGGAGTTTACTCAAGAGTGGGGGTGGCTTCTGTGTTATGGATCATTCAGTACAGCTTGTCCTATGTATGTCAGTGCTGGGGTTCAGGTCTCTCATGTGCATAGCTCACTGCCATTCAGATTGTACAAGGTGCAGCATGTTCATTGATTCCAGCTTGGACATGGCTTTATACATCAGGCACAGCTTGCCTCTGGGTGGGCAGTATGGCAGTGTGTGGAGCTGCAGTTTGTTTAATCAGGCAACACATGGCATCTGTTCAAGCTCTTTGATACTCCTGGCGAGGTACTTTTGGGGTCTTTCCAGTTGATGGAGGTGTCTGCTGAGGTACATCCCACAGGGGCCATTGTAGTAAATTGTGACACTGATGAAGGATGACTGCAGAGCCACAATGACCTCCCCTGATCTAGATCTGACAACCTTCATGATTAGGTGGGTATATGGTATGTTTCTGTAACCACTACAGCCACATGCTTGTCCAATGCAAGATATCTATCAACTTATGTCCCCAGGTCTCTTATTACATGTTAAGTACTTAATGGGTTAACACCTATGTGGTAATTGGTGGGCACTTACTGTATATCCACAGGGGTTGACTATACACTTTTCTGCAATTAGCTTGTTGACATGGCTATGGCACCAGTTGTCTGTTTCTATGTGGCCCTTTTGTGGGAAGCTTGTGTCAGCTGGAGGGTCAGATATGGTGGCCAGTTTGTAGTCCTCTGCAAACTTGTTCAGACACAGTCCTTCCATGTTGGCCTGTACCTATGGCACATATATACCAAACAAGGGAGGTCCCAGGACCAAGCCTTGTGGGATGCCAGTTATATCTGGTTTTAGTCTGACATGGCTGCAGCATTTCTGACCATGTCAGTTCTGTCCTTGGTCTGGTTTGCAACCCCTCTACTGACATAGGGGTTTATATTTAAGCTGGTGAGCTTATCTATAATGAACATGTGGGGTATTGTATGGAAGCCTTTTGCAAGGTCCGGCTAGGCTGTGTGGACCACATTCCCCTCATCAATGACCTTAATGACTGTTTCAAATGAGTCAAACATGTTTAATGGTCAGGATCTGCACTTAAGAAAGCCACACTGGGTAGGGTCCAGTGTCAGTAGGTCCCCAATATCTTTGTGTCTGAGGTACATGCTGATCCATTCAATAGCTTTGCAGACCAAGCTTGTCAGGATTCTGGGGTGGTAGTTTGCAGTATCCATTCAGGCAACACCTTTGTGGAGAAGGACCACTGTTGTTGTACACTGCTCTTTGGGTACATATCCTGTGGTAAGGCTGACATTGAGCAGTAGTGTTATTTGGCATTCCATTCTTCTTGGAGTCCATGTTGGACTCAGCCCAGGACACCATCTCATACCATTGATGCTGTGTGTTTTGCTTTGTAGATGCTGGCTGTTACCTCAGCATCTGCAATGTCAGGGGGCCAGCACTCTGCTGGGATAGATATTTTGCATTTTGGGGGGGGGGGTTGTACTGCACCTGTCAGGTTGGATGTTGGCAATATGTGTGTGTGTTTGGTATGTTGCTTGTAATATTTGAGTGATTCAGAGCATATCTGTGAATTCCCAACAAGGTTCTTACCATCAGTTAAGAAAGCCTTGTGATTATCCTTAGTGTCCTGTACAATTTGTATCTTCATAGGTTCATAGGTTCATACTAGGCTATCCGCCCTAGGGCATTTATAAGCCTAGCCAGAGTGTGTGTGGCTTTCGCCACCCCTTGCTATGTGAATATTATGGCCATTTAGGATTTACTTTACTGTGCCTCTGTCTGGACGTGACACAGTGAAGACCCCCCAGTGTACATCTACGATCACCCATCCACTTGGCAAGATTCCTGTTGAAGAGAGTCAGTGAGGGGCTCTGCCTAACATGGAGTGGGATTCCGTTCCAGGGTGTAGGGAGCTTCTGGGTTATGTATCTGTCCCTCCAGCACATCCTATTTCATTATGTGTTGAGGTTGACATCTCTCACTCTCACAGCTCCGATGGATTTGGGTTTTCTGGGGTGGAGCATGTCCATTACTCCTGTGTTGGACATGGCCTTGTACAACAGGCATACAACGCCTCTGCGTAGGCAGTATGTGACTGCACACAGCTGGGGTGTCTACAGCCAGGCAGCATATGACATATATTTGAGACCCTTTATCCTCTTGGTGAGGTACCTTTGAGGTCTTTCTAACTGCTGCAGGTGTCGGGTAAGGTACATCCCAAATGAGGCATTGTACTAAATTATGTGTCTGATAAGAGAACAGTATAGGGGCACAATGACCTCTGTTGACATAGATGTGAATCCTTTCATGATAAG
The DNA here is from genome assembly GCF_019279795.1 of Protopterus annectens. Lineage (NCBI taxonomy): Eukaryota > Metazoa > Chordata > Ceratodontiformes > Protopteridae > Protopterus > Protopterus annectens. The sequence goes on from NC_056744.1 coordinate 291,456,192, forward strand.
GTGTCCAATATAGACAGTCTTCCTAGCCACATTGGCAATGTGAGTATCACATGACAGGTTACTGTCCACTTGTGTCCCTAGGTCCCTGATTACTCCTTCCATACATAATGGATTACCACCTATGTGGTAATTTGTGAGTACCTTGTTTGGTATTTGGTGAGACATTCATACTGTCCAGTGTCTTCAGGATGGCTGAGTGGGGTTCCTGTGTGTGAGAGTGTGGTCTGTAGCATGCTACAGACTGTACAGCAGATTTGCCTATGGTTAGTTGCACATAGGTGGTCTCCGATGCTTCATGCATTGTCAGTTACCTGGACGTGTGGGTGTCTGTGCTGAATATGGATACTTCCCCTCCTTTTATATTTTGGTCCAGGTTTTGGGGCCATAATGCATGATATGAGGTATAACCTGGTAGTGCTGGTGTGCTGTCAGGAGCCTTGCTGCAGGTTTCTGTCACTGCACAGACATCAATGTTCTCCATACTGGGGAGGGCCTCGGGAGCATGCATGTTGAGGTTTACACGTCTGGCATTGGGCAGCATTACCCTTATGTTTCTTTCCATTTATGTTTTCTAGGGAGGTGGGTTAGTCTTTTCAGCCTTGCCTACAAAAGGCTCTATGGAGGTGGCAAGAGCCTTATCCAATATCCAGATGCCCAGGGGTAACAGGTGCAAGCCATCCCTGGCACAGCAGCGTGGCTTGTCAAGCATGACATCCCAAGCAGACAGACATTGGATCCCTTTGGAATGACACCAGTAATTGTGCCACTTGTTAAAGCTGATCATTCTGTGTTTGTACTGTGGCATCATTCTTGGTGAGGGTAGGATGCTGCACATGGTCAGTGTCATACCGGCCTGGACTACATAATTGGGGAGCTTATCTATGTCTCTTTTCATGTAGTCCAGGGAGGTACATCTCAGGTCATTCACACCAGCATGGACAATAACTGCATCATATTTCTACTTGCTTTGGAGTGACCTGCTTACTTGTGTTATGTGGCATATTGTAGCAGCCTACAGGCAGCTTACTGTACCCTTTCCGTTGTTCAGTCTGGTGAGTGGGACAGCAGTGTGTCTGACTATGGAGTCACCTATTACAACTGTATCAGGCATGTTGTTTCTCCTTCTGGCCTGTGACTGTTTGGCACACCAGCTTTGTGTACTATGTGTTGCATGTGCTATGTTTGGAGGTAGTGGTTGCTTGGGTGTCTGCTTTGGAGGCCTCTGTTGATGTGGTGTGTTTGTAATTAGAGCCTCTGGGAATGTTTTTCTGTGTTTATGTCTTTGGTTTGCAGTTGTGATAGGTCTATGTGAGACTGGGTTTGTGGTGTGTGTGGTTACCTTCTCCTCCTGACTAGTTTTGACAGTACTGAGTTGAGAGAGCTCAGCCTCCAGTTTGGATAAATGGTTGCATCTCTCACATATATTTGTATTTCTTGGGGGGATGTGAGGGTTGTCTGTGTACATGGGGCAGGTGAACATTGCCTCAAAATTCACAGATTCAACTTGTTGTAGCTGGCCTTAGTGGATTGTATGAGTGGACATATTTTATTGCCATACTACTGATCAGAGATGACTTCCCTTTTTATGTTTGCTCTATCATGTAGTAGTTTCCTCATTCTCTTGCATGGTTTGGTAATGGCTGGGGTCCACCATGCCAGATGCCTGCGTGTATGGCATTGTGTCTTGGTTTTATTTGGGATTGCATAATCCATGCATTCCTGGCCATGTTCATGGAATGCCTGTATAACAGTTTCTGAGGTGTGGCCCATATTTTGCACCTGCACAGGGCCTTTAATGGATTCCACATCAGTTTGGAGGAGTGCAACTTTTGCTTTACACATGTTTTTCACTGTGGTTTTCTGGCCAGGGACTGTGGTCAGGATGTGTATATCTGATGTGATTACTCTATGGTCTGATCTTACCAGTGAGGGATACACTTCTCATCTTGCCATCCAGTACCCATGTTGCTGATCATCACATCCAGTATGCTTACCCCTCTTGTGGGAGTGGTACGTTGTTCCTGGGCATTTTGGTTTATGGATTCTAGGAACCTTTGTCCTACGGTATTGGAGCTAGAATAATGCTCCCAGTCTATGTTTGGGTATTTTCAGTCACCCAATATAATGTGGTTTGGAGGGCTTGATATATTTATGTATTCCAACATAGGCCAAGTGCAGTTCCTGGTGTTAGGACGGTAGTCTGTAGCAGGCTATAATCTGGGAGGCAGTTTTAGCCGCTGTTACTTGACCATGGCTAGTCCATGCTGCTTCTTGTTGTGGTACCAACATGGGGGTGTGGTTATCCTTGACAATTATTGCTAGTCACCCTCCTTTTGTAGCTTGTTCCATGTTTTGAAGCTGTACAGCACAGTATGAGGTGTAACCTGGTAGTGTTAGGGTGCTGTTGTGAGCCTTGACCCAGTTTTCTGTTACAGGACAGATATCAACATTCTCCATACTGGGAGAGTTTAGACTGCATGCATCTTGCTGTTTAGACTTCTGGCATTGGGTAGCATTACATCTAGGTTCTTATCCCTTGTGATACCTATGGAGGTGGGTTTGTGTTTTGAGCCTTACCTATTCAAGGCACGCTGTGGGTAACAACAGCCTTTGCCAGTATCCATAAGGTCAGGACTGATAGGTGCACACCACCCCTAGCAGGTGGAGCATCATGTCATGCTCAGCATGTCATCCCAGGCTGGCACACATGGGATCCCCTTTGACTAACAGCAATACTTCAGCCAATTATTGCAATTGATCATCTCATCATCATATTGTGGCATCATGCTTGGTGAGGGTAGGATGTTAGTCAGGGTCATCAAGTTTGCATATACTACATGGTGTTACATTGCTTAACACATGGCATTCATGCCTCAGGTGGTGCTGCAGGGCTGCCTCTGTCGGATGCACATACTACACTCCCTGTACATGTTTGAGAGCAGGTTATGTCATTTTAGGCATCCCTGTTATTATATGAGTGAGTCAGAGAGGGGTATCATTTCCAGGTTCCTACTGAGCCAGTGTATGTGCTATGCATTGCCTCTTTGCCAAGGCCAGGGCATACTGAGTACGCCTCCTTCTACCTACTGGGGCAGGCTCAAGTTGTTCCTCCTCCGAGTCACGCTCTGCCTGTGATGGCCTTGGCAATGGTGGGGGGCTGTTTGGCCCTGCCCTATGCTGGTCCTGCTGCAGCTGTTTTTGCAAGATCATATTATGTAGCATAGCACATACCATGACAATTTGGGTACAAGTAGTTGGTGAGTACTGCAAGACTCCACCAGATGTGTCCAGACACAGGAACCGTGACTTGAGCAGCCCAAACACACTCTCTATTACATTACGTGTTTGTGCGTGTGCCTCATTATGGCGTTCCTGTTCAGGTGTGTGTGCGTTTCTGATGGGTCTCATCAGCCACGGCTCCAGTGCATAACCTGCATCCCTCACTAGGTGTCCATGTGGGATGTCCCCATTGGCAAATATCTGGTACAGCTGCGGCAAATGCCAGATATGGGAATCATGGTAGCTGCCAGGGCAGCCAGCACACACATTCATTATTATGCCCTGGGCATCACACACGACCTGGCAGTTGATGGAGGGGAAGCCCTTGCGGTTTATGTAGGCCCTACCCTGCTCACCAGCTGGTGCTTTGATGAGTATGTGCGTGCAGTCTATTGCACCCACTACCTCAGGGTATTCCGCTATTTGCTGGAAGAGACGCATATTGCTGGCCAATACCTCACGGGCATTGGGGAAATATACATGATCACCGACATGTGCTGACATGGCATCCAGGAACTGGTGTAGTACTCCGGAGGCTGATGCCTGTGATATCCCCATCATATCACCAGTTGGTCTCTGGAAGGTACCTGTTGCTAGTATTCTTAGACCAACACATACCTTGGTTTCCACTGGGATGGGTTCCCCTCTGTTGGTTCTGTGTGTGAGGCGTGACCTGCACAGCTCGACAATTTGCTGCAGGAGGTCTCTGTCCACTCTATAGCACTCCACTATCTCCAGCTCATGTAACCCGTGGTAGGTGACCCTGGGCCTGTACACTCTTCTCAGTCTCATCACTGTGGGTTGTCTGGCACCATTTGCATTGTCACCACCCTCAGCAAGTCGCCTATGTCTCCTTATGACAGCTATGGCAGCCCCTAGCATTTCTGCTCTGAGTTCAGCTTTTTCAGTTTTCACTTCTAATAGCTTACTCCTGTCTTGCAGTGTCTCTTGAGAGAAACATCCTGCACTGCTGTTTGCAGAGTTTTAAGTGCTGTCCTGGGCTACTATTCTGCCTGTGTAATTGCCTGCTTCTAATTGTTTTCACCTGCTAGCTCCAGCAGTATTCCCTGCTAGCTTCCTACTAATTCTGTTGCTTCCTTTTTCCTTTCTGTTTCCTCAGGGGGGAGCAACGCACATACCAGCAGAAACACGCTCACAGTGGCTTACACACGTGCACACATGCTTACACAGTTTAGAATCTTCTTATTCAGGTTAAAACACACACACACCAGTGCAAACAGTCTTACAAGTCTGCCAACAGGCTCCCACATGCTCAGTCTGCCTTACACGCGCGCACACTGCCCTACTCGCGCCTCATGGCGTGCACACGTGCGCATGCACGCCCAGCAAGAAACTTTGGTGTTGGCAACAGTGTACACCTCCAATTTCTTGACTTTCCCATGCTTATTTTGAGGCACTCCTCTTTCCATGACATGTGTCTGACATCTGTCATGTAACACTGACCTCCAATGAACTGCATTTCTTTCTGCCATTCCCCCCTGTGATGTCACCTATCTGCTACTCTGTTCCTCCCTCTTATGTAACTCTTACACTACTCAGAATGTGCTCATTTGCTATGTGACAGTGGGATTCAGTATCCTAACACTCATTTACATCAGATTGCCTACTAATGCTTAGTTACATGTCTTAGACTCAGCTTCCCCCCTTAGCAACCACTAAACAGTGGCCATGTTGTTTTTGGTCTGCTGGTCCCTGCATTGTAAATCCATGTATTGCATAAAACCCACATTTGTAGGTTTATAACCTTTATTTTTATGTTTTATACAGCGCAGCCCATTTGCGCAGGGCTGCGCTGCGTTTAAACAAATATTTATTTCTCATATTTGCATCGGGGTACCTTGCCAATGGCCACATATTTGGCCATTGGCATGCTTCCTGGCACATATGCACCCTTTATTTGGAGCTGACATGGCTCCATTGTGTTATTTGCAGAAACATACTCAGTTGTCAACTGAGTACATTTCTGCAGCTAACACGGCTCTTACACGGCTGGTTTGGGCTTTGTGGATCGCTAATCTACCTCATTTGCATGCCTTTCGGCTGCAAGTGAGGTGATTAGCATATCCACGCCCAGTCCGTGTAAGAGATGTTTTAGCTGGTCTCTTACACGGTGTAAGAGATGTTTTAGCTGGTCTCTTACACGGAATTTCGGGCTGTTCCTGGATCGCGAGGGCTGCATGGAGTCTTACACTACTCTTAGACTCCATGCAAGCCTTCATGAATCCTACCCTCAATGTTTGATTTGTTTAAGCCAAAACACTGTGCCTTATTAGACAAAAGTGGTAAGAAAAGCAGTACTGCAGGATACTTTGTTACTTAACAGAGTTTTTATTAGCTAAAAAAGCAACATATTAGTAGTCACTGTTAGTCAAGGAAGTACTTTTATAACAGTTTCTTACAGTACAGAAGTGTGCATTTGTGCAGTCCCTTAACTGTTCACAAATCTGAAACTGTATGCACTTTTTACCTGCATACAGTACCTTATTAGTAAGATTATATTTACACAATTCATTACTACATAGCCAGACATAATCTGTGTTTTCGACATTCAGAACTGACTTATACATTGTAACTCTTAACTGTTGAGTCTTACAAGATTGCTGGTCAGTTTTCAAATTGGTCAGAGGTTGCTACTGCTCACCCACAGACTTCCATTTTAGGCTCCTTACTGTTGAACTTTATTTTCATTTTTCCTTATTAATAAAACTTTTCTGGCTGTTTAAATATGCTGATTATATTTAAACTGGAACATTTTAACATCATTGTCAGATTATTTAGCGTTCAGTTCATATATATCCAAACTATATTAATGGTTAAATAAAATGGGTCTAAATATCAACCCATTTAAGAGTGGTGTTTTTTATTTTGCTTGTTTCAGACCAGAACCACCTATTATTTTGAAAAATCATGTAATACAGGAGATGAGTGAATACAGAGACTGTGTTATTATATATATATATATATATATATATATATATATATATATATATACAGGGTTTACTATTAAAATGTGGAAAGTAAAAAAAAATTGTTATAAAGTAATAAAAAAATAGTGTCCTATGCATACTATTGACCTGCCTATAATTCAATTCCAACCAACTTTTCTCCAACATACGCATTCAACATTTACTGTTTTGCAGAGGAGCAAGGCCCCCTGCACTCCACAACCCCTGCAAATGTTATATTCCAACTCCAAGATTGCACTACAGTGGAGAAAAGGGTACATTTCCCAATCTATGCTGTAGTGTGATTTGGTATCAGAACGTCAATCACATATTTGCGAATGCACATGAGCATTCATTACTGTGGATTCAAACATTTCAGGATCAGCATTATGGGAACTGAGAAACATGCATTTGACCTTCCCAGTTTCACGTAAATGCCGATATATATATATATATATATATATATATATATATATATATATATATATATATATATTTACAAGTTCTAACTTAAGATTAAACAGATGCATGTGCTGTTAAGGCAATGGTCATGGGCCTCCTTCTGAGAAATTTGTTATCCAAATCTGTTGCAGTTATATTAAAATTATAAAATGTATAATAGACCTATAACTGAATGCAAATCGTTATTATGTACATATTCAAGAAGTAACCTGTCATATTAGAAAGTGCACAAAGAAAATTTACTAAAAGAATTAATGAGTGCAGTGCAATCACTTCTCAGGATTGTTTAGCTAAACTTAATTTATTTTCTATCAGTTATCACTGGTCATGTTGTAGACTGTGCCTACCATATTATGTACTTCATGTTTAGAAGCACAACTTTTGGTTAATATTGAATTGCTGCAATCAGGCCTAATTTTTGTGGGGCAAGTTATACCTTCCTAATAGTAAAATGCAGAGCCACTTTTATATTGAGATTTATCATCCAAAGTATTGTGGGATCCTAGAACAGATTGCCATTACATGTAAGGAAACGTAATTCACTAGACTCATTCAATTGGCTCGAATGTCTAATCTATGACTTGGAGCCTGAATTATAATAATGCTTAAGTTTTACGTAGCTTACCAGAAACTGTGAAATGATGAAACTATTGACTCTTATTAATAGAATTAAAGCTAGTCTTTTTATGGATAATTATTAATAATGGCAATCACCTTACAGAGGAGATGGATTGAATGTTGTGTACATCTGTGCAGTTCTGTTAAACAGCTTTTAATCCCTTCTTGAAGGTATTATTGAAACTGTCTCACTAAGAATAATGCGCAGCAAGTGCCACATATTAAAAAGGGATATCTTCAGTTTAAAATGACTATTCAGCTAAAATTGTATAAACCTTTTAGCTGTAGCCTAAGTAACCTCAGTCAAAACTGATTCAGGCATAGTTTGCTCTTTCTGTTTGGTCACTTGAAGTTTCCCATTATTTTGTTCTTGCTCTTTGAAAACTATCAATAAACTCAGCAACAGATTCTGGGGTGAATATCTTCTGTTATTAGTTGTTCTAAATTAAAGAGTACTTTTATACAATGTTTGCCAGCTGGTTATTTTGCTATAATGAAGCAGTTTACCAGAAGTTATTATGTTTATTAATGTGGTGAAGCACACTTTAAAAGTATAATTTTAAAAAAGAGCCATTGGTTTCTGTAGATAAGCCAGTATATTGGACAATATCAACTGATTTGTGAAAAAGAAAAGTTATGAGTAATAAGCCAATTCAAACCACAGTAATTATACTTTCCTGAGCCTGCATGCCAGCCATAGGAAGTACATTTGTAACTGCATAATTTTCTAGAGTTGGGGCAAATATTATGTTACTTTATCTATAACCATGTAAGGAAATAGGCTACTGTCTTTCCAAAGAAAACTTTTAATCGAGAAAGTTGATCACTTTCATCTCAAATAATTACGAGAATTTGTTAGAAAACATTACATAAAAATCAGCTTTTATTTATAAAACTATCTAAATATTTCACTTGCTTAGTCACATAGCCAGCTTAAGCTGACCATATGAGTTTGGAAGCTTTATTCGTTCAACAAATTGTTGTTCTCTGTTCTTTTTCTACTTGTCACTGGATGAAGTGAAATTTGTATTGAATATATATTATGGTTAGCTGAGCAGTCATAATGCTTATTTTACAGTAAGTGACATACATCAAATTTACAATATTTTGTTGAAATTATTTCAATTCTGTTGTAGTTATGTACATTTATAGTCACATTTATATGACTATTTACATGTAATAATAATTGTAGAAAGCCAACAACAGAATTCAAAGACACACACACACACACACACACACACACACACACACACACACACACACACACACACACACACACACACACACACACACACACACACACACACACACACACACATGCAAACCCATTCCATGATGTAGTCATTCACATCAGTGAGGTTTTGTTTAACAAGTTTGTGACTAATTAAATCAATGTAAAAGTAATAAACAACCACATTTAAGCAAACGAGAACAAGAAATAATGAATCAAAATGCAGTGCTCAAGTTGCTGGAAGACCAGAATTCAAACATGATAAAAGTTGAAACTTGCATGAGGTGGGCAGGAAAGTGCACACTACATCTTCAGCCTCTGCAATTCTCTTTTACGAGGAAAATTCTATCCAGAATGACTGCAACAGCAACCACAAAATCTAAAAGGAAAAAAAAATAGAGTTTTATGAGATATTCACTGTAACAGTAAATGAAGAACGTCTCTACCTTTGCAGTTTTAACTTTTTGAGTAGAAGTTGAACCAGAGAGATCCTGCTGGCTTCAGCTATTTGTTTTTTTCATTCAGAGAATGTCATTTTCTTCATTTTCCCAGATAACCAACAGTTAGATGATGCAGCTGCCAGTTGTACACTTTGTGGTGGGGATGTGAGGGTGGGGGACATACCTCTCAACCTGTTAGTGCAAGAAATCTGGAGAAAGCCCAACAAAATGGGAGGACAAAGGCCCAAAAATAGGGACACATTTTAGCTAGTTTGCAGCTGTAAGTTGGACACTAGATTTTTAAACAAGGCCTTATTTCAGTTCACACACTTTAAGATGAACAACAGACACAAAATCACAGATTTTCACAGTGATACAACATATGTGGCTAACATTTAAATATATTTAAATATAGGTTAATAGAAATGTCAATGCACCTAGAAGGCTGGGTGACAAGGTGCCAGTGCATTTGGCAGTGTTTGATTTTGTTATTTTATAACACTCTCAGTTCATATTTATATAATATTGATTTAGACTTTGGGCAGGATTCACGAAGCCTCCGTGTAAGAGTTATAACTCTTACACGGGGGCTGCAGTTAAACGGAGTGATGTCAGCATGCTCTGCATATTCATGAGAGCATGCTGAATCACACCTAAGGCTAACACGGTCCGTGGAAGACAGTAGGGGGCGTGTCCGTAGGCCAAGCCCTGCAAGCGGACAGGCCCCCAGAAGAGTAAAATTGCCCAAAGTAAACACCCACGACAGAGGCCATGGAAATGTGAATAAACACAACACAACACATGCCCCCACAGACTATGAACATAAAATATATAAATGAACATGTTATATATTTTTTTTTAATCGTAAAGATGTTTGCCTGTGAGTGCGCTCGTTTGCGCGGGTGTGCCCATAGCTTAGCCACAGTTAGCAGTCAGTGGAAACGGATATAAGAACTAAATAAGCAAAGTAAGCCAAGAAACAATAGCATAGCAGAAGAGACGTCAGCTGCAGAGCAGGCATTCATGGTTCGAGCCTCCACAACACCAATTTTTATTTCTAGTAAAATAAGCATGAAACAAGTCCCTGACAAACATGTACACATATAAAATCATAGTTCATGTATAATGTAATGAAATAGTCCATTTATTTTGAAGAAATGTGAGATAACAAAATAATAAAAGATGCCAGATGTGCCTATAGCTGAGCTACAGTTTAACAAGGTGAGTGCATCTGCCCGTAGGTGAGCAGTGGTTTAACAGGTGCAAAATGAGTGTCCATAGGTGAGCAGTGGTTTAACAGGTGCAAAATGAGTGCCCGTAGGTGAGCAGTGGTTTAACAGGTGCAAAATGAGTGCCCGTAGGTGAGCAGTGGTTTAACACACTGAAACTGTGTGCCCATAGCTGAGCTGAGCGTAATATGCGTGCTGATAGCCAAATGAGGCATAAACCAGCGTACCCCATTTGCGCGGAGCTGCGCACTGCGCCAACAAGCTAACCGACGGGCAACGTTGAGCAAGCCGTATCAAAACTGCCTTTACACAGACACACCCCTCAGCCTGTCTAGACAGTCATAAAAAATAAAAAGCAGAGGCCAGGTTCGAACCCAGGATACTACACACCATAGTCAAGGTACTGAACCACTAAGCCATGACAGCAGTACCTATAAATGCAGTAATAGCAAATATATAGGAATGAATACAAAGTGGAGAATGACAAAGCAGGTTTTGTGAAGTTGATACAATTCTGAAATGGCCAATCACAGATATGTGTGGGAAAAACGGCCTATATAAGCCCCATAGGCGGGAATACACAGCATAAACGATTGTAGAACTGACTTGCAGCCAGAATGACAGAAGTAGGTGAGGGTAGTTGCTTTCGAGCACAGAGGTGGGGCATTGAGGAGTCCAGATACATGGTCTGGCTCCTAGTCCACAATCATGAGGCCCAACTCATGCAGGGCCAGGTCCTGTGGGGAGCATATAGGGCTGAGGCATGGGACTGGTTGGCTCATGATCTCACCAGTGCCACAGGGATTCCAAGGACTGGTGAGCAGGTTCGTCACCACCATGCGGACCTGAAGAGATGCAAGCAGGACCAATTGAACCTTTGGATCCTGGAGGCCCCGCAAATGCCCAACGCCCCACTACTGAGTAAGTTACATGTAATTATGTATGTAAGAAATTAAATTAGCTGATATTATGGAGATGTGTATTCCAATATTACTTCATTTATATTACAGCTGCAGGTGTCCATTCTGCAAACCGCAGAGCCTATGGCGATAGGCTGGTGTGGTTGCGCCACCAGGCAGGTCAGTAATCCTCTCCCAGTAACTGTAAAGAAATATAAAAGTATGACAGTTAGCAAAAGAGTGCAGTGTAGTCACTAATTAATAGAATGTGCAAGTAACAAGTGTAAGAGTGTTTGCAAGTATTGCTTGATTACAAAAGTGTGTTGCAGTCTGTAATCCAAACAGAAAAATGAAAATGTCTGAAATAAAGTCTGAAATAAAGATGCCCCACCTGTAATATAATAGTACACAACCTGCAGCAGGCTGAAAGGTACAGCTGCAGAAGATGAGCAAATCACATGTGTGAAATATACCCCTGTTGAAATACTGAAACATGACATAAGTGAGACTGCTAGAAAGGATTGTAATAACTACAGGTAAAACATGTCAATAAAGCCTAGAAGTAAGTACCATCCTGAATAGTAAAATGAAAACAAGTGAGAAAGTGTGAGAAAGTGTCATGAATCCACCAATAAAGTAGTAATAACCCCTGAATAAAGTATACTGCAGTCAGTACAGAATGAAATGCATGTGAGAAGCAAAACCAAACAGCAAAATCTGTTCAAAGTGTTGCTGCAGCTGGAATGTGTATCCCAAAATCTGGATATGTTGCTCTCAGTCTGCAATATGCAGATAGTATGATTGTCTGACATACCAAACATCCACAGTTGTCTATAGCTATATAAAGCAAATGTAGCAGGATGATGTAGCTGAACAAAGCTAGATATGAATGTGTATGAAGAACAATAAAATGTATATTGATGTAGCAGTAACAGTCCTATCACCAAGTTGAAGTAGTTATCATATAGGAAACTGTAGTTAGAACAGTAGTGTGTATATATGTACAGCTATTAGAAATGTACAGCATATGTATTGGTATTCGAAGGTGTTAATATTATTTTCTTCACCCCACCCTATAACCACATATAACCCATTCCACGTGAAAATGGTATGTGCAATCACAACTAACACCCCTGGACATTTGTCCTGTTGGGTCATAAATATTTGCATGTCCGTTGATGCATCTGCCCTGTTCATACATCCAAACCTGATGGCCTGTTGCCATCAATCAACCCTGCATGTTGCTGGACTGTGTATTGCTGTTCAAATTATGCATGTGTTATGCTCGCTGTTCAATGGTGTGAATATCTGGGTGTTTGTTTAATGGGAATACCAATGCATGCTGTTACAACTAATTGTGAATGGTATTATATGTCACTAACCCAAACTGTCATGACATAATGCAAAACATAGGATGACAGGGAAGGCGGGTTCCAGCGGACCCACCTCTCCCACCTCAGCTGGCGAGTGCACCTGGCACTAGTGCCCAGTCTGGACCCTCCTCCGGTGGCCCTGTGCTACCTGAGGGTGGAAGCACTGCAGGGGATGGGGCTCGTCCCCTCTCTGCAAGTGTGGCCGGAGGAGAACCACCACTCACCCTCCGTAGTGTCCGGACTGTGGTGCGTAGGGAGATCTGGGACTCTGTTCTTGGGCCCCTACGCCAGCTTGAGGCACAGGTGGCACAACTTACGGGCATGCCTGTTGCCCGGCCTACACAGCCCCCAGCACAGCCCCGTCCTGGGCAGTGAAGGAACAGTGGCAACTGCCCATGGGTGGGGATATCAGTTCCACTGTTGCCATCTGTGGGCTCATGGGCTCTGGATATCCAAACCTCCATCCCCATCAATTGTGTAACCCCCCCACACACATGTCATACACCGCTCCTGTATGCGTCTTGTTTGTCTTGTCTGTTGACCTACCCAACCTACCTCCCCAGCTATACCGACTTCCTTCACCTGACATACCACTCTCACCTGAAAAAAAAAAAAAAAAGGGCACTCTGTACCCATAAAAAAATTACGCCCCATACATAGCTGGCCATTCCGCACACATGTCTGCTATATATATATATATATATATATATATATATATATATATATATATATATATATATATATATATAGTTGTAGGTGTCATTGTGCATACACACTTACTACAGGGAGCAGGAGAGAAGAATGGAGAAATGTGAATCTACAACACAGCCTGAATCATGAGAGAGATACTAACCTTTACACTCACAGAACAGTATCCACAGCATACCAGCATGGTCCCTGCCCTTACAATCTGAAAGGGCAACGCCTATCTCACATACCCTTTTATAGCACTGTCCTGAAATCACAGTGAGAACTGCAATCAGTACACAACTGGCTGCATGCAATTAGCAAATGCTGGCTTACAATTGGTGCAGAGGCCATCACATGGACCTATGCAGATACCTACAAAAGCATCCTGTACTAACACTCCACACATGCAATACGTTCATTGCACTGTCTGGAAGCAGACAGAGGGAGAGAGACAGACAGAGACAGAGACAGAGAGTGAGAGAAAAAAAAAATACCCACGCTACACACTGAGTCTAAGCTGTCAGCAGTGACAGTAGCAAGCCATGCCAGCAGCAGCAGGAAGCAGAAGTAGTGGTAACGCAACCAGCTGTGACAAACACAGGTAATGTAAAGTAGCAGGTTAATAGTCTGCATACTGTGAACCCTCCAAATGTGTCATAGGTCTGTATCTATAGGTATGTCCATGTGATATGTTGTGTGTACGTAGTTCCACCAAAAGGGGATGACTATACATTACATGTCAGTCAGTGTTAGGCCATGATCCTGGCAGCAGTTGTCTGTGTGTTGCCCTCATCAATGGCTGTAGTGACTATTCTGAAAGGTCAGCCAGGTTCAAAAGGCAGGATCAGCCCATCACAAAGGCAAACTGGCCTGGAACAAGTGTCTGCAGGTACCCAATATCACTGTATATGCGTCCCATACTGAATAATTCCATAGCTTAGCAGACCAGGCCAGTTATGCTTATGATGTGGTAGTTCCCAGGGTCAGTAGAGGTGCCTCTTTAGTGGTGTGGGACCACTGTTGCTGTATGCCAGTGTCCAAGTACATATCCTGTAGTACTAAATATCAGTCTTATATGCGGTTGTATGTCCCCTTGGAGTGCACGTAGCACACATCCAGGGATACCATCAGGTCACAGTGATGCTGTGTGTTCTGCTTTGCTGAGGGTGGCCCTCACCTGGACATGTGAGATGATAGGGAGGTTACATTCAGCTGTGATAAGTATTTCAACTTGTGGGTGAGAAGGAGGGGGGGATACATGCACCGAACCTGTCTGCAAGAATGTTGCCAATATCTGTGTGTTCGGTGAATGTTAAGTAGGTGTGTATTAACTCAGAGCATATCTGAGGCATTTGGTCCATATGTGTAACATAACTGAAGAAGGCCTTGTGGTTATCTATAGTGTTTGTGGCCATTTCCCTCCCAGAGTAGGCCGTGGCCGTTGTTATGAGAGACCGTAGCGTATTACCAGTGCTGACCACAGATGCCTTCCTTTAATGTGAATCTGCTCTATCCTGCAGTAGCCTCCTGCTATTGTTATACAATCTGCCTCTGGCTTGGGTCCACCGGACAGGATGCCTAACCTTTGTGCATAGGGTCTGGGTTAGAAATGTGTGTGCAAGTTCCATGCAATCTGTGGGATGTCTGTGGTAAGCATTCGCAAAGGGGTCAGCAGTGTGGGTTGTGGCTTCCACTGGCCCAGGGGGCTGCATGGATACCATCTCAGTCCTAACAATTGAATAACTGTCTAATCACATACATATCAAAGTAGTCTACTGTGCTGGTGGTGGTGGTGGGATATGTATATCCAGGCCGAGTAACTTGTGTCCACATCACATTAGTGGATGGCATTCCACATACAGTACCTTGGTATGAACCCCCAGAGTGAGGTTGTGCATTGGGCCTGTCGCAGTGTGCTGACCGATGGGGCATGCTACTATGTTGTATGGAATGTGGCAGGTATTGTTGCACAGGTGTTGGCTGAGCACTGATATCTGGCCATGTACTTGTGTATCTACCACGAGACACACACATGCAACATATGGGAGTAGTAGTATATCACTACACTTGAGTATCATGTATAGTATGTGTGCAATATATTGCTGACATAGTCTGCTGATATCCTGTTTGTGTTCTCTTCCAGGGAGATGGCGTGTCAGCGTAATCCCGCCTACTCTGCAGCGGAAGATGAGGAGATACACCAGAGCCTGGTGCGGGAGTATGACATACTGTTTTCCCACACCAGCCAGAATCAGCAGGAGAGGGCTGCACTGTGGCAAGACCTTGTACGTAGGGTAAATGACACTGGCACGCATAATAGGACATATGAGTAGGTACGACATCACTGCAGTGATTTAATCAGAGATGTCCGTCAGCATGCGTCGGATATCCACAGGCAGCAGGTTGCCAGACTGGAGGGGCCACTCCTAAGTGTTGTGGCTCCAGCCCCGGAACAGCAACAGCAATACACCTGCATCATGATGGAGGCTGGATCCACACAGCAGCACGACATGGAGCGTGCAGGTAATATGCCATATGTACACTTGACTGTTCTGTACACTGTTAGTTTATGCATGTGTAAGGTGTGTCCGTGGTATGTAGCTGTTAACATAGTATGTAATTGTGCATGTGTGATATTGGCAATATCAGCAGCTCATGTGTGAAAGGCAACTGGTGTACTACTGCACTGTATCATATGCAGTATCAATGGCACAGTTGTGCCCACTGACATTAATCTCCTCATTTCTGCAGGTCCCTCCGGGGTTACAGCAAGGCAGGCCATCCATGCTGGTGAGTGTGTTTAACAATACCTATAATAGTCCTGATTGTGCTAGTAATACTAGTGTAACTCAGTAGTGCTCTGTGTGTATACTGCGGGGTGTGCATGTGTGCATGTGTGCAGGTGTGCCTGTGTCCACGTGTGCATGTGTGCATGTGTGCCTGTGTGCCTGTGTGCCTGTGTCCATGTGTGCATGTGTGCATGTGTGCCTGTGTGCCTGTGTGCCTGTGTGCCTGTGTGCATGTGTCCATGTGTGCATGTGTGCATGTGTGCATGTGTCCACATGTGCATGTGTGCATGTGTCCACGTGTGCATGTGTGCATGTGTGCCTGTGTCCATGTGTGCATGTGTGCATGTGTGCATAAGTGCATCACTGGTAACATTGTGTGGACACTGTAAACTGTGTTTCCTGTCTTCCTCCCACAGGTTCTTGTGCTGATCTGGTGTCCTGCAGCAGGGAACCTGAATCCGGTGCCACAGGTACTGGTAATGATGATATCTGTGTAATGGTACAGGAAGGTGTGTCAGGGTCCGCCATTGGTCAGCCAATTGACAGTACACAGCTGTCAACCCCATCATTGCGCACAGTCATCCTGCCAGTACATCCTTTGTCACCATTGTCCCTAGGTGATGGAAAGGATACAGTGGGCATTGACCAGGGTAATGTGGTATCTGTGGCACATGCTTCCCCACACAGCAGCCATGGGCAGGGTCCTGCGATGATACCACACAGACAGTTGCCCATGGGTTCTCATGGGAGCATCCATGGGCATACTGCCTCTGGCAGACGTGCCCAAAGAGGTCTGTCAACCTCAGCTATGTTTCGGGCTGTCATGCAGGCACAGTCATGTATGGAAAGGTACACCAGACAGCGTCTTAGGGAGCTTAGAGCATGTTGCACAGCCATGACTGACAGTATGTGTGACATCGTGGATGCTATCCGTAATTTCACCAATGTCATAGACAGACGTTGTGGGGACATATTACAGCAGTTCCACAACCAAATGTCCATGAGCAAGGGTAATGGTGGGCGGTTGCGGCATCGACGTGGCCGTATGCCAGCAACAGCAGCAGCTGGCAGTCGGCACGGATGACAATAGGCCCGCACATGCCCCCATAGTGCCAGCAGCAGCCCCAGCAATGCTGGGTCTGTGCTGTCATCGGAATGCCCCAGGAGACCACGTGCACGTGGCTCTGGACAGTCCCAACAGGGACCTGTGTCCAGTCAACACACTCCCGCTTCTGATGACAGTACCCAGTCTGGCTTAGTACTGGATACGGTCCGTAGCACCCCTGCCAGGCACAGGTACCGTGTCCATGCCCACAGACACTGATCTGTATGACCTGCCAGGTGCAGTCTGTGGCTGTCCACAAACCCCTGTATATGGCAGCCATGAGGTGGAACTGTGTGCGTGCATACACACATGCAAAATGTTAACACCTAGGGCTACCACATACATGCACACACTGCACCAACAGTGCCCCACCCTGTACTGCTGTCCCTCACCAACACACATACACACACATGTCAATTGGTGATATCAGTGGCAGACTCAGGCATACCTAATTCACACCCTGTGCATATGATGACACTGTGCCACCTCCTGCAATCTCCAACATCATTGCAGGAACAGGTAAACACATTGCTGATGCACAGGGTGACTACATAGAAGTGTATTAGTAGTATCATGTTTGTAACAGTACAGTGTGCTGATATGACTGTGTGTATATCCCAGCATGCCTGATGCAGTAACCGTATGACTGTCCTGAATTGTTATCTGCACCCATAGTACGTACCAAAGTGTAACAGCTGCACATTATTGCATGCTGGTGGTAAGGATATCAACAGATAGCCACATACATGGGTAGCACGGGGGGAAGCTAATGCAAGTAGTGATATGCAATGATGGACATGTACAGTAATGGTGTCAAGTTGCCCACAATGTCTATGCAATGTGGGTGTTTGCGCATGTTGATATGTGTGCAGTACCAATGTAATCCAAATCACAATTAACTATGACATAATATCAGTTCTACCATGGGCATCTGCGCTGTGCATTCCTGGGTACATGTTGATAGTGCCTACATATTTGCACTGTTGCCTACTGTTAGTGTTACCCCTTCTTTGTTGTACAATGGACTATATCCAGCCCTGCTTACTGTAGCTTTGTTTGCATGCATGTTCGCTTGGGGTTCCCTGGAACACTGCTTCCACCTGCAATGCAGAGTCACAGTGCTTCTGTGGACTCCTAGTGATATCTGCATAGCGTACGATACGTATGTCAAGTTTACACATGACAGAACATCACTGTCTGTCCTGTTCGCATGTACGTTGCCTGTGACACATTGCACATGTCTTACCTGGCATTTACCCACGTGTGCAGTCATATATGCCAGTGCTATGAAACAGTAGCAGTGCACCCACACATACACACCTTCAGTATGTTGTTCCCCATTGGCCCTATGTGTTGGTATTCACCATGGCAATCACACTACTAGGGTAGCATGTGCAAAGGTAACCTGTGAATCACCTCTATGGTCCAGTTGTGGTTTATGTGAGTCATGTGGCAATGTCACAGCTGCCACATGAATGCAGTCAACCATCACCCTTGGCCAGGAACGTACAACACATGTGTGGGATGCCACCACATAGCCAATCTGGGGACTGAGCACTCTGAAACTAGTAATGCCATACCCTGTCAGGTGGCATGTCATACTACAGTGACTACAATACCAGTCAGACATAGACATGCACTGACAGCAAGCTGAACACACTGGGGCATACGTGGGGACTCAGAATAGCATCCTGCCTGAGCATCACACACCTCCGCAGCTGGCACACAGGCATATGTTATGTCAGAACAGAGCACATGCCACACATGGCACACACATCCCGTGTGCCACACACTCACAGCCTGTAGGGCTACACAACACACCTGCTACAGATGTGTCAGGTACCTGTCTTGGCCACTGCATTGGGGTCCCGCTCAACAGGCTGTACATGGTGAAGGTCACAGTGATATGCCTCAGGGGCACTATGGTCCATGACAAAACACATGCATACAGGTCAGTCAGAGGCATGGACACATATGGCTCAATTGTTGACCATGCCACTATGGATGACCTGAGACATACCTCCCTGGACTACATGATAGGGAACATAGAAGGGATCTCTCAGCATGTGGCACAGGCCAGTATGAGCCTGATCTTGGTTGCCATCATACCCTCACCAGGTATGCTACCACTATATGTAGGAAGGGTGTTGTATGTCTACATTCTGCTCAGTCTCCAATGTCATTCATAGGGTATCCGCTGCCTGTCAACGTGTGCTTACATGCTAGGGAAGCCACAATGATGTGCAAGGAGCAGCTTGCACGTGACACCCATGGCCCAATGTATATTGGCATAGCTCTTTGATACACACATACTGCCTTATGCTGCAGGACACAGATTACATAGCCACCTCCTAGGTATCACACAGGTTAGGACACTAACAGTGCTGCTACACAACACCAGCAGTGTACACCGCAGGATGCATGCACTGGACACTGTCCTCAGCACGGTGAACTGCAATGTCTGTGCAGTACCAGAGTCCTGATTCATGGCTCACAGGTGCAACCCATCACTGCCAGGTTATGCCTCATACCATGCCTGTCGTCCCCTACACATGTAACACACATGGACGGGGGGATATCCCAAGGCACCACAGATACACACACCTCCAGGTTGTTGGCACAGCACAAAGCATCAGGGCCTATTCATGTGCAGCTAACAGTGTGTCGGACTGCCGTCTGGTTCATAGCCTGACACACACAACCCTCCCATACACAGGAAAACCACCTATCCTCCATAACAACACTGGCAATATGACAGTCTCAAGAATTGTCTTTATATGGCTGGACTGCATCCAGCCAAACATTGTGCGTGAGCATTACTGTAGCTACAACACACTAGTTGAAGGGTTCGCAGCATGTGGTCACTGAATTGCAGTGGAATGACATGTTACCACTCCCACAACAGGTGGGAACATGCAGCACCTGTACATCGACTACATGTAGACTATATGGCCCAGACCAGATGTGTATCCCCTGCTGTAGGTATTTTACCATATACACCCACACTGTATAGACACATACCGTGTGCGGCCCCTGCACAGTAAGACACAGTCATATTGTTATGCATTGCAAATACCATTTATCCACTCGAGGCATGTGTCAGACATGGTAACTACTGCAGGTCACAGGTATTTATGTGTATGTGTCACACACATACATCATGTGTGCAATGCCATTGCTGGTTTAGGCAATGGCATGCATTGTTATGCACAAAGACCCACACAAGGTCATAATGTGTGACACAACCACATGTGGCAGTTGTGGGTTACCAAAACATACCGGTCTGTACTCTGGCAATGGTAATAGACCCAGTAGCAGAGTGCACTATTGGCATCACTGGCCAACTAGACCTGTTTGGCTATGCTGATAGTGTGGTGACATCCCCTGTGTTTACTGGGGGAATATGCAGCATCTGGTGAATTGTAGTATTTGCCAAAAGGATCTGTTTTCTCACACTTGCATTTACACACACTACTACCCCCACACACAAACTTGCCATTTGCAGGATTCATACCTCTACCTAACTAAGTCACGACACGTGAGAGAGACGCATTAGCGAAGTGCACTATTCGGATTACTAGATGGTGCCTCTTCTCTGGCTGTACTTATAGGGTGCTGACATCATCAGTGTTTTGAAAGGGTAATGTGCATCAGGTAGTGCGATCTCCTGATTGCCAAAACTAACATGTTTTTCATACAGAGTTGCACACACACAAGCTCCCCACATCCAAACACACACACACTTGCAAGTTTAAAGCCCCTACCTAACTATGTTATGACACTTGAGAGTGACGCTGTAGCAGATTGTGCTATTCGGATGACTGGTAGATGTCTCTTCTCCAGCTGTATGTATAGGGTGCTGAAATCATCACTATTTGGAAAGGATAATGTGCATCATGTAGTGTGATCTCCTGATTGCAAAGAAGCACATGTTTTTCATACAGAATTGCACACACACAAAGTCCCCACATCCAAACACACACACACATACTATTTGCAGGTTTCAAACTCCTACCTAGCTATATTATGACACTCGAGAGAGACGCATTAGCAGAGTGCGCTATTCGAATTACTGGGAGGTTTCCCTTCTCCTGCTGTACTTATAGGGTGCTGACATCATCCGTGCTGAGATAGGGGAATGTGCATCCTGTAGAGTGCTTTCACAGTTGCCAAAAGGGACATCTCCCTCACACAGACTTGCACACACACACACTAACCCTCCTCCACACACACTGGGCAGTTGCAGGATTCAAACCCCTACCTAACTATGTTATGACACTTGTGACAGACACATTAGCAGAGCATGCTATTCGAATTACTGGGAGGTTTCTCTTCTCCTGCTTTACTTATAGGGTGCTGACATCATCCGTGCTGAGATAGGGGAATGTGCATCCTGTAGAGTGCTTTCACAGTTGCCAAAAGGGACATCTCCCTCACACAGACTTGCACACACACTAACCCCCCTCCACACACACTGGGCAGTTGCAGGATTCAAACCCCTACCTAACCATGTTATGACACTCGTGACAGACGCATTAGCAGAGTGCGCTATTCGAATTACTGAGAAGTTTCTCTTCTCCTGCTGTACTTATAGGGTGCTGACATCATCCGTGCTGAGATAGGGGAATGTGCATCCTGTAGAGTGCTTTCACAGTTGCCAAAAGGGACATCTCCCTCACACAGACTTGTACACACACTAACCCCCCTCTACACACACTGGGCAGTTGCAGGATTCAAATCCCTACCTACCTATATTACGACACTTGAGGGAGACGCATTAGCAGAG
Source organism: Protopterus annectens (assembly GCF_019279795.1). Taxonomy (NCBI): domain Eukaryota; kingdom Metazoa; phylum Chordata; order Ceratodontiformes; family Protopteridae; genus Protopterus; species Protopterus annectens. Next base: position 291,478,059 of record NC_056744.1, read on the forward strand.
CGCGCTAACCGAATTACTGGGCATCTGGTCTGCACCTGCAGTATTTATAGGGTGCTGACATCTTTATTTCTACAGAGGTATGTACATCTAGTACTACCTGTCAGGTGGGGGATAGCATATATATGCATTTGCAGCCACCTACCTCAGGGTCAGATATGCACATCGCACTGGCAGGTTATGTTCTATACCATACTTTGTGACCACAGGACCTGTAACACACAACACAACCAGTCCAGAACACCACACCCACATCCAGGGCACACACTTAGCTTCCCTGGGAACAGTGCCGGGATATGCATGTGTTCACATACACCATTCCAGTTGTTAACATCAGGTACAGGCATATTGTGTGTGAAAACTACTCAGGCCTCTACCACTTTACCCTACAGCCACTACAATTTGTGGGTCCATGTGCTATGGCAGAACCACACACCACAGCACATGGGGGAATACATATTGCACCTGTCCATCTGCAACATGGGTACTCACTGTTCCACACCAGAGGTAGACCACCATTGTTGATATCTGACCATACCCACCTTTCCCTGGACATCCATATCCCATCTCCACCCCAGGCAAGGTTGTCACTGCACACAAACTGTATTTAGCACAAGCAGACTCTACACTTGTGAAGACTGGGGTGGACGACTTCAAAGGACCCATGCTGGGGGACTATACTGGCCACTCAGCATAATCCTTGACAATTGCATTCTATGAGCATGTGTATGGTTTGCATTGATCATGCTATCCCACATATACCCATGACTGCTCCACAACAAGACACCTGTCAGGTGTACACCAGCCATATATGAGCCGTACAACAGACAGAGTGAGCTAATACATTGCAGAGCTGTAGCCCACAGAGGGAGGACATCTGTGAACAGTCCCGGCACAGCACTTCATTCACACATAATCATCACAACACAGTGTTGACAGTGGAATTGTCCAGAGAATGCAGATAGGGCTCCCCTCAGTCTGTTATTGACGGCCACTTACTGTTAGAGATCCTCAGCAACCCTCTTCCAGCACACACCGACAACATGGCTGTGGCTTAGCACATTCAAACCCTGGGATCTCCACTGTGCCTCTGCTTGACAGAGGCACAGCTCACTAGCCTCACACGTTGCCTTATGTGACCTACTTTACAGTGGTACAGTAGCCTACTGTACTGGGGATGCAGATGCCAAGCACACTCTGGCTGAGCTGTCATTCCCTAGGGCAACAAGCCTAGTATTGACCTCTACTCCCATATGTTCAATTGTCAGATGCACAATATTTGTTGTGCTGTTCTACTGTTTGCAGGTCTTTATTGCCATAGCATTCCCTGTTCCTATGACCAACTTGTGTATCTGTGGAAGATGTTTGCATATGACGGCGATCCACTATATCACTTATGTCTCTGTAGTCATTTACTGTGTGCACTGGGCAGATTGCTGTGTTGTGGTTGGTTCCTGGAATGACACGTACAAATACCAGATATGTGTGGCCAACTGCTAAATGGAGATATGGCCTATGTGTGTGAGCATGCCCAGTGTGAGCTTTCCATATGTTGCACTCTGAAGTCCACCACATATTTGGGTGTGTGTGAACTTCAACAATATCTCACGTTTATGGTTGTGTGTTGGGTGTCATGTTGTGTACTAACTGGCCAACTGCTTCGTATCTGCCACAACAGGGATTATACTGTGCCTGCAGGGATTGCATGGGATACTTTGCAGACAGTTGTCAACATACTTTCATAATGACCTAACACTGTAGTACCGTATAGTGTACTGGTTCAGTACTTTCACTGTGGTGGACAGTATCCTGGGCTTTAGTCCTATCACTGCTTGACATCTTCATAGTGAGCACAACAGACTGTGTAGGGGCCAGTTGTGCACATATGACCATGTTGCATTATGTTCAGATATGGACTACCTACACCAGGCTCGTCCAACATTGGTAGTGTATTCCACAACATGGGTGGACATTGGCAAACACTAGCGATGTTCCCTAGGCCATTTCTGATGCTAGTCACAGGGTGTGTTTGTCCTTCGACACACATTGTAACTGGAGTTTGCCATGACATATGTCATGATTAGTATACTGTGCCTCCGTCTACCTCTGACATAACAGTGATACCCAGGGTTAGCCTACCATCTCCCATCCACTCATCAGGATTCCTCTTGAGGGGTGTCGATAGGTGACTCTCTGGCTGACCTGTACCGGGAGTTTACTGAAGAGTGGGGGGGCCTTCTGTGTTATGGATCATTCTGTACAGCTTGTCCTATGTATGTCAGTGCTGGGGTTCAGGTCTCTCATGTGCATAGCTCACTGCCATTCAGATTGTACAAGGTGCAGCATGTTCATTGATTCCAGGTTGGACATGGCTTCATACATCAGGCACAGCTTGCCTGTAGCTGGGCAGTATGGCAGTGTGTGGGGCTGCAGTTTGTTTACTCAGGCAACACATGGCATCTGTTCATGCTCTTTGCTACTCCTGTTGGGGTACTGTTGTGGACTTTACAGTTGATGGAGGTGTCTGCTGAGGTATATCCCACAGGGGCTATTGTAGTCAATTGTGACGCTGATGAAGGATGACTGCAGAGCCACAGTGACCTCCCTTATCTACATCTGACAACCTTCATGATTGGGTGGGTATATAGTATGTTTCTGCGAACACTACAGCCACATGTTTGTCCAGTGCAGGATATCTATCACCTTTTGTCCCCAGGTCTCTCATTACATGTTAGGTACGTAATGGGTTAACACCTGTGTGGTAATTTGTGGGCACTTACTGTATATCCACGGTGGTTGTCTATACACAGTTCTGCAATTAGCTTGCTGACATGGCTATGGCTCCAGTTGTCTGTTTGTAGGTGGCCCTTTTGTGGGTTGCTTGTGTCAGCTGGGGGTCGGATATGGTGGGCTGTTTGTACTCCTCTGCATACATGTTCAGTCACAGTCCTTCCATGTTGGCCTATACTTATGGGACATATATACAGAATGGGTGGGGGGGCCAGAACCAGGCCTTGTGAGATGCCACTCATATCTGCTTTGTAGTCTGACATGGATGCAGCATGTCTGACCATGTTAGTTCTGTCCTTGGTCTGGTTTGCAACCCCTCTACTGACATAGGGGTATATATTTAAGCTGGTGAACATATCCATACTGAACTCGTAGGGTATTGTCTAGAAGCATATGCATGGTCCAGCTACGCTGTGTGGACCACATTGCCCTCATCAATGACCTTAATGATTGTTTCAAATGGGTCAAACATGTTTAGGGGCAGGATCTGCAGTTACGACAGCCACACTGTGTAGGGTCCAGTATCAGTAGGTCCACAAAAGCTTTATGCCTGCGGTACATACTGATCCTTTCCATAGCTGTGCAGACCAAGCTTGTCAGGATCCTGGGCTGGTAGTTTGCAGTATCCATTCAGGCAACACCTTTGTTGTGAAGGACCACTGTTGTTGTACACTGCTCTTTGGGTACATATCCTGTGGTAAGGCTGACATTGGGCAGTAGTGTGATTTGGCATTCCATTATTCTTGGAGTCCATGCTGGCCTCAGCCCAGGACACCATCACATACCTTTGCTGCTGTGTGTTTTGCTTTGCAGATGATGGCTGTTACCTCAGCATCTGCAATGTTAGGGGACCAGCAGTCTGCTGGGATAGATATTTTGCATTCTGGGGGGGGGGTACCTACCATCAGTTAAGTAAGCCTTGTGATTATCCTTAGTGTCATGTACAATTTGTATCGTCATAGGTTCATGGGTTCATACTAGGCTATCCACCCTAGGGCATTAGTAAGCCTAGCCAGAGTGTGTGTGTCTTTTGCCGCCCCTTGCTATGTGACTATTATGGCCATTTATGAATTTCTTTACTGTGCCTCTGTCTGGTCATGACACAGTGAAGACCCCCAGTATACATGTACGATCATCCATCCACTTGGCAATATTCCTGTTGAGGGGTGTCAGTAAGGGGCTCTGCCTAACATGGATTGGGATCCTGTTTCTGGGTGTGGGGAGCCTCTGGGTTATGTATCTGTCCCTCCAGCACATCCTATTTCATTATGTGTTGAGGCTGACATCTGTCACTCTCACAGCTCCAATGGCTTTGATTTCCTGTGGTGGAGCATGTCCATTATTCCTGTGTTGGACATGGCCTTGTACAACAGACATACAATGCCTCTGTGTAGGCAGTCTGTGACTGCATTCAGCTGGGGTGTCTACAGCCAGGCAGCATATGACATATATTTCATACCCTTTATCCTCTTGGTGGGGTAACTATGAGGTCTTCTGAACCGCTGCAGGTGTCACGCATGGTACATCCCATATGAGTCATTGTACTAGATTATGGGTCTGATAAGGGAACAGTACAGCGGCACAGTGACCTCTGTTGATGTAGATGTGAATCCTTTCATGATACGGTGTCCAATATCAACAATCTTCCTAGCCATATTGGCATTGTGAGTGTCACATGACAGATTACTGTCGACTTGTGTCCCTAGGTCCCTGATTACTCCTTGCATACATAATGGTTTGCCACCTATGTGGTAATTTGTGTGTACCTTGTCTGGTATTTGGTGGGACATTCATACTGTCCAGTGTCTTCAGGATGTCTGGGTGGAGTTCTTGTGTGTGAGAGTGTGGTCTGTCACATGCTACAGACTGTACAGCAGTTTTGACTACACTTAGGTGCACATGGTTGGTCTCCGCTGCTTTGTGCATTGTCAGTTACCTGGCCATATGGGTGTCTGTGCTGCATATGGATACTCCCCCTCCTTTGTTGTTTTGGTCCAGGTGTTGGGGCCATAATGCATGATATGTGGTATAACCTGGTAGTGCTGGTGTGCTATCACTAGGCTTGCAGCAGACTTCTGTCACTGCACAGACATCGATGTTCTCCATACTGGGAAGTGCCTCAGGGGCATGCATATTGCAGTTTACACATCTGGCATTGGTCAGCATTACCCTTATGTTTCTTACCACTTATGTTTTCTAGGGTGGTGGGTAGTCTTTTTGGCCTTGCCTACATACGGCTCTATGGAGGTGGAAAAGGCCTTATCCAGTATCCAGACGCACAGGGGTAACAGGTGCAAGCTATCCCTGGAACAACAGCATGGCTTGTCATGCTTGACATCTCAAGCAGACAGACATTAGACCCTCTTGGACTGACAGCTGTAACTGTGCCACCTGTTAAACATGATCATTCTGTGTTTGTACTCTGGCATCATTCTTGGTGAGGGTTGGATGCTGCACACAGCCAGTGTCATACCGGCCTGGGGTACATACTCAGAGAGCTCATCCATGTCTCTTTTCATGTAGACTAGTGAGGTACATCTCAGGTCATTCACACCAGCATGGACATTGAGTGTATCATATTTCTGCTTGCTTTGGGGTGACCTGCATACTTGTGTTATGTGGCATATTGTGGCAGCCTACAGGCAGCTTACTGTACCCTTTCCCTTGTTCAGTCTGGTGAGTGGGACAGCAGTGTGTCTGCCTATACAGACACCTATTACAACTGTATCAGGCATGTTGTTTCTCCTTTTGGCCTGTGACTGTTTGGCACACCAGCTTTGTGTACTATGTGTTGCATGTGCTATGTTTGGAGGTTGTGGTTGCTTGTGATCTGCTTTGGAGGATTCTGTTGGTGTGGTGTGCTTGTAATTAGGGCCTCCGGGAATGTTTTTCTGTGTTTATGTGTTTGGTTTACAGTTGTGGTAGGTCTATGTGGGACTGGGTTTGTGGTGTATGTGGTTACCTTCTCCTCCTGACTAGTTTTGACAGTACTGAGTTGGGGGAGCTCAGCCTCCGGTTTGGATACATGGTTGCATCTATCACATATATTTGTATTTATTGGGGGGAGTTGTGGTTGTCTGTGTACTTGGGACAGGTGTCACATTGCCTCTGGATTCACAGATTCTACTTGTTGTGGCTGGCCTTAGTGGATTGTATGTGTGGACATATGTTATTGCCATACTACTGATCAGTGATTACTTCCCTTTTTATGTTTGCTCTATCATGTGGTAGCTTCCTCATTCTCTTGCATGGTTTGGTAATGGCTGGAGTCCAGCATGCCAGATGCCTGTGTGTATGGCATTGTGTCTTGTTGTTATTTGTGATTGCATACTCCAAGCATTCCTGGCTGTGTTCATGGAATGCCTGTATAACATGTTCTGTGGTGTATCCCATATTCTGCACTTGCACAGGGCCTTTCATGGTTTCCACATCGGTTTGGAGGGGTTAAACCTATGCTTTACACATGTTTTTCACTGTGGTATTCTGGCCAGGGACTGGGGTCGGGATGTGTATATCCAGTGTGATTACTCTATGGTCTGGTCTTACCAGTGAAGGATACACTTCTCATCTTGCCATCCAGTACACATGTTGCTGATTATCACATCCAGTATGCTTACCCCTCTTGTGGGAGTGGTACATTGTTCCTGGGCATTTTGGTTTATGGATTCTGGGAACTTTTCTCCGACTGCGTTGGTGCTAGTATAATGCTCCTGGTGTATGTCTGGGTATTTTCAGTCAAGTAATATAATGTGGTTTGGGGGCTTGATATATTCATGTATTCCAACATAGGCCAGGTGCAGTTCCTGGTATTAGGACAGTAGTCTGCAGCAGGCTATATACTGGGAGGAGATTTTAGCCATTGGTATTTGACCATGGCTAATCCATGCTGCTTCTTGTTGTGGTACCAACATGGGGGTGTGGTTATCCTTGACATTTATTGCTAGTCACCCTCCTTTTGTAGCTTGTTCCATGTTTTGCAGCTGTACAGCACAGTATGAGGTGTGACCTGGTAGTGTTAGGGTGCTGATGTGAGCCTTGACCCAGTTCTCTATTACAGGACTGATATCTACATTCTCCATACTGTGTGCGTTTACACTGCACACATCTTGCTGTTTAGACTTCTGGCATTGGGTAGCATTACATCTAGGTTCCTATCCCTTGTGGTACCTATAAAGGTGGGTTTGTGTTTTGAGACTTACCTATTCAGGGCATGCTGTGGGTACTGACAGCCTTTGCTAGTATCCATGGGGCATGGACTGATAGGTGCACGCCACCCCTAGCAGGTGGTGCATCATGTCATGCTCCGCATGTCTTCCCAGCCTGAAACACATTGGCTCTGCTTTGACTAACTGCATTACTTCACCCAGTTATTGCACTTGATCATCCCATCGTCATTTTGTGGCTTCATGTTTGGTGAGGGTGGATGTTAGTCAGGGTGCTCAGGTGTGCACATTACTTAACACATGGCATTCATGCCTCAGGTGGTGCTGCAGGTCTGCCTCTGTCGGATGCGCATATTACACTCACTGTACATGTTTGTGAGCAGGTCATGTCATTTTAGGCATCCATGTTATTATTTGAGTGAGTCAGAGGGGGTATCATTCCCAGGGTTCCTACTGAGCCAGTGTATGTGCTATGCGTTGCCTCTTTGCCAAGGCCAGGGCATACTGGGCATGCCTCCTTCTGCCTACTGGGGCAGGCTCAGGTTGTTCCTCCTCCGCGTCACACTCTGCCTGTGATGGCCTTGGCAATGGTGGGGGGCTGTTTGGCCCAGCCCTATGCTGGTCCTGCTGCAGCTGTTTTCGCAAGATCATATTATGTAGCATAGCACATACCATGACAATTTGGGTACATGTAGTTGGTGTGTACTGCAAGGCTCCACCAGATGTGTCCAGACACCGGAACCGTGACTTCAGCAGCCCAAACACACACTCTATTACATTACGTGTTTGTGCATGTGCCTCATTATGGCGTTCCTGTTCAGGTGTGTGTGCGTTTCTGATGGGTGTCATCAGCCACGGCTTCAGTGCATAACCTGCATCCCCCACTAGGTGTCCGTGTGGGATGTCCCCATTGGCAAATGTCTGGTACAGCTGCGTCAAATGCCAGATGTGGGAATCATGGTAACTCCCAGGGCAGCCAGCACACACATTCATTATTATGCCCTGGGCATCACACACGACCTGGCAGTTGATGGAGGGGAAGCCCTTGTGGTTAATGTAGGCCCTACCCTGGTCACCGGCTGGTGCTTTGATGCATATGTGCATGCAGTCTATTGCACCCACTACCTCAGGGTATTCCGCTATTTGCTGGAAGAGATGCATATTGCTGGCCAATACCTCACGGGCATTGGGGAAATATACATGATCACCGACATGTGCTGACATGGCATCCAGGAACTGGTGCAGTACCCTGGAGGCTGATGCCTGTGATATCCCCACCATATCATCAGTTGGTCTCTGGAAGGTACCTGTTGCTAGTATTCTTAGACCAACACATACCTTGGTTTCCACTGGGATGGGTTCCCCTCTGTTGGTTCTGTGTGTGAGGCGTGGCCTGCACAGCTCAACTATTTGCTGCAGGAGCTCTCTGTCCACTCAATAGCGCTCTACTATCTCCAGCTCATGTAACCCATGGTAGGTGACCCTGGGCCTGTACACTCTTCTCCGTCTCCTCACTGTGGGTTGTCTGGCACCATCTGCATTGTCACCCCCCTCAGCAAGTCGCCTATGTCTCATTATGACAGCTATGGCAGCCCCTAACATTTCTGCTCTGAGTGAAGCTTTTTCAGTTTTCACTTCTATTAGCTTACTCCCCTCTTGCAGTGTCTCTTGAGAGAAACATCCTGCACTGCTGTTTGCAGAGTTTTAAGTGCTGGGCTGGGCTACTATTCTGCCTGTGTAATTGCCTGCTTCTAATTGTTTTCACCTGCTAGCTTCAGCAGTATTCCCTGCTAGCTTCCTACTAATTCTGTTGCTTCCTTTTTCCTTTCTGTTTCCTCAGTGGGGAGCAACGTCCATACCAGCAGAAACATGCTCACAGTGGCTTACACACGCGCATACATGCTTACACAGTTTAGAATCTGCTTATTCGGGTTAAAACGCGCGCACACCAGCGCAAACAGTCTTACAAGTCTGCCAACTGGCTCCCACATGCTCAGTCTGCCCTACACACGCGCACACCAGAGCAAACAGTGTTAAACATCTACCAACACGCTCCCACATGCTTAGTCTGCCTTACATACGTGCACACTGCCCTACTCACGCTTCATGGTGTGCACACGTGCGCATGCACGCCCAGCAAGAAACTTTAGTGTAAGTAACAGTGTACACCTTCCATTTCTTGACTTTCACAGACTTATCTTGTGGCACTCCTCTTTCCCTGATCTGTGTCTGTCATCTGTCATGTTACACTGACCTCCAATGAACTGCATTTCTTTCTACCATTCCCCCCTGTGATGTCACCTATCTCCTACTCTATTCCTCCCCCTTATGTATCTCTTACACTACTCAGACTGTGCTCATTTGCTATGTGACTGTGAGATTCAGTATCCTAACCCTCATTTACATGAGGTTGCCTGCTAATGCTCAGTTACATTTCTTACACTCAGATTCCCCCCTTAGCAACCACTACACGGTGGCCATGTTGTTTTGGTCTGCTGGTCCTTGCATTGTCATTCCATGTATCGAATAAAAACCTTCATTTTTATGTTTTACACAGCGCAGCCCGTTTACGCGGGGCTGCGCTGGGTTTAAACATCGCCGAAAAAAAAAATTATATTTTTATTATTTTTGCATCGGGTTACCTTGCCAATGGCCACATATTTGGCCATTGGCATGCTGCCTGACACATATGCACCCTTTATTTGGAGCTGACATCGCTCCGTTGTGAAATTTGCATTAACGTACTCAGTTGTCAACTGAGTACATTTCTGCAGCTAAAACGTCTCTTACACGGGCTGGTTTCTGCTTCGTGGATCACTAATATACCTCATTTGCATACCTTTCAGCTGCAAGTGAGGTATTTAACATGTCCACGCCCAGTCCATGTAAGAGACGTTTTAGCTGGTCTCTTACACGGAGTTTAGGGCTGTTCCTGGATCGCGTGGCTTGCATGGAGTGTTACACGTCTCTTAAACTTTCTGCAAGCCTTCGTGAATCCTGCCCTTTATTTAAACTGCCATTTTATGTGTATAACATTAAAGAGGTGAAGTCATTCATGTACTATTATTATAATGAATCTTTTACTTATTTGTACTAAATAGTTCCTTCATGTTTTCTCTCCAGTTTTAATTTGAGTTGAATAGTACTCTGTACTTCTATATCATCTGTAGCAGCACCCCCCCCTCATGCTGCAGACAGACAGTCCAGGCCCATAAAGGAAACTAAGCAGATGCTTCACATATCTCCTCAGATGGAAAGCCACAATGAAAAATGCTGCTTCCTGAGCTGACTGAGCCCTAATAAGGCCTTCAAAGAGGCAAGACCCAGTGAAGTTTGTAAATCAGTTTCAAATGATTTGCTGACTGGAAGACTCTCGAAAGTTCTGTTAGACATAATTTTCAATGGATTACATGATACAGCCATCCTATCATTGTGGAAAACTATACAGATAGGATAAATACATCAAAAACTCCAATTTCAACACCCTCCTGCAAAAAATCACCCTCTGAGCTGATTTTCATAATTTCTTTGAAGCATTTCCAAGAAAGGAACATCAAAGAAATTAAGAAAAGCAGCTCAGAGGGTGACATTGGCGCCATTAGAGGAGACTATATATTTCCACAGAGGTTTCTGGTGTGCTATTGTCTTCAGAAGAAGGTTAACACCAAAGGATGCTTTCCAAAGAAGACAAGCTGACAAACTAGAACAAGTCCAAATGTCGCAGACACATTCAATCCTAAGAACAGAACATGATATATCAGATTAGCAGCAGGATCCAGTGCAGCTTGCTGTCCATTTAGATAAATAGGATTCCTTAGTGATAGTTTTCCTAATGACCAAAATAACATGTGTCACCTTCAAAGTGAACATTTCTGTGTTCAGGACTAGAATATCATTCCCAAGATGTATGACAATCAGTTGTGCATAAAGAAAACTGTTGCACTATCCCAGGATGCTGAAAGATCAGATCCTGTCTGATACGTAACACTAAGGACAGCACTTCTCTCTTTTCTTCAAAGGAGAACAAGGTGCCTTGGCCAATAAATGTCCATCTGCATCACCTTGGCCTCTTCTCTTAAGTTAATACTTACTAGGATATTGACCTGTGAGGATCATTAGAAACCTAGCTTTACATTACCATGGTAGTTTCCTAGTCCTCATATTTTGTGTATGAATAAATTAAAGTGAGCAGAACAAGGATATACTGGGGCATTACTTGTAAACACTTTCAATATTTCAGTAACAAAAGTACTTTGCTTTATGCACAGTGGAAGATTGTTCTGTAGAAGCAGCATTTTCTGTGATCCAGATCTATCCCTCCAACATGTCCTACCTATATTGCAAAAGAGTTTGAGAACCCTTGATCAAGGTTTTAAATTACCATTGGACTTGTGAATGTGTAATAGGTCTGAGAGGCTAGGGTCTGTTGACATTATACATGAGGCTAAGGTCAGCTCTTAGTAGCCTGTATGATTCTAAGAAGAGGGACAAAGCTTAGAGATGGTCTGCATAGTATTTATCATTTAGGACCTTGATTTATTTTGTGAGAAAACATTGTGGACATTTGAGATGTGCCAAGTGTTTGGACAGGTACATACTGAAAGGGGTATTATAATAAATGGTCACCCTAATGAGAGTCAAGTACAATGCTTTTATTACAGTACTGGACCAGGGCACCATACCTTTAAATATAACCTGTGTGATGAAAAAAGACTTCTTTACAATAGTGTATAGTTGATGACTGAAGGACAGTTTCTTGTCAGCAACTTGGTAGCTTCCCAGACCATGGACTACAAGATCGACTTTCATGGGGGTATTGTCACCATGGTGGTTACAAGGGTGGTGTTTCTTGCTGAAAGCTGATAGTGGTCTCATATATATATATATATATATATATATATATATATATATATATATATATATATATATATATATTCTTGGTATTTAGCTTTAGTCCATGACTTTGACACCAACCAGCTATGTGTTGGGAAAGGCCCTCCTGGATGATTTTTGTCTTCTCTTTTGAGTTTATGACAACATCAGCTTTACAGTCATCTTTACATTTAGTCAACTAGAACCCCCTTTTCATTTGCTTTGGCCTCTAAGAAGTAAATGCCAAATATGAGTGGCCAAAGGACTGAATGCTTGGGTGCACCTTTAATTTCAAGCATTTTGGAGAAGCCACCAATCCCAATTTCTAGAGTTCTATTGGTGAGCCAGTTTGCTATTCAATGAGTTACAGAATAGTTTACATTTAACCTGGAGAGTTTATCTATGATGCCTGAATTTGGCCTGGTGTTGAATATTTTTGGGAGGTCTTCATATGAGGTTTGTACTAATTTGCCATCATCCATTGCTTCAGTAACCTCCTTAAAGAAGACAACCAGGTTAAGTAGACAGGATCAAGAGTTTGTAGGTTGTCTATGTCCTTATTTAGTATTTACCCAGCTCAGTTGAAGCCCCACCATTGCACATAGGGGTTCCTGTTGGTGCCCTCCATTTCCATGTAAAATAAAGCTTGTTTGGAGGCTGATATTGAATAGTCTCGGGGGGGGGGGGCGTTCCGAGAAGTTCTGTTTTTGGCTGAACAGCAGCCAGCCTGATATGTCATCTGGACTGATGTAAGCAGTATTTCTGGCCTTGGAGAGTGCCTTGAAGACTTCTTTTTGAGAGATTTGACAGAGAGATATAGATATCATTATGTGATTTGGGAATATAAAAGGGGAGAGGGAAATGAAGTTTTAGCTAAATTTGTCTTCTAGTAGACTGACTGTTTACTCAATATCCAAGTATGTGGTATCATTTACTATTAGTTTTGTGCAGTACTGTACATTGTTTCTAGGGTTTATAATATAGTTAAAGAAGGCTTTGTAATTATGCTTTGCCTGTGTGGCTATTTTTCCACATAATTGGCTTTGTTTGAGTTAATCATGGATTGGCATTCCCTGTTAAATTTAACAATGGTGTTTTTAGCATCTTGAGAATTAAATTTATTTTGGAGGTCAGTGAGATTTTTCTTTTATCATTTGTCCTATATTTGGGTTCCACCACAAAGCTTTCGTCTTAAATTTGGCATTGTACTTACTTCAGAGGGTGATAGGTTCACCTATGCAGCTGTTTACATGTGCATAAAACTTGGTGGTGATGGTTCCACATAAACAGTGGGTTCATCATCCTCTTGCTTTTCTTAGTTGATCTGAAATGGCAAGAAGAATAGGGTTGGCACAGATTACATTATCTGCCTGGAGTTCAATAAGAATCTTTTACACTTCCTTGAAAATTTCTAAACATTCCATCTTGATGCAAAGAGGTCCCATTAAGTGACCCAACAGGTCAAAATAGAAAGAGTAAACACTTTTTTGTTTTATTTTCTACATTATGTTAACCACATAAACCCACTGGCACAAGTGTCCCTTTTCAGGTTTAATTCAGGCATAGTATCTCATCAAGTAACTTGACCAGGGTCATACAGTGGGGAATGAAGGTGTACAGAACCAAACTCTGTATCTCTGACTACTGGAAATAGCTTGTTAACAGCTGAAATCCTTAATCGTCTGTGTTAACTACCAGACAACTGTCATCTGTATTGATATTGCCACTTATAGTCAGAGGATGCACTAATGCTCACCTTAATCTATCAAAATGTTATTTTCATCCACCAGGTTTATTGCCATCACTCAGAGACTGGAAGACAAGGTCAAGTCCCACAACACCATGAGCATGCTGCATACATGATATGACTGGGAAAATCACTGTATTTTATAAGTACTACACCAAAAGGATTCCAGGCCTCAATTAGTTTATAAAGGATGGATAAATGTTTTACTGTCAAATGGATTTGTAAGGGACCTTGAATTTGGACCATACATGTTGAATTCTCCATCACTGAAGATGAAGTCCAACAGACACTCTGAGACATCTGTCATCATCGACTGTGAAAGAGTAAAGAATAAAGAAGGTTTCATCAATTTTTTTCTGGGCAGCTAATATTCACCATCAGAGTTCTATGAACAAATAGGGATAACCTAGACTTCCATATTCAAAAAATCCTCCAAAAGGTTCCTCAAGATCCTTAAAGGAAGAAACATGTTTATGTATAGCTTTGTGTCTCACGTATCGTACATGTTGGATTGTGATCTGAAAGGTTAAAATATGCAAACTGCATTGCAATGCTAGAACACTTTTAATTGAACATGATCGTACTTTTCTGCATGCTTTCTGGAGTGAAAAACAGCTTCCTGTTGAAAAAAAACCTAAAAGACCCACAGAAATATCTTCTGTCAAGAAGGAGACACATCGGACTACTACTATTTGACAGTAAATCACATGGAATCCAAAAGGTGAGAACTGTCAACAAATATTTTAGCAGCTATGCCTCTGTCTGTACTCAGAAAAGTCAATGTCAAAAGTATGTATATTTCTGAACACCCCTTGGCAATTTTGATAAATGAGCTCTGCTGCTTTATCAAGTGATAGACAAGAGCAAACTAGAATTACTGCTCCCTTATCTTTAAAGTGAGTAACTTCCTGAAAACTGAACATCTGAAAATGCCAGTAAAAAACCTTCAGATCCACTGTGAACAGAATAACTAGCCAAGTCTCTAAGGGAGGTGGGTGAAAGGACCAAAACGACAGCATTACCAGTGCTGAATTTTCTCATCCTCCTCTGCCAGTTGAGACTGCAAAGATTCAAACACAGTCTCCAAATATCTCATGTTTTTTGTCACAGGGAAGAATTTAGAATAATAAACTGTTCTGAAAAAATAAAGGGCCAGATTCAATAATGCCTATACCAAGTGTACACAAGTGTACATGATGTGTATTCAAGAACATACTTACCACATTTTTTGTGCTTTTTCATCACTCAGAAAGATTACACTAAGTCTACATGTAGTCTACAATTTGTGGTAACCTTTATGAATCCCTATCAATATTTAAAGCTGCAAGCAAATCAGTAGGAAAACTAAAATTAGGAGGAAGAAGGTGGGAGTCATGATTGTGCTGTCTGTTCACTTAGAATGGTGTACACTTAGTGCAGCCATTAATGAATCCAGGGGATGGACTTATTTTCTGCCTCTTCTGCTTAACATTTTGACCATGGCACGCATTGGCATGGATACAAAGAACGTGGATTGTTTCACAATGGGTTGAGCTGTAGGAATGGCTAAACTACAACTCTGTCTTATAATCCCCTTGCAGACCCACCTCCATCCGAGGCTGTAATGAAAGACATTCCAATTTTTTGAAAAACTTTACATTTTTTCTCCCCTGTGACTTTTTATAAGAGAAGAAGGTTAAGAAAGGAGGTGGAGACCTCCATCTCCTTTACAAAGGGAAAACTTGATGAATATTTTTTTTTCTTTATTAATGCACTGTCTCAAACCTTTGTATTATTTTCAAGTAGCATGTAATGCAGAATTCAGAGTGAATATCTTTATAAATAATTAAATGCAAGTGCATTCACTTACTAGTGCAACAGCATATAGTTGGCAGAGGAGGGGATCTACTGCATGAACTGCTAATTAATAGGTAAAAAAGCAACCATGTGCTCTGGGTAGTTTGCACATTTCTGTATAACGTATTCATTCCATGAAGATCCCTAGTACTAGTGTTGTACAAGTCATAATGTCATATGCTGTGCTGCAATAGGGTGCTTTAATGTTAATGCTTAGTATTATATTGCACATTTATTTTATTTAAATGTTTAATGTATAACTTTTGTATATTGGCAGTTTATTTTATTGTACAATTTCTCTGTTTATTTGCTTTCCAATATTGTTTATCCACATGTGTGCAGCACCTATTCAATTTTTTATCTCTTGATCACTTTGCATATTTTTGTTTTGTTATAAGGTCAGCCTTTGTACTTTTTGGAGTGGGAGCTCTATTTTCGCTCTGGAGCTGAACCTGAAAATAGTCGATGGAAATACGTTTTACACCCCTATTAATAAATACATAAATGAATGAAGGAATGAATAAATAAATTAATCAGTAAACACATTTGAAATCATCAAGCAAGTCTTTGTCAAGGACTGTATCACACATGAACAACAAAGGTAAGACATCATATAGAAGAGGGACTTTAAAAGAATTAATGCAACTACTTTTCCTTTTATAAACATAGCAGTTTTATTGCATCTATTTGTCAGCCATGACAACAAGACACTAATGCAGTGTTGACATTTTTAAACAGAATTTAACTACAAACGAAAGTTTACCTCAACAGTGACACGGCTTAATTTGATTCATATTAAGTACTATTTTATATCTGAACATGAGTTTGCAGCAATGAACATTAACTTTTAAAAATGTCTGACTACCACAGCTGTATGTTTGTGGTATATGATTGTATTTTTTATATAAATCAGCAAATAACATTTTTATTGGGCTCGATTCACAAAGGCTTGCACGGAGTCTAAGAGTAGAGTAAGACTCCATGCAGCCATCATGTCCGACGAGCGATCCAAGAACAGCCTGCAGGGACGTGCAAGAGAGCTCCTAAAATGGCTCTTACACTGACAGGGCTGAGTTATGCAAATTACCTCAATTGAAGGTGAAAGGCATGCAAATGAGGTAGATTTGCGATTCAGGAAACCCAAACCTGTCCAAGTAAGAGCAGTGTTATCTGTAGAAATGTACTCAGTTGACAACTGAGTACCATTCTGCAAATAGCAAAACAGAGCTGTGACAGCTCCAAATAAAGGTTGCATCCAGTGCAGGAAGCATGCCAATGGCCAAATGTACGGCCAATGGCAATGTTTCCTGATGCAATAAGAAAAAAATAATAATTTATTTTTTTTCTCCGATTTTCGATGTTTAAGCGTCGCACAGTGCCGCACAAAAGGGCTGCGCTCTAAAAACCAGAAAAATTAAAATTAAAACCCACAAATGTGGATTTTATGTAAATTGTTAATTTACAATGCAAGGGAATGGCAGGCTGAAGACAACATGTCCACCGAGTAGAGGTTGCTAAGGAGGGAAGCACAGTCTAAGAGATGTAACCAAGCATTAGTAGGCAATCCTATGCAAAGTAGGGTTAGGATAGTGAATCGCAGGTTTACATAGCAAATGAGCACAGTCAGTGGAGTGTAGGAGTAGGACAAGGGGAGTAACAGAGTAGAAAATAGGTGACATCACGAGTGGGGTATGTATGAAAGAAGGGAAGCTCATTGGAGCAGAGTGGCATGTGTCAGCAGTCATTTACACATCATTGAAAGAGGTGTGTCAACAGGTAGGCTAGGTAAAGTCAAGAAATGGAAGGTGTATGCCATGAATAACATCAAAGTTTCTTGCTGAGTGGGTATGCGTGTGTGTGCGCACCTGTAAACCCAAGTAAGACAGTGTGCACGCGTGTAAGCGTGAGTGCGCGCGCTTAAGCCGGAGTAAGCATGTATAAGGCAGTTTAAAGTGTTGTAAACGCATTTGCACTGGTGTACGCGTGTTCTAATCCAAATTAGCAAGTTGTAGTCCGTGTAAGCATGTGTGCGTGCATGTGAGCTTCTGTGAGCATGTTTGCGCTTGTGTGTGCGGCGCTGCTCCCCGAGGAAACTGAAAGGAAATAGGAAGCACAACAAATAGTAGGAAGCTAGCAGGGAGTACTAGCAGAGCTAGCAGGTGAAAACAATCAGAATCAGACAATTACACAGGCAGTACACTAGCCCAGCCCAGCCTAGCACTTAAAACTCTGCAAACAACAGTCCATAATGTTTCTCACAAGAGACACTGCAGTAAGCTAATAGAAGTGAAAACTGAAAAAGCTTTACTGAGACAAACAAATGTTAGGGGCTGCCATTGCTGTTATAAGACGACATATGCAACATGCTGAGGGTGGCGACAATGGAAATGCTGCAGAACAACCCACAGTGAGGAGATGGAGAAGAGTGTACAGGCCCAGGGTAACCTACCAGGAGCTACATGAGCAGGAGATATTGGAGCGCTATAGAGTGGACAGAGACCTCCTGCAGCAAATTGTTGAGCTGTGCAGGCCATGCCTCACACACAGAACCAACAGAGGGGTACCCATCCCAGTGGAAACCAAGGTATGTGTTCGCCTAAGAATATTAGCAACAGGTACCTTCCAGAGACCAACTGGTGATATGATGGGGATATCACAGGCATCAGCATCCAGGGTACTGCACCAGTTCCTGGATGCCATGTCAGCGCACATCAGTGATCATGTATATTTCCCCAATTCCCGTGAGGTATTGGCCAGCAATATGCATCTCTTCCAGCAAATAGCGGAATACCCTGAGGTAGTGGGTGCAATAGACTGCACACACATATGCATCAAAGCACCAGCCGGTGAGCGGGGTCGGGTCTACTTCAACCACAAGGGCTTCTCCTCCATCAAATGTCAGGTCGTGTGTGATGCCCAGGGCATAATACTGAATGTGTGTGCTGGCTGTCCTGGAAGCTACCATGATTCCCATATCTGGCATCTGACGCAGCTGTACCAGACATTTGCCAATGGGGACATTCCACATGGTCACCTAGTGGGGGATGTTGGCTATGCACTGGAGCATTGGCTGATGACACCCATCAGAAATGCACACACACCTGAACAGGAATGCCATAATGAGGCACATGCACAAACACGCAATGTAATCAAGTGTGTGCTTGGGCTGCTCAAGTCATGGTTCCAGTGCCTGGACACATCTGGTGGAGCCTTGCAGTGCTCATCAACTGCATGTACCCAAATTGTGATGGTATGCACTATGCTACATAATATGATCCTGCGAAAACAGCTGCAGCAGGACCAGCATGGGGCAGGGCCAAACAGCCCCCCACCATTGCCAAGGCCTGCAAAGGCACAGGGTGACTCGGAGGAGGAACAACTTGAGCCTGCCCCAGTAGGCAGAAGGAGGCGTGCCCGGTATGCTTTGGCCTTGGCAAAGAGGTAACTCATAGCACATACACTGGCTCAGTAGGAACTCTGGAAATGATACCTCTCTCTGACTCGCACATATAGTAAAAGGGATGCCTAAGTTGACACGACCTGCTTTCAAACATGTACAGGGAGTGTAGTATGTGCATCCAACATAGGCAGCCCTGCAGCACCACCTGAGGCATGATTGCTATGTGTTAAGCAATGTAAAGCAGTGCTAAACAGCATTTACCACCATGTAGTTTTTGCAAACAGAATTGCACACACCAACTAGTGCAACTGTGGTCAATGTTGAATAATACTGGGCAATGTCCAGCAACATTGTTGAATATTCAGCAATGTTGGGCAAGCCTGGTCTAACAAGGGCATAGCTGAAAAAAAGCCAACATGCTCATATTTGCTTAACTGGCCCTTAAGCAGTCTGGTCTGCTCAGTATGAAAATATAAAGCAGTGATAGGCCTCGAACCCAGGATACTGTGCACTATAGTTAAAGTACTAAACCACTAAACCATGACAGTATTGCAGTGGTCAGCCAGTATGAAGGAATGTTGACAGGTCTATGCAAAGTATCTCATGGAAACCCTGCAGGCACAGCATAATCCCTGTTGAGTTATGACACAAAGGTGAGTCCTGCAGTAAGAACAGAACTTGACTTCCAACACACACACACAGTATAAATGTTAATATTGGTCATGTTCACACACATCCACAAATGTAGTGGACCTCAGATCGCAACATACTGAAAGGTCACACTGGGCATGCTCACACACTTGAATAAATGAGACAAATGTCAGGCAACAAAACCTGGAAAGCCTGAACTGGGCATGCTCACACATTTAGGCCATATCTGAGTACAGCAGTGGGCCACACATATTTGGCAGTTGCAACCTCTCACTATCCAGCATTCCACCCTGTGCACACAGTTACATGACAACAGACACATATATAAAACAGTGGAACCCTGTCATAATCAAATATGTTCTGCAGATACCTAAGGTGTTCATAGAAACTGGGAAAGCAAAGTCGATAAAGATCTGCAAACAGTATCAGCAATAAATATTGTGCATTCCAAACTTAAGTATAGGTTCAGAGGTCGATACTAGGCTATCTGCCCTAGGGCATGTACAAGCCTAACCAGAGTGTGTGTGGCTTTTGCAACCCTGTCAGATTACTATACTGTGCCAGTGAATAGTAGGTCACACAAAATAGCCCATGTACATCTAGGCTAGTGTGCCTCTGTCTAGCAGGGACACACAAGATATCCCAGGGGTAAACATACAATCACCCATACAGCCATCAAGATGTTCCCTGTAGGTGGCCAGTGGGTGGCTACGCCTATGTGAAACTGTGATCACAATATGGAGTGAGTGGAGGCCCTGGGATAAGAATCTGTCCCTCCAGCATGTCCAATTAACATCTGTGCTGAGGTATATGTCCCTGGAGTGTGTAGCTCCAAGGGAGTCAGATATCCTGAGGTGGAACACGTCCAGTAATTCTGGGTTGGGTATTTCCGTAAACAACCGGCACACATCATATCCGAGTAGGTGGTAAGCGACTGAGTATAGCTAGAGTTACTGCATCCGAACTGAGCAGGTCATCCGTGTGAGTCCCTACATCTGCCTGGTGAGGAACTTCTGTGGCCAGTACAGTTGCTGCAGGTGTTGGGTAAGGTACACCCCAAACGTGGCATTGTAACCAAGCATGGTTGTGATGAGTATAGGAGCACAATGACCTCACTCGATCTACATGTGAAACCATATAGTATAAGGTGGCTTATATAGAAGGTCTATCCAACCACTTTGGCAACGTGAATGTCAGAGGTGACAGTACAAAAACGTCATGTCCCCAATCACCTAACAACTCCTACCTTATGTAATGGAGTACTACCAATGTGGTAATGTGTGGTCATGTTGCTATTCCCAAAGGGGATGACTATGCAACCAATGGCATTTAGCTGTAGGCCATGGCTCAGGCACCAGTCATCCATCTCTGTGAGACCCTGTTTGAGTATGCATGTGGCAGCTGGAGAGTTAATTATGGCACCCAGTTTGCAGTCAAGTGCCAACAAGGTCAGCCATATTCCCCCTGTGGTAGCCTGTACGTCAGACAAATATATACTGAACAAGAGAGGTCCCAGGAACGAGCCGTGTGGAATGCCACGTTTAACTGGTGTATAGTCAGACATGGCACCTGTAAGTCTGACCATGTGGGCGCTAACCCTGATCCAGGTAGCAATCCACCATGTGAGATATGTGTCCATATCGATGCTGGTGAGCCTATGCATAATGGCTCAGTGGGTTATTGTGTGGAAGGGGTTTGCAAGGTTCAGGTAGGCTGTGTCCCTATGTCGATGGACCTGTTAACCGTGTAAAGAATACAAACATGTTCAAGAGGCAAGATCTGCCCACAACAACGCTGAAATGTGTAGGAAACAGTGTCTGTAGGTTCCCCATGTGTATGTGTAAGAGACCCATGACAATACGCTCCATAGTGTTGCAGAACAGGCTAGTTAGGCTTATAGGGCAATATTGTCTGTGGTCCGTTGTGTCACCAACTCTGTGTAGTGGGACCACTGTCGCTGTATGCCATTCCGTGGGTACATATCCTGTAGTAACTCCAATATTGCACAGTGATGTAATGTGAGGGTTACGTCTGTCATGAAGCTCGTGTAAGATGCATGCTGGGACACCATCTGGTCTCATTGATGCTGTGATGTATGCTTTGGGGAGGACAGCACTCACCTGTTACTGTGTGATGTCAGGGAGGTTATACTCTGTTGGTATGGATATTTGCTCCCTAGGGGGGATGGGGGGAGACATCTGCACTGAACCTGTTTGCCAGGATGTTGGCAATGCCAGTGGGTTCAGGGTAAGTTTAGTCAGTATGCAGTAACACACAGCATATCAGTGAGTGTCCACCCAGGTTACTGACATAACTGAAGAAGGCCTTGTGACAGTCCTACGTGTCTGGTGCAATTGTCCATGAGAAGCAGCCCTTAGATAAGTTCATGAGTGATTGTAGCTGTCTGCTAGTACAGATCACAGATGCTTTCCCTGTCTGGGATTGTGCTCTATCATGTAGTAGCTTCCTCCTGATGTTGAACAGCTTATTAATGGCTGGGGTCTACCAGACAGGTCCCCTGCCATTGGAGGAGTTAGTCCTGTTGTTATTTGGGAAAGCACAATCCATGCAGTCCACTAGGTGTCCATAGAATGTGTATGTAAAGGATTCAGCAGTCGGAGCCATATTTGCCACTGTCTCAGGGTCTCTGAAGGATACCACCTTGCTTTGGTGAAGTGAGACGTTGGCTCATGAGAAGTTCCCCAAGAATACCCAGGATGGGTGTGTGGAGGGTATATGTATGTCCAGTGAGATATATGTATGTTCTGACCTTACCAATGAGGGGTATATCACTGGTGTGGAACATAGAGTCCCCATGTTGGTGATGATCAGGTCCAATATGTATTCCCCCTTGTGGCTGTGGTGACTGGTTGTGCCATAACATATGAATTAACAAATGGTAGCGACTGTAGCGTGAGGGTGTTGGGGCTTGAGTAGTATTCCCAGTCAATATTAGTGTATTTGAAGTCACCCAATATAATGTTGTTTGTGGAGACCTCCATATTCCCCACTGTAACCAGGAATGCCGAGTGTGGTTCCTGAGTATGGGAGAGTGGTCAGTAGCATGCAATAAACTGAAAGGCAGTTCTGCACAATGGTAGTTGTATATGTATGGTCTGTGATGCTTTGTGCAGTGCTACTAACCCAGATGTGTGTGTATCTGTGATGTATATGGATACTCCCCCTAGTTGTGTTGTCCGTTCCAAGTCCTGTGGCCAGAAAGCATGGTATGAAACATAACCTGGTAGTGCTGGTGTGCATATGTGAGCCTGAACTAGGCATCTGTTAGTGCATAGATATAGCTATCCTCCATACTGAGGAAAGTCCTGAGTGGCCGCAATAGGAGGGTAACACATCTGGTGTTGAGCAGCATTACCCTTAGTGTCATATAACCTGTAATGTCTATGGAAGTGGGTTTGTCTATTGAGCCCTGCTCAACAAATGCACTATGGTGGTAGCGAGAGCCTTAGCCAGCATTCGAAGGTCCAAGTGTGACAGGTGCAAGCTGTCCATACTGAAGCTACGTGGCATGTTGAGCATGTCACCACAAGTTGACAGACACTGTATCCCCTATGAATGACACCAATTTGTTAGCCAACTGTTAAACGTGATATGTTTGTCTGTATACTTTGACATCATAATTGGTGGGTGTAAGATGATTGACAAGGTTAGGGTAACACTGGCCTGGGCTACATGATCAGAGTGTTCCTCCATGTACCATGTCATGTGGTCCAGGGAGTAATGTCTGATGTTTTATGCACCAACATGGACAATGACGGTGCCAGTCCTGTACTTTTTTTGGAGTGACCTGACTGCATGTGTTATGTGGCAGATCCTGGCACCTGACAGACAGCCCAAAGTGACTATTCCCATGTTTGGGCTGGTGAGTGGTACGTCAGTGTGTCTGACAATAAGTGTCTCCAATTACAAGTGTACTAGGTGAGTTGTCTAGCCTGAAAGGCAGTGACTGTGTGGCACACTGACATTGTGAACTATGTGATATGTGGGTATTGTAGTGGGGTAGCAGTTGTGTGTGTGCCTGCTGTGGAGGTCTCTGCTGCTTAGGCAGAGTTAATTCACAGCATCTAAGTATGTCTATGTGTGATAATGTGGTTTGAGTGCTGTCGCCAGAGGATATGTGAGACTGATATGTGTTGTGTGTGGTTACCTTCACCACCTGATAGACTGTGCCAGTCATGGGTCGAGAGAGTTCAGCACCCTGTATGTCTCTATAGGTGCATCTCTCACATATAGCTGAGTTTGTCGGGAGGAGGAGAGGGTTGTCTGTGTACATGCGGCAGATGTGACATTGTGTCAACATCACAATATTCACCAGCTGGACTGAAGAGTACACACGAAACCAACCCCTGGACATGCCAGGATATTATGATGACATACACTGTAGCCAGATCACAAAGGATCAGCAGGGTGTCAAGTGTGTAAAAGAGTATAACAGGGATTAGTGCTCAGGTTCGTTGGTGTTCTGTAAAGAGTAGCTGAGAAGGAGTCCAGACTGAATCAAGACACCTCCGACAGCTATGTCATATATAGCAATGTACACCCATATATGTCATGAGTCAGGGCCAACTGTACCTGACTGACAATGCCGACATCCTGACAGACAGGCCCATATATACAGACCCACCTCCCACTGACGATAGTCCATATCAACATGCCAGGACATATCACATGTAGAATGGATGGACAGCTACCCCCAATGCCAAAAGCATGGCAGCAAGTGGAATACATTGATTCACAATATGTGTCATGCATAAACTACAGAACAAACAGTTCCTGCACCTGAACAGTCGACTGAGCCTCACCCCCTACACAGGATGTGGAACCGTTGAATGTGTTACAGCAACATATGGCACTCCACACAAGTGTTGGTGCATAACACACCATGGTAAGCACAGTCCAGTACGCCTATGAAGTCTGATCTGCAAGGCCATGTAGTCCATCATGGTTGAAGTCATAAACAAAGCTATTGGAAGCTGACATACACACAACCCCACTAACTGTGGTATGTTCATGTGCAGGTCATGGTTCCCAAACATGCTAGACTGATTGCAAGGCAGCCACCCAGGACATACATCATTGAATACAGCTACACATGTCTCACATAGACTTTCAATAGCCTGTTATCAAAACCCAGACACATGTAGTTCCCACAAAACCAACAATCTGTGCATAAATATGTGTTGACATATGAAGGAATGTCAATGTGCCCACAGATAGATCACACAAGGTAAGGATTATGAGTTCCTGTTCAAGCTGTTGACACCCGACGACCCACATGGACCATTCCTGGAATGGCATAAAACAAAGTGTGCACACATTACCATGTCCAGTCTGAGGATGTTACCATCCTATAAACACAGCAGGAGAAGTGAAACCATCCAGTAAAGCAAATAGCGTGCCTTGTTAATGCAGCTCTCTCTAGTATCATAACATAGTTAGATAGGGGTTTGAATCGTGCAAGTGCTGACTGTGGGTAGGTGGGGTGTATGTGTGCAATTGTCTTTGAAAGGAGTGCCCTTTTTGGAGACTGGGAAAACACACTAAAAGCCGTACATTCCTCTTTGGAAAGGCTGATGATGTCACCATCCTATAAATACAGCAGGAGAAGTGAAACCACCCAGTGAAGCAACTAGAATGCTGTGTTAATGCATCTCTCTCTAGTATCATAACATAGTTAGGTAGGGGTTTGAATCCTGCAAACGCTGACTGTGTGTGCATCACTGTTGGTCAATACAGTGTGGGTTTTGCTTTTACTATGGTATGACATATTATGCATTGCACACAGCAGGTATCTGCGGTGCAAAAATATATGTGTACATGTCCCCTCAATCAATACATAGGTGTGAAGCCTGCATACTACATGAATACATTTGTTTCCTTTGACAGGTTGTGCTGCTGCTTCTCAGATCATAGGTCACATATGTATGTATGTGACAAGGCCGTCCACTGTCGTGATCTGTGGCCAAGGTCATCTGTGCCACACACACCCATGACAGTTACCTAAGAGTAATGTGAGTGAGGGTATATGCCTGGGGTATATGTCAGACATGTTCATACACAACAGTGACTGCCAATAATGGACAGTCTCAGTCTTTATAGGTGTACAACTGCCTTGTGGATATGCATTCAGGCCTCCAATGTCTTATGTGATACACCTTGGGACTCCACAATACCTATGGATATGTGGATACCAAGAGACACATGACATAACATATGGCTGTATGTACACATTGGTACCCAACATACATGTTAAGGGCTACCACCTGTGTGGTACTGATGAGATAGTATGTATAGTACATGTGGATGACTATGCCATAGTCAGCTTACTGCTATACAGCATGTATCAGACAAAAGGTATCTTTCTATATTTTACCCTTGTGTAGGATATGTGTCCCATCCAGGGAATGCATTGTAGGCCAATGCATGCATTTCCAGATATGGATGGACACATCCCTAGTGTGTTTGCATGTGCCTAAGGAGGCTGTGTGGTCACAGGAATGGGTGGCAGTCATTACCACTGGTCATTGTTATAGTGTAGCACCAGAAGGATCCAACTGTTACTGAGTTCCCTACAACTGTGTGTCATTTGTCAGGACATCATCCAATGATTGCTTATAGTCATGCTGTTGAGGTTGTGTATACTACCAGGCCACAAATCATTGACAGATATTAACAGTATCACCCAAAGCATGGTGTCAACCCATGTCATACACACATGTCTACCCATGTTGGTACATAACTGTAGTAGAATGCATACTGTCCATTGAAAGATACTATGAGATATTAACAATGTGTACAACAGGGTATGCCACATGTCACATGTGTCCACTATGCACGTACATGCAGACAGTGCACACCCTCCATGTTCACAGATGTACACTTGCTAATCTGTACTGCACACATCACACACGTACTGTCCACTCACTAACACATGCTGGCAACACATTACACTTCAGCCAAGTGGCACATGGGTGGACAATACATACTCAGACCTAACAGTGGTGTAAACAATGCTACATTGACAATCAGAGCTTGGATCCATAATGTCTGCTCAGAAATACCTACAAGGATGTCATTACACTTTCCTGTTGACAACTTGCTAATATTGCTACACTGCTATAGTGTCACCCTGTGCATCAGCACCATGTTAGCCTGTTCCTCCATCAATGTTACAGATGACAGGAGGTGACACAGGTATCATCATATGCACAGGGCGTTTTGTTGTTTGCCAGAACCTGACATTGACCCATCCAATCGACATGTCTGTGTGTGTGTGTGTGTGTGTGTGTGTGTGTGTGTGTGTGTGTGTGTGTGTGTGTGTGTGTGTGTGTGTGTGTGTGAGGGACAACAGTACAGCATGGGCCAATGTTGATGTAATGTGTGTGTGTATGTGTGAGCCCTAGTTGTTTGGTTAATGTGTGTGTCTGCATGCACACAGCTCCACCATGTGGCTGCCATATATGGTAGTTTGTGGGACAGCCAAAGACTGTACCTGCTAGGCTGTACAGATCACTGTCTCCAGCCACGGACACAGTACCTGTGCTGGCAGGGGTGCTATGGACAGTATTGGGTACAAACCCTGACTGGGCACTGCCATCAGAGGCAGAGGTATGATGACTGGACCCATGTCCCTGCTGGGACTGGCCAGAGCCACGTGCATGTGGTCTACTGGGATGGTCAATGGACAGTCTGGTACTGCCATTACAGGAGCGGCTGTGAACTGTGGGCTGTCCGTGACCACTGCCAGCTGTTGCTGTTGCTGGCATGCGTCCGCATCGATGTCGCAGCTGTCCCGCATGGTTCTGGCCCATGGAAGACATATTGTGGAGGGCATCTAGTGTCTCCCCCCAACGTCTATCAATGACCTCGGTGTAAGTCCAGATGGCACCGGCAAGTTCACGGATGCTGTCATTGATAGCAGTGTAATGTGCCCACTGCTCCCTAAGTCCCTGCCTGGTGTACCTTTCGATACATGCCTGATCCTGCATTACAGCCCAGAACATACTGGACGCCATAAGACCTGTGAGGGCATGCCTGCCAAGGGCAATACGACCAGCGGTGCTCCGCCAAGAACCCCTGGACCTCTGCCTATGTGGTACCATTCCAGGAATACGGCTATGGCTGCTGTGAGGGGATGCAAGTGCCATGGGTACCACACTCTCCTGGTCAATGCCAACTGTATGCTGTCCCTCGCCTATGGTCATTGGTGGTGAGGGATGTAGTGACAGTATGAGTGTGCTCATAGATGGGGTTGAACACTGTGTACTGTCGATTGGCGGACCAATGACAGACCCTGTCAAACCTTCCTGTGCCAAATTACATGTCTCATCATCACCACTATTTGTGGCAGTGGCTTCAGGTTCTCTGCTGCTTGCAGCCCGCCCTAACTCAGCACCTGTGAAAGGAAGACAGGAAACACACTTTACGGTCGGCACATGAACACATGCACACATGCACATATGAACACATGAGCACATGAACACTAATACACTCCTCACTACAGCACATACACACACACTCCAGCAATCCAAAACATACACTATAGTAGGTGAAGGTGGGTGTCAGTATCACAAGGTAAACAGCCACCACACACGTGTCAGCATGCAGAATATGTATTGCACAAGACCATGCAGTGCAAGTGTAGACACCCCTATTTAATGGCAGTATACATGGCTTTGATGCAACTGTGTAGTTGTTCAGTGATTGGCTACACCCTGGAACACAATGTGTACATTTACACAACATTGCTGTGCAGGTATTATCAGCTCTGCAATGCCCTGTGCACCATCACTCACAAGTATACATGCCATGGCTGCATGTGTTATCTGTGTGACACATAGATATCCATTTCTGAGTACAGTGTCTGTGCCATAGCAGATAATAGTCGGCATGGGTGTAGCACATGCATGCTATGTACACACACGAGATATGTGGTGCATGTTGACGTGAAGGAACCCCAATGCTCGACATGGCCAGTGTACAGTGGTTATGGTGATTGTGGGACATATTGCAGATATGTCGGTGCCAGACATGGCATGGCATGCTACACGACTGCAACATTAAACACCACACATACCCAATGTTTGTCAAGTGACCTATACACCCACTAGCATTCCAGGACATATATGTGACACTTTGGATGGCAACTGCTGTGCATATTGTGTATACTGGCATATGTAAGCACACACACAACATGCTATGCATGGTATCAAGTGTGCTAGCCGATTTAAAGCATTTACTGTTTGTTACTGTATCTTTTTTTGTCTGTTTGTAAAAAAAGCAAAAAAAAAACAAAAAAATATCCTTGTTTTCCTGCCTTTACTGAACTATAATAGTCCAGTCTACAGATTTTGCTGATCTCTGGGCTGGTTCATAGTTCCTATGTTGTCCATGTCCTTATTTGGATAGGAGGAAGCTTCTTTGTTCACCAGTGGGAGTGGGGAGCACTGAGCAGCCTATTTGTCCCTAAAGGAGTGGTTCCAGCCCAGCAACTTGCAGTTTATTGGCTGTTTTGGGCCATTTCCTAGCTCTCTCTAACCCCCTGCTATAAAGCCCGCTTTAGCGTGCTTTTGCACGAAGTTGCGCATAGCACAGCATCGGGCAGCGCCGGTTAATCAAGTTTAAACTATTTCTGGCTCCGCTAAGTCTGCTCTTCAGTTTTTCCCTTAGAACTGCTCTATTTTCAATCTAAACAGTCTATTCTCTATCTGAAAAGCCCAGCACTTACTCCTAAAGCATTTTTACACAGGTAAAGCACTCTTAAACAAAAAGAAAGCACTACATCCACCTACAATCCCCTTGAGTACCCATTTCTCTATAGGTCCTTTCTGACTCAGTTACACAGCAATCCCCTTACACTATTCTAGCATGTCGAAGGGTCAATTACTGGCGTCCTCTCCAGTTCAGCTGGTGAATCTGGGAATCTTGAGGCAATGTTACAACTGCCTCATGTACACAGACAACCCTCTCCTCCTCCCAAATGTGAGAGATGCAAGTATATAGCCAAACTGGAGGCTGAGCTCTCTCGACTCAGTACTGGCAAAACCAGTCAGGAGGAGAAGGTAACCACACACACCACAAACCCAGTCTCACATAGACCTATCACAACTGCAAACTAAACACATAAACACACAAAAACATACCCGGAGGCTCTAATTAAAAATCTACCAAAACAACAGAGGTCTCTAAAGCAGACATTCAAGCAACCACTACCTCAAAACATAGCACATGCAACACATAGTTCACAAAGTCAGTGTGCCAAACAGTCACAGCCCTTAAGGCCAAACAACATGCCTGATACACTTGTAATAGGTGACTCCATAGTCAGACACACTGACGTCCCACTCACCAGACTGAACAAGGAAAAGGTTACAGTAAGCTGCCTGTCGGGCGCTAGAATCCACCACATAACACAAGCACTCAGGTCACTCCAAAACAAGTACAAATATGACTCAGTCATTGTCCATGCCAGTGTGAATGACCTGAGATGTACCTCCCTGGACTACATGAAAAGAGACATAGAGGAGCTCTCTGATTATGTAGCCCAGGCCGGTATGACCCTGACCCTGAGCAGCATCTTACCCTCACCAAGAATGATGCCACAGTACAAAGACAAAATGATCAGCTTTAACAATTGGCTCAATTACTGGTGTCATTCTAAGGAGATCCAATGTCTGTCTGCTTGGGATGACATGCTTGACAAGCCACGCTGCTTCGCAAGGGACGGCTTGCACCTGTCAACCCTGGGCTTTTGGATATTGGCCAAGGCTCTTGCCACCCCCATAGTGCCTTTTTTAGACAAGGCTCAAAAGACAAACCCACCTCCCTAGAAAACACTAGTGGAAAAAAACTAAGGGTAATGCTGCTCAACGGCAGAAGTCTAAACCTCAAGATGCACGCTCTCAAAGCCCTCATCAGTATGGAGAACATTGATGTCTGTGCAGTGACTGAAACCTGGTTCAAGGCTCCTGAGAGCACCCCAGCACTACCAGGTTATACCTCATATCATGTTTTTCGGCCCCAAAACTTGGACAGAACCACAAAAGGAGGGGGAGTATTCATATTCATCAAAGATACCCACACCTCCAGGTTAGTGGCAATGCACAAAGCATCGGAGACCATCCATGTGCAACTAACCATAGGCAAAACTGCCCTACAGTTTGTAGCATGCTACAGATCACCCTCTCAAACTCAGGAACCCCACTCAGCCTTCCTGAAGACACTGGAGAGTATGAATGTCTCTCCAAATACCATCATATTGGGAGACTTCAACTACCCAAACATAGACTGGGAGCATTACTCAAGCCCCAACACCCTAGACCAAAGGTTCCTAGAATTCATAAACTCAAATGCGATGGACCAACTAGTCACCACTCCCACAAGAGGAGATAATATACTAGACCTGATCATCACAATCATGGGGACACAATGCTCCACACCGGAAGTATACCCCTCATTGGTGAGATCAGATCATAAATTAATCTCACTGGAAATCCACATCCCGCCCCCACCCCCAGCACAAAAGACCACAGTGAAGAATTCCTCAAAAGCTCACTTCACACTTCTTAAGACTGAAGTGGTATCCTTTAAGGCCCTTGGGCCAGTGGAAACCACAGCGCACACCGCTGAATCCTTTATAAACACGTTCTACGGACACCTTCAAGAATGCATGGATCATGCAATCCCAAATAAAACCAAGCCCTTTTCCCACAAAGGCAGGTGTCCTGTCTGGTGGACCCCAGCCATTAACAAGCTTTACAATAGGAGGAGGAAGCTACTACATGACAGAGCAAAATCCCCAAAAGGGAAGGCATCTCTGATCAGTACTAGCAAAAAACTACGATCACTCATAAAATCATCCAAGGCCAACTTTGAGAGAAAAATCGCAAAAGACACTAAAGACAATCACAAGGCCTTCTTTAGTTATGTTAGAAACCTGGGTGGAAACTCCCAGATATGCTCAGAGTTGGTCCAAAATGACAAAAAATACACTGAACCCACAGACATTGCCAACATACTGGCAGACAGGTTCAGTGCAAATTCCCCCCCACCCTCCCTCCCAAAAGGAGAAATATCTATCCCAGAAGAGTGTAGCCTCCCTGACATCTCAGATGCCCAGGTGAGAGCCGCCCTCTCCAGAGCTAAAAACACAGCATCAATGGGACCAGACGGTGTCCAGGGTTGCGTGCTACATGAACCCCAAGAGGAACTAAACCCGCACATAAGGCTGCTGTTTAATCTTAGCCTTACTACAGGATACGTACCCAAAGAATGGCGTACAACAACAGTGGTCCCACTCCACAAAAGAGGTGCTTCTACGGACCCTGGAAATTACTGCCCCATAAGCTTGACGAGCCTTGTCTGCAAAGTTATGGAGAGGATCATTATGGAACTCATAAACAAAGACATTGGGGGCCTACAGGCATTGGATCCTACCCAATTCAGCTTTGTCAGGGGCAGATCCTGCCTTTTGAACCTGGTTGACTTTTTTGAAACAGTCACTAAGGCCATTGATGAGGGTAAGGCAGTTCACACAGCCTACCTTGATCTTGCAAAAGCCTTCGACACAATACCCCACTCAGGCATCATAGACAAGCTCACCAGCTTAAATGTAAATCCATATGTCAAAAGATGGGTTGCAAACTGGCTCAAGGACAGAACCCACAAGGTCAGAATTGCTGGAGCCATGTCAGACTCTAAGCCAGTCACAAGCACTGTCCCACAGGGCTCGGTCCTGGGACCCCTTTTGTTCGGCATTTATTTTTCCGAGGTGCAAGCAAACATAGGAGGATTGTGGCTGACAAAGTTCGCAGATGACTGCAAATTGGGTGCCATAACTGATACTCCAGCGGACACAAGCATCCTTCAGAAAGGCCTCATAGAAATGGAAAACTGGTGCCAGAGCCATGGCCTTAAACTGAACACCAAAAAATGCATACTCATACCCTTTGGGAAAAACAAAGTACCCACAAATTACCACATAGGTGGTAATCCATTAAGTACGGAAGAAGTATTCAGGGACCTAGGGACCCAAGTTGAAAGTAACCTCTCATTTGACACTCACATTGCCAAGGTGGTTAGGAAGACCTTCTATATTACTCACCTTATCATGAAAGGATTCACATCTAGATCAAGAGAGGTCATTGTGCCCCTATACTCTTCCCTTATCAGGCCCATAATTGAGTACAATGCCCCATTTTGGATGTACCTTACCTGACACCTGCAGCAGTTAGAAAGACCCCAAAAGTACCTCACCAAGAGGATCAATGGTCTCAAACATATGTCATATGCTGCCCGGCTGAAGAAACTCCAGCTCTATTCAGTTGCATACCACCTACTCAGAGGTGATCTATGCCTGACGTACAAGGCCATGTCCAATCCAGAATTAATGGACATGCTCCACCTCAGAAAATCCAAATCCACCAGAGCCACGAGAGTGAAAGATTTGAATCTCAACACAGAAATAAATAGGACATGCTGGAGGGACAGATTCATAGCCCAGAGGCTCCCTACACTCTGGAACTGAATCCCGGTCCATGTTAGGCAGAGCCCCTCACTGACTCTCTTCAAGAGAAATCTTGACGAGGGGATGGGAGATCGTAGGTTTATCCTGGGGGTCATCTCTGTGTTTCTACTAGACAGAGGAACAGTAAACTAAACCCTAAATGGGCATAGTGTTCTCATTGCAAGGGGTGGCGAAAGCCACACACACTCTGGCTAGGCTTGTAAATGCCCTAGGGCAGATAGCCTAGTATGAACCTATGAACCTATTATGTATAGGTGCATATGTTTGCACACACACAACACTGAGGTGCAAAGCAATGACTGCTATGAGTAGCACTGTGGTCACTGTAACTGGATGGGGTGTAGTACCCTGTGCCATCATCAACATGCATCTTGTGGTCACTCACGGCTACTAATTTGTGCAAGACCACCGCCTAGCATGCTGTACCTGAACTGCAGTGCCGTGGCTATGTTCACAATTACACAGCCACCTTGTACATGGGTGTGTGAGGTGCCCAATAGGGAACATTGCCTAACATGACTGTGTTATGTGTTGCAGAGTGTTGCTCTGGCCCATGATAGGCCTCTCCCCCTTTGGTACATCATGTGTGGGTGCATGACATGTGGGATACTGAAGTGTGACCTTACAGTGGGTGTGTGGTAATGTCAAATGTAGCATGTTTCATGTACTGTGTATGATAAACGTATTCTGTTGTGTACAGCTGTAGCAACTATGCATATCCAATGTGCAGTACAGTGTTGCCACAATTGTGTTTGCTGCACTGTGCAGTGCATGTGATTGAGGCAGCTACTGACTTTATTGAGATGATTGATGTCTCACAGCAAACATGCACAGCATGCATTATGTGTAGGTGTGTTACGTGTACATGGCCTACACCTCACCTATGACATGCACATTTCATTACCAATATTAAAGTATTAACACACTCATCAGCATGTATCATCTGACCTGCTGTCACACCAGAGGGACCTACAAGAATATGACACAGTTTGTCAGTGGCCACAACTGTGGCATTGCTACTGTGAGTGTGCTAAACTACAGTGGAACAACAATCAACAGTCACAGGTGTACGGATACTATTCCAAATATCAGTAATGCACACGATAGGCAGCACAACTGCTAAACACACAGTACACATCTCACATATGCATATTCTAACAATACAGGTAACGGTAGTCTATAGCTAGTGCATATTACCTGCATGCTCCATGTCATCCTGCTGGGTGGCTCCGGCCTCCATGATGACACATGCGTGATGCTGTTGCTGCTGTAGGCCAGGATCCACCATGCTTAGGAGCAGCTCCTTCACTCTGGTGAGGGGGGGATGTATGGCCGCCCCAACACCTGTGGCAAGCTGTTGCCTATGGATACCAGACGCATGCCGCCGGACATGTCTAATTAAATCACTGCAGTGATGGCGTACCTGCTCATATGTCCGGTTATGCATGCCTATGTCATTTACCCGGTGAACAAGGTCTTGCCACAGTGCAGTACGCTCATGCTGGCGCTGGCTGGCCCTGGAAAAAAGCAGGTTATACTGCTGCACCAGGCTGTTCAGAATTTCTTGCTCCTCCGTAGCTGTATACGATGGATTACGTTGATGAGCCATAACCCTGGAATACAATTAAACGATATGTGTGAGCAAGTCATGTGGCACACAACATTATGAAGTACAGATATCACTTAACTGCCATATATAGCATCTATCTGTCTATCAGAGGATACACACGTTCAATACCACATATCAGTGCTCAGCTCACAACTGGCTGACAGTGCCTGCCACACTCC
Organism: Protopterus annectens; assembly: GCF_019279795.1. Taxonomy (NCBI): domain Eukaryota; kingdom Metazoa; phylum Chordata; order Ceratodontiformes; family Protopteridae; genus Protopterus; species Protopterus annectens. The sequence continues at coordinate 291,512,849 of NC_056744.1, forward strand.
ATATAACAAACCAGTATACACTGGTACTCGGCACACTGTTTGGGATACCATGCACGGCCTTGCCACGGGGGTATATATCAAGCTAATGCATGAAGACATATGTCATCCAATGCATTGAATGTAAAGTACATTTACAGTATTACCAGTAAACCACCCTAGTCGTTGATGCCATACCCCTACCTAACATATGTGCATGGTTGTTAATATAGTTGGCATACTGCTGTAACACAGTATACAAGTTGCTAGGTACACACACATACCCTGTAACACACATGTGATTGCGGGCATGGTACAGGCATCATTACACACACATCAGACATACATACAACACACAGATGTATGCCGGCACAGATGAGCATTACCTATGTACCTTGTAGTACTGTGTGCCCCTACTTACAGATACCTATGCCTGAGGCATGTAATCTGTGCAGACTACAGGAAACACACAAGACAGTATTACTAGAGACTGTGAACATACACCATACTGTGCTGTTTAGGCCTACAGCTTCAGGTAGTACTACAGTTCATATGTGAGCTGGATTCACCAGCAGTACCCCTTACTGAGCATACATGTATTGCTTCAGCCTACAATGGGACACCACAATTGTACACAAGGAACTACGTCACAACATATGCCATCCTACTATGTCTGCATCCCAATAACTGACACATCTTTCTCTGGCCTCACACCGAGGACACAAACTACCATGACAGATACAACCTCACACTAAGCTATCACACCTTTACAAACCTTGCACACAGTCACTGTCACACTCATTCCACCTCACATAGCAGGTATTGCACTGAGTACATGTGTGTGTGCATTGTGTCATAGGTAGGTAATACGCTATTGGCCCTAGGGCCTAGAGCAGCCTAGCCATATGCTACCCTGCCCTTTGACACACATGTAATGTGATTACACTTGCTCCTGTCAACCGGATACACAGAGGTGACTCCCAGGGTATATTACCTATCTACAGAACGATCATCAGGGGTATGTATGACATCTGCTAATGAGGAGCCTTGTTTGTTAATGCTGGGTGGTTTAGTCCAGAGTATGGCATATTATAGCAATAACCCACGCCTGGGTGTGGGTAATGCTAAATTTACCCACGGTTGGCGTGTTGCCCTCGGGACCAAACAAAGCCAACCGTGGGTAAATTTAGCATTACCCACACCCAGAAGTGGGTTATTGCTATTATACCATGACATTATTTAAGAAAAGAAACTATTCCTTTTCTTAAATAATGGCATAGTATAATGCCTGTTTACTGCCCTTCCGCAGATGTCTGGCATCCGCGGCAGTTCTGATGTACCGCGCCTGCGCAGTACATCAGACTGCAAAAAGCAACGGAGAAAGCAAGATCTCCATTGCTTTTTTTTAGTGTCTCGCTATGTTAAATGAGTTTAACATAGCAAGACAGTTTTAAAATAAGCAACGGACATCTCCGTTGCTTATTTTAAAACTGTCTCGATATGTTAAACTCATTTAACATAGCGAGACACTAAAAAAAAGCAACGGAGATCTTGCTTTCTCCGTTGCTGTAAACTCGCTATGTTAAATGGGTTTAACATGGCGAGACAGCTTTAAAATAAGCAACGGTGCTTATTTTAAAGCTGTCTCGCTATGTTAAACCCATTTAACATAGCGAGACAGTGTTTAAAAGCGAAGTTATACTAATGGAAAAGTCGGGCGACGGACCTTTTTCCATTAGTATAACTCGATTTACAACGAGCACGCTGGCCAATCAGCGTGCACGTTTTGGGGGGATCATGGTATAATTGTGGATAGGAACCTGTACCTCCAGCATGTGCTGTTTAGTGAGGTGACAAGGATTAGAGCCCTAGGTCATGTAGCCTGGAGGGATTGTGAGGTGTTGTCATGGTGGTTGGCCAACTGCTATGGGTGTGACATACCTCTGTATGTCCGGCAGTGGTAACCTCTGGGTGGGCAGTATGCAATGCACTCTAGCTGTGGTTTTGTGAGTCAGTCTGCATAGGGCATGTGTTTGAGGGCAGTATTACTCTTTGTTAGGTATGTCTGTGGCCTTTCCACTTGCTGTAGTTGTCATATGAGGTACATACCACATGGGGCATTGTGATGAGTAGAGGGGAACACCGACCTATATTTCCCTAGATGACACACCTTTTGTGATGACACGTACCACATAGACAGATTACATGACTACTGTGGCACTGCGATTATCAAAGGGGAGCCTACTGTCCACATGTGTCCCATGAACCCTTCTGACACCTACAGTGTTAGGCAGGCTACCACCTATGTGGCAGTTACTGCGTAAGGTGTTTTGGAATGGGGTATGGCACTGCAGTATCAACACTGGTAGTCAGTCCATGCCTTGGACAACAGGCACCTGTTGCAGTACATATGACCCCGTGTCTCCTTCTCTCTCTCTCTCTCTCTCTGTATATATATATATATATATATATATATATATATATAGATATATATATATGTCTATACATATATATATATATATATATATATATATATATATACATATATATATACATATCTATACATATCTATGCATATCTATCCATATCTATCCATATCTATACATATCTATCCATATCTATCCATGTTTATACATATCAATACATATCTATACATATCCATACATATCCATGTATATATCTATATATATATATATATATATATATATATATATATATATATATATATATATATATATATATATATCCATATATATCCATATATATCTATAGTTATCCATATATATCCATATATATCTATATATCCCTATATATATCTATATATCTATATATCTACGTATATCTATATCTATCTTTATATGTATATATGTATATATCTATATATAGATCTATATATCTATAATTCTATATTTCTATATTTCTATACATCTATATATATATATCTATATGTGTATATATATATATATATATATATATATATATATATATATACACACACACACACACACACACACACACACACACACACACACATATATATATATATATATATATATATATATATATATATATATACATGTACATATACACATACATCTAAACATCCATTGCTGTACATATAGTTGCACATATTGGCACATATACTGTCCACCTTTCATGGTGGGGATGTCAATTATGCAACAGTTGTGCAGAATGCATTCTGCTGTCCTCAGGCCTTATAATTGTGGCAGGCCTCACTGCCTGTAGCTCAGTCCCACAGCATCTAATCACTACATGACATATACCGGCACTGCTTGCTGTCTGCAATGCCACACACTACAACCTACATACATATGTACACATAGCAGCCTTCAACAACATACATATGTCCAGCCTTCACTAACAGTTACAGTATGTCCCTTGCCCTATGCAAATGTGTATGTACATATAGATACGGACTGCTGCCACATATGAATGATTCACAGTATGTAGAGTACCCTTCAGACACATCTTTCTGATGTCAGCAAATACATATCTGTTACATACCTTACCTTTGTATTCCTCACCTCCGTCTGTTGTAAGTATTTTATTACTTTTTTTTTTTTTGGTTTTGGTTTCCTCTGTGTGTTGCTGTTTGTTTTCTGTGTCGGTCTCCTACTGTCTGTTTGTATCCGTCTGTCTGTCTGTCTGTCTGTCTCTGTCTGTCACTCTCGCTCATGCTCTCTCTCTCTCCCAGCTGTTGCAATGATATTATTGCATGTGTGGACAGCAGATACAGGCCTGCTTTTCTAGGTATCTGCACATGTGCATGTGACGGCCTCTGCACCAATTGGTGCCCACCATTTAGTAATTGCATGCAGCCTGCTGTGTGGTAATTGCAGTTCTCACTGTGATTTCAGGACACTGCATTAAAATGATAGGTTAGAAAGGCATAGCCCTTTCAGTTTTGCAAGGTGGGGGCCATGCTTGTTTGCTGTGGACACTGTTGTCTCAGTCAGAAGGTTGATATATGTCTCATATCTGAAGCTGGGTTGTAGCCAGTGAAATGCATGTTGTACTGAAACCTGACTGTTGCTTCTTCCAGTACACTCTTCTGAGTGTGTAAGTTTACTCACACCTCCTAATGCTAACACTGGATACATGGGACTATGTACTTTCTGTTCGAATTGGAGAATTAACTGGCATACAACAGTAGTTATTGCAATGTATTCCTATGGCTTTCCTATTTTCCCTTTACATTCACTCATTGTAATGCATGTTATATTTCTTTCAGCACCAAGTTATTGTATATCTGCTGTGGCTTAGTGGTATGTCATGCAGACTGGTGAGTCCAAGGTGTGGGGTTTGAGACTGACAAGGGTATTTTATTTTGCTGCTGAGCAGTACTAGGGCCCTGTCATACAGAGTGACTAATGCACTTTTAAGCAGTTGTAAGAGGGTGTGTGCAGGTTTGCGTGACGCCTAGCGATGCTAAGCTAAGCTTAGCCTAGCTTATTTTACTTTAGCAATACTAAGCTAAGCTTGGCTTAGCTTATCATATCTTAGCAATGCTAAGCTAAGCGCACACAGGCGCACACTGGTGCAAACCCGCTTACTACTGTTTACAAGTGCTCACTCCTGCTAACCCCTGCACTCATTTCTTTGACAGAAAAGTAAATGGGGAGATAGGAATGTGGTGATAAAGGGTGCACAAAGAGGGGAAGACAGTAGGGAAACCAGCTCAGGATGTACAGGATGGATTTGGAGAAGGTCCATAGCTGCCCATTTCTTTACCAGCAACAGCTGTGCATATGCAATACATTAGGAGGGATATTTGAAACCTTCCACCCCTGAGAGAGGGGTGAGGACAACTAAGTATGTTGTACTACCAATTATGAATATCAGGCACATGCACTGTTTGTGAACTGCTATACTGTCATTAGTACGTTACTCACTTCTGAACAGTATGTGGTTTGTTTGTGTTGACATTAGCACAGTCTGCTCAGGACAACTGGACATATTTCACTACTGTGTCTGCCTACCTACACCCTTGGTTGTGCCTGACTACACGGGTATTATAGTACCTTTGGGTAGGGGTGCAGAACTGCAGAGTGCATTATTTATTATCATGTGATGTTTATCTTGCTGAACATGCAGAGTTGCTGTGTACCTGTAAGTCTATAAAGGCTAGTAATCTGTCTGAGTAGCTCCCACCTGTGGACATATGCAGATGGTAGACAGAGGTTAGCCTAGTATTCATTGACTGTGCACCACACCAGTCTTTTCAGCACCAGAACAATGCCATTGTCACAGGTGGTTGCTAGCAGTACATGGCTACATCTTTTGAGATTTCTGTGTTGTACTCCTACATGAGGGCATGCTTGTGGAATTCATTCTACAGCTATTCGCAGAGTGTGTAACAGCAGGAATGCTGATATGCCTGTGTGTTTCTGACTCTTACAGGCCTCAGATACTCTCAGGTATATATTTGAACAGTCTCAGGGAAAGGTACATATCAGTGGGATACACCTGTGATATATTTTAGATATTTTGCAGTTGCGACTTTGGGGGATTCTGAGCATATGTATTACTACACCTTTTCTGACGTGCAAGCAGTGTCTACTCTCACTTATTGACATTTATCATTAAGTGGGATTCCCCACCTTTCTGCCTACTGTTACTACATTTCACGGGGAGTCTGAGGGGGCACAGCTAACATTTGTTTGCAAATCAGGGACATCCCTGTAAACCAGTCTCAGCTGGGAGGTCTGGCCTCTGACCTATTCAAATATGCCAGTGTTTATCCTGCTCTGATACTGTGTAGGGTTTGTAAGGTGCTACTGTAACATTATTCCCTACTAGCATGGCTGGTTCTCTTTTCACAGTCATGTCATGCAATTCTACAACACTTGCTGGTTAAGGGCCACAGAACATGATTTGTGTTTTGCCATTCCTATTCTCCCTTTACATTCACTCATTGTAATGCATGATATATTTATTTCAGCACCGACTTATTGTATATCTGCTGTGGTGTAGTGGTACTTCATGCAGACTGGTGAGCCCAATGTCTGTGGTTCGAGACTGACAGTGTATTGATGAGCAATACAAGGACCCTATCATACAGAGTGACTAAGGCACTTTTAAGCAGTTGTAAGCGGGTTTGCGTGGGTTTGCATGATGCTTAGTGATGCTTAGCTAAGTTCACACAAACTCACACTCGCGCACCCCCACTAACTACTGCTTAAAAGTGCTTACTCCTGTTAAGCCCCGCGCTAATTTCTTTGAAAGAAAAGAAAATGGGGATATAGGAAAGTAGTGAAAAAGGGGGCAGAAAGAGGGAAACCAGCTGGGATGTGCAGGAAGGGTGTAGGGAAGGCCCATAGCTGCCCATTTCTTTACCAGCAACAGCTGTGCATATGTTCGTAATTTGGTATGAAATTTGCAACCTTCCACCCCTGAGAGAGGGGTAAGGACAACAGAGTATGTTGTACTGCCAATTATAATTATCAGTTTACATGTCTGGCGGACATGTGTGTGAAATGGGCAGCTATGCATGGGGCGTAATTGTTTTTGTGGGTACAGATTGCCCTTTTTTTTTTTTTTCAGGTGAGTGGAATGTGAGGTAGGGGATGTAGGTATATTTGGAGAGGTAGGTTGGGGAGGTAAACAGACAAGACAAACAAGACGGATACAGGGGCGGAATTTGACACATAGAGTGGGTGAACACAATTGATGGGGAAGGTTGTTTGGAAATCGCAAGCCCATGAGCCCACAGATGGTAACAGTGGAACTGAGATCCCCACCCATGTGCAGTCACCACTTTACCTTCACAGCCCCAAGGGTGGCTGTTCTGGGGGCTGGGTAGGATGGGCAGGCTCTCCCGAGAGATGTGCCACTCTCGCCTCAAGCTGGCATAGGGGATCAGCGACTGAACGCTGGATCTCCCTAGGCACCACAGCCCGGACACTTCGAAGGGTGACAGGTGGCCCTTCTCCACCAACGCTTGCATGGGGGGGGGGCGAGCCCCATCCCCTGCAGCGCTTCCACCTGAAGGTGGCACAGGACCAACGGAGGAAGGGAGCCCGGGCTGGGCACCAGACCTGCTGGTGCCAGGTGCACTCGCCGGCTGAGGAGGGACAGGTGGGTCCGCTGGGGCAGGCCTTCCCATACGTTCTGTGATTAGGTGTGTTTAATTACAACATAAGCAAAACAGCATTAGAGATTAGTAGTAACAGCATGCAATAATATTCCCATTAACCCAACACACCAAGGGTACAACAGTTGAAAAGCAAGCATAACTCATGCATATATTGAACCACAGTGATTATTCCAACAGCATGCAGGGATGTTTGGTAGCAACAGGCCACCATGATTGTGGTGTTTAAACAGGACACATGCGGCAACTTGAATGCAAATATTTATAGAACAATAGGACATATGCCCCAACAAATATTTAAGATTACACATACCCATTGAGGTGTGGAATTGCATGGTTTATGCACATACAGTAGGGTGTAGAAAAAACCTCAGTTAACATCTTATAATGACGTTTTAGTCTACACTACGTTCCTAGTGACTGCAAGTGCATATCCCCTACCTGTATTATTACACTTGCCACTATACATTAGGTTGTGTCATGGGTTTCGCTAGTTCAATATATGCCTGACCTATATCTGACATACTAACTGTCCAGGATGCAGATGTTACTGCTACATATTTCTTGACTGCATTTATATTTCTTTATCTACATATCTGGGATGTTTTCACATGACATTTTCACTTCGATTTGTACAGAACCCTGCATTTCTTGACACACACTCACATTTCTGAGGAAAAATTACATGCTACACGTGTGCCAGGTTTACTTATTCATGTCAGCCAGTAACTGACTATTGTGGACTGTATATATGTTTCACAGCTACTAGCACTTTCATCACCCACTTTATATGGGACTGCATAACTCTGGGTTGCCAGCACCTTTTCAAACAGTACTTTTTGTATAATGCAAGAGTACAACAACATTTCAGACTCTGTGACACAGACACCCTCTGGGTTTCAGACCTTTATTAATGACATTACACACTTTTCCACAGGCTCACTCCTTTATTATTTTAACAGTGTATATGGCAGACATGTTCAGGACATATTATACCTTTATTAATAGGTTAGAACAATCTTTTTTCAGGCTCACTCACTTATGTTATATGACAGTGCCTGCAGAGATATTATTCCAGACATATGTTACCTTTCTTAATGGATTACTACACTCTTTTTCTGCCTCTCTGACGTTTTTATCTGACAGTACATGCAGAGGACTTATTCAGGCAATTTTATCACTGTTTTATTGGACTACAAAACTTTCTTTCATGCTCTCTCCCATATTTTATATAACAATACATGCAGAATAATCACTAACCTGCCTGGTGGTGCAACGTTAGCAGCCTATCAGCATAGGCTTGCTGATTCATAGCATGGTCACCTGCAGCTGTAAAGTAAATGAAGGGATATTGAGACATACCTATCCGTTATACATACTCCATTATCAATTCTTGCATACAGCATTCCATGGCTACATACTCAGTTGTGGGGCATACCGCATCCCACGGGCCTCCTGTATCCACTGGTTCAGGCGGTCCTGCTCTCGTCTCTTCAGGTCTGCATGGTGGTGACGGACCTGCTCAACAGTCCAAGGAAAGCCTGTGGCACTGGTAAGGTCACGAGCTAACCAGTTCCAAGCCTCTGCCTTGCACTCCATCCCTTGGAACTGGCCCTGCAAGGAGTCTTGTCTCGTGACGGTGGACAAGGAGCCAAACCATGTATTTGGACTCCTTGATGCCCCAACATTGCGCTCAGAAGCGTGTTCCCTCTCTAACACCAGACATTCTAACTGCAGATGTGAGCTACAGTCAGTTATGGCATGTATTCCCACCTGTGGGGCTTAAATATGCCGCATTTCCCGCACTTTTTTGTGATTGGCCATTTTGTAAAATTCTTGGCTGACTGCAGACCTGCTTAGTAATGGTTAAACTATCATTCGTAAGTATATGAATGTTAACAGTGGATGTTTCCCTTTTGTTGTCATGGCTTAGTGATTCTGTACTTTGCTTCCGATGCACAGAGTCCTAGGTTCGAACCTTGTCATTCTTTTATTTTAATACTGTCTAAACAGGCTAGGGGGTGTGGCTGCGTTTAAGCAACTTAGCTCTACATTGCTCCCCGGTGCCCTATGGTACCCAGGTTGGTGTGACGCGCACATCCGCACAAACACATTGCGCGGGGTAAAGCACTATTAAACTATGGGCACCTCTGTTTAGCTGGGTAAAGCACTATTAAACTATGGGCACCTCTGTTTAGCTGGGTAAAGCATTGCTTAACAGCAGGCTATTATATATCTGGATCCTTTAAAAATATATATTTTGTTCACTGATACATTGGCCATTTCACTGCTTTTAATAATATTTTCATCATATATATGTCTGGTATTATTTCAAATACTGCTTTAAAACATAAATAAGAAGGGGAGTGGTGGGACTCAAACTGTGAATGCCTCGTCTTTGTGCATATGCTCTACAATTACACTATTGCAACTTGGTGTGATTTGCATAAACATTCTTTCTTATGCTCTTCCATGTCGGAATTGCTAACTATAGCTAAGCAATGGGCACACCCGTGCACACATGTGCAAATACGGGCAGCTGTATCGTGGATTTAAAAAAAAAATTAAATATTTTACTTTTTATAACTGTGATGGGGGTTTACAGTGTCAGGGAGTGTGGTGTTGGGTGCAAGTACATTTGAGCGAACTCGCTCTTGTGTGTTGACATTTTGCTTTTACTACACTTGCAGGGGTGTGGACATTTACACTGCTCAGCAGTCGGGCACGCCCCCTGCTTTCATACCCGGTCCGTGTAAGAGTCACGGTTGAGTCAGCGTGCCCTCATGAATATTCATGGCACGCTGACGTCATACCGTTCAACTGCAGCATCCGAGTAAGACTTATTAAGTCTTACACAGAGGATTCGTGAATCCGGGGGATTATTTTTTATGTTTTATGGCCAAAAATGTAATTTCTAATAAGGATGGGTATAAAGTTCACAGTGTTTAACTGCACAAAAACGTGGTAATCTAGAAGCTGGCTGAACATAGTTTTTCCCTTGGGACCTTAACTGTCCCAGTAATGGAATCACTAAACAACTGTGCCCTAGAAGATTTACTTGCACAAGGGTTCTCCGTGCCTTGTGTTCAGTGTAAAGCTTATTTAAGATCTGATGCACTGAAACCTACTGTTTGCTGTGTAAATTTCTCTAGGCTGACTGATAAAAAATGCTTAAGATTAAGATGGAAAATGCCATTAGCAATTGTTCATGTCAATACAAGAAAGCTTTGAATAAGTACTTTGAAAGAGTTTAATGCTGAATGGTTACAATACTTCAGATTTACAAATAATTCACAGGATGGCAGTAACATGGAAGTATTAGGGAATTATTACTTACATTTGAAGACAAAGAGCAAGAACACACACAAACTAGCACTAATATTGCTGACATGGACATACGTTATCAGCAACTTAATAGGTAAGCCTTGAGATGTAATAAAAGGAAAGCTGCTTAAATAAGAACACCAAAGAACAAAAATAAGAAACAACTATAGTAAATAGAAAGACAGTCTCTTTAAAACAAGAAAGGTAGTTGACAGTTCTCAGAATTAAAGATATAGAATTATTTCCTGATATACAGGAAGATACTTGGGAGGGTACTTTTGCCTCTCAGGACTCAACAATCCAGATAGTAGAAACAGAGATAAAGAACCCATATGCAGTAGAGGTTAATTCATAAAATCTGAATCATATTGAGATTATCCAGAAGATGTATAATCATATAGTAGTCAAAGATTCATTATTTATTAAAGTAACACAAGATGATCTCCCTGACAAGTCCCCCTTATTTAAGTATAACAAACACAGAAGACCTAGTGGGTAACGCCAGTTAGAATTCAACCAACAATGTTAAATAATTTGATGCACCCAACTTATGAGTAATAAATACAGACTGCTCAGAGAGTAATAGTAGACATAACTATTTCAAACACAATTCACTTATTAGCAAAGTATCTGAGGCAAGCATAACTAAAAATATAAAAATATTGCAGACAATAGCATAGAAAATCTGCGTTGTGCTATATTAAATGGAAGGCCAAAGGTAAAAAGAAAAACTAAAGAGAAAGTGGAATCCATTTAACAACAATCTAAATAATAGAGAAAGCATTGGTACATATCAGTTATGAACTATCCATAAAATATGGAACAGAGGTTATCAGAAAAGAAGGTACAGGAAGGAATAAGGAAACTGAAGAGCATTGAATTTTAGAGAGTAACAAGAAAGGCAATGACAGTGTGTGTGTGTGTGTGTGTGTGTGTGTGTGTGTGTGTGTGTGTGTGTGTGTGTGTGTGTGTGTGTGTGTGTGTGTGTGTGTGTGTGTGTGTGTGTGTGTGTGTGTGTGTGTGTGTGTGTAGATATATATATATATATATATATATACAATAGGTGGCCCCCACCTGCCACTACAGGACAGACTTTTAAAACAATGAATAAAGAAAAGATCACCGTCTCTTCCCTAAGTGGAATACAGTTAAAAGAGGTAGCACAATATTTCAGAGACTGAGATCTCTCTCAAAAAAATATGTGTCTATGCATTAGCAGGAACAAATGACGTATTCTGTGTTACCTATGCAATATTTGAAGCAGGCAATATTGCATAGTAGAGAGAATAACAGCAACAGCATTTTATGAAATTCATTCTTCTCTTGTTGTCAAGGTCATGCTTGACCAAAGCAAAACTACCAACAGATAAATGGGATACTTAAAAAAGATTTCAGGTTATCACATTAAGGGAAAATTTTTATTGTAGGTGGTGATTGGTTTTGTGAAGACTAGTTGTACCTGAGAAGAAAAGGCAATACTTGATTTTTTATATATCCTTCAGTGAATGGACAAAGAGAAGATAAAATGCATTCATCTAATACCAAAAATGATGAGATGCATATTCTTTTTTGATGCCACCACAGTATTAAAAACAAAAGAGAGGCATTATAATTTTTAATTTCTGTTACTGGATACAAAACTACAATGATAACAAGAACTTGAGATGTGGGAGATCCATTATATACATGTTTCAAACTATATCAGAATCCAAGAAAAATAGCAGAAATGGACATAGTGCAATGCTACTAGTACAGGAGTCACTTCCCTCTTGTATTGAGCTAAAACCAAATATTGTTGAATTAATAATTGTAAATATATATATAAATATAAATATAAATATATATATATATATATATATATATATATATATATATATATATATGTTCTTATCGATACAAAATATCATGCAAAATGGAAATATTTAATTGAAATATTGGTACAAGATTCAATAAAATATAATGCCCCTCAGAAACTGATATTAGTAAATAATCCATTTATTTGGATACTTAAAGAATATTTTTCTGTATTTCCATCACAGAATTATAAAATGTAACTATTTGTCACTGCTTCTAAAATCTTTTAGAAATCATATACTCAAATTTAATCTATATATTGATTGGTTATTTTTTCTTTTCCCCGAAGCATGCACACAAGGAATTATTTTTTCTTCTAATATCATAAAAATGAACCCCGGGATTCATGAACCTTGCGCCAGGCGCACGCATGGCGTAGGCGCCCCAACGCCAGACATGGCCGCCGAGCGATTCAGGTACGATCCGATCCCACGTGCACCACCGGCGTACACCTGAGTTGCGCCGCCTCTGGCGTAGGTATGTTAAACACCCCATGTGCGGTGTTGCACCATGCAAATGAAGGCAAATAGCGATTCACGAAGTGGCGCAGGCCTAGCATAACGGCACGGCAATGTAAACCAAAAAAATGGTTTACAGTCATCCAAACATGACATAGGAGTAACGGAAGGCTGCCAACGTCAGGTGCCATACTGGTGCAACATGCCAATGGGGAAAGACACCGAGAATGTCAAAGGAAAACATGCAGAAAACGTAAATAATGACATAAATGGTATGTACGCAAAAACCACAGCAGAACCCCAGGACATGTCCGCGGAAGGTGCGGAACAATGAATTAATATGACAATGTCATAAAAGAGCAGTATAAGACACATCAGCATCACAGCCACAATACACCATAGTATGCATGGAAAGCCACAACCACAGCCCAAGGGTTGCCAAGGAGTGGCGTGTCCGGCGCCGTAACCATGTATTAGTAGTCAATGCCATGCAAATGAGGCAGATAATACTGAATCGCAAAACCCCTGCTGGCGTAAGGCTGCACCAAACGGCGCAGCGGTAATACACCGAGGAGTGGCCTAGAGGGAATACATGTCAATCGCAGAGGGGTGTGCCACTGTAGGAGGAAGCACATTGGAGCCCAGCAAACAGGGGCTGTACAATGCACATCACAGCATCAGCACCGGCGTGTGAGGAAATAGATGCACTGAGAGTACAGAATGCGCGCACAGATGCATGTGTACGAGGATGACTACGTTCCCCAACCCAGTCATGTGACGGCCGCCCCGTCAACAACCACGGATACAGGAAGGTATACGGAGAATATGAGGAAATGCAGAAGCAGTGTAATTGGAGTCGTAATGAGCAATCAACACCAATCAACCCACGAAGGGCAATCGGCGGCAGCTGACAACTCTGCATGCAGAATCCTGCAAAACAGGAAAGGGGAGGCATATGAATGCAAAGAAAGTAGGGGATGTAGCAGAATTGCAAAGAGCGAAGAACTGATACAGCACAGCCAAGTAGAGAGGTAGCACAACGGGCGGGGCGGCAGACAAAATGCATGAGATGCCATGTGCCTGCAGGATGCACTCCAGGAAATAGTAGGTGCAACCTGCAGAAACAGTAAATTAAGGTGTAAAGCTAAACCAATGCAGGCAAGTGTAATGTAACACCAAAGGCAACAGCGTTGCAGTGCCAACGGTAAAACACGGAAGATAACACACAGATACGGCAGCACAGACACACCCAATGACATCACCGGGTGTAGAGCACAACACTATAAAGTGTGAATGCACACAACACACAGCGCGTATTCCCAAACGCCGCACTTTAGGGTGTAAACACATGGGGAACTTTTAAAATGTATATGTTGGGTGCTGCCGTGGCTGTGATGCATCGGT
>NC_056744.1:291827478-291967478 GCF_019279795.1 Protopterus annectens
GCATGGATATCCTTGATAAATATGGAAACTCCCCCTCCTTTTGTGGTTCGGTCTGGGTTTTGGGGCCGAAAAGCATGATATGAGGTATAGCCTGGCAGTGCTGGGGTGCTCTCTGGAGCCTTGAACCAGCTTTCTGTCACTGCACAGATATTGATGTTCTCCATACTGAGGAGAGCTTCGAGTGCGTGCATCTTGAGGTTAAGACTTCTGGCGTTTAGCAGCATTACCCTTAGTTTCTTGTTCCTTGTGCTGTCTATGGGGGTGGGTTTGTCTTTTGAGCCTTGCCTAAAAAAGGCACTATGGGGGTGGCAAGAGCTTTTGCCAATATCCGAAAGCCCAGTGGTGACAGGTGCAAGCCGTCCCTAGCGAAGCAACGTGGCTTGTCGAGCATGTCATCCCAGGCTGACAGACACTGCATCCCCTTTGAATGACACCAAAATTTTAGCCAATTGTTAAAATCGATCATTTTGTCTTTGTACTGTGGCATCATTCTAGGTGAGGGTAAGATGCTGCTCAAGATCAGGGTCATACCAGCCTGGGCTACATGATCAGAGAGCTCCTCTATGTCTCTTTTCATGTAGTCCAGGGAGGTACATCTCAGGTCATTCACACCAGCATGTACAATGACTGAGTCATATTTGTATTTGCTTTGGAGTGACCTGAGTGCTTGCATTATGTGGCGGATCCTAGCACCTGACAGGCAGCTCACCATGACCTTCTCTTTATTCAGCCTGGTGAGCGGGATGTCAGTGTGTCTGACAATAGAGTCACCTATTACAAGAGTATCAGGTGTGTTATTCAGCCTTAAGGGCTGTGGCTGCTTGGCACACTGACTTTGTGGGCTATGTGTTGTGCGTGTTTTGTTTTGAGGTAGCGGTTGCTTGGATGTCTGCTTTGGAGGTCTCTGATGCTTAGGTAGATTTTTATTTAGAGCTTCCGAGTATGTTTTTGTGTATTTATGTGTTTGGTTCGCTGATGTGGTGGGACTATGTGATACTGGAATTGTGTTGTGTGAGGTTACCTTCTCCTCCTGACTGGTTACACCAGTTTTGAGATGAGAGAGCTCAGCCTCCAGTTTGGCTACATAGTTGCATCTCTCACATATATTTGAACCTGTTTGGAGGAGGAGAGGGTTGTCCGTGTACATGAGACAGTTGTAACATTGCCTCAAAATTCCCAGATTCACCAGCTGGACTGGAGAGGAAACCATTGACTGACCTTTGGACATGCTAGAGTAATATAGGGAAACTGAATTTAAGATGGACCAATAGAGGACAGGGTAATTGTAGAGAGTATAAGAGTAAGTAGTGCTTATGGTTTAATAGTGCTAACTTGTAAGATTACTTAATTGGACCAGTGAAGGGCCTTAGAATGAGAATATGGTGTTTAAATTGAGAGATAGAGCAGTTCTAAGGGAAAAAGTGAAGAGCAGACTTTGTGGAGCCAGGAATAGTTTAAACCCAATTAGGCGGTGCTGCCCGCTGTTGCGCTATGCACAAAACCGCGCAAAACCACGCAAAAGAGGGTTTTAAGAGAGGAAGATGAAGGAGTTTTGGAATTGACCCAAAATGGCCAATAAAACTACAGTTTCAAGTCAGTAACCACTCCCACAGGGGCAGGCAGGCTGCTCAATGTTTTTCACTGCCACTGATCAACGGAGAGACTTCCCTTTAGCCCAAGCAAAAAATGGCCTCACAGAAACATATAAACAGTTCAAGAACAGCAAGCCTGTAACTGAACTTTTTTAAATCTCAGAAAAGTGGGAAAAAAGCAAGATTTTTTTTTTTTTTTTTGTTTTTTTCAGAGATAGCAGAGGTTCACAAGTATTAACAAGTTATAACAGTGCAGTAAATGACCCCATACAAGAGTGCTAGGCCAAAGACAGATAAAATGCAAGTTTTGAGAAAAAAACGATTTTAAAAATAAGTGCAAACAGGAAATTCAGTAAACAGCTCTAGGTTGTGCTCTAAATACAGTTACTACATATTGCCTTCCTTCCTCTCCTTGGAATCACCCAGTCATGCTGTTACCAGGCATTACCCTCTTCCACTGCTTATGATGACTTATTATTTCGACCACTACACATCACCTGCCTCCTTTATCTCATTATAGCCATCAGCTGCTATCATAGCTCTTAAGTGAATCAAGACAAATCTCAACAGAATCAGGGAGAAATCCAGAAATAATTGAGGACAATCAGGGACACTTTTTAATTAGCAATATTAACTTGAGACATTAACAGAATAAGAAAATGTGAATTAATATACATTTTCTGAAGTAAATGAAGTGTATAATTCTATTTATTGACCTGATTTATTAAGTGTAATTCAGCACTTATCTACAAGTCACCACTTTTAGGAGAGATTAAGAGGGAGTGAGTTAAAATTTGAGTCAAAATCAGGGATAACCCTGAAAATCAGGGACAGCTGAAAGGTATGACTCCTGCTGCATATTACCTTCCTCCTTCCCCTTATTATACTAACTCATAATACTGCACTCTACCCTTCTCTCTCCTAATTATATTCCTCCACTCCTGCTCCTCCTTCTGCTTAACTCTCCGGCTTTATTCCTTCTTTCCTAGAGCCCTCATGCACATAGTAGTACACACAGTATTCCATCCTTTCCAGGTTTGTTCCTTCTTTTCTAGAGCCCTCATGCACATAGTATTACACACAGTCTTCCATTCTTTCCAACTCAGAACGGTTGTTCTGCATTCTGATATGCCATACCTCATTCTGTGCTGCATCCCTCCAAATAAATTTGTTTTACTTTATTTAATATCTCATTAGTCCTTCTCTGCATAAATACATATATAAGCAGATGACTAGACATATACTGTAGGACATGTTTCCTAAACAGGTTGCTCCCTATAACTCTTTTACCTGAAAGAAATGCTTGTATATATATTTTGAATGTTTTCTTCTTGGCTTCTACTGCAGATGACAGAAATTCCTGGGCAACAAAAACAGTACACAAACAAATAAATATGCATATAAATATTGCATATTATAAAAATTAGCATTTTATCCTTCAATTTACCTTATGTTTTCTCATTAATTCATAAAAGTATCCAGGTGAAAATGCATTGTGGCCTGTGTGTTTGGCATACTAACGTGAGTACCTGGATGTAACTGTTTTGTGCCGCATGTTCCTGATAGTGAACCTATGCACATAAGTTTCCCTACAAACTGCTTTTTTTTTAATTCACTTCCTTTTGTCTTGTACACAATGTATATAAGTTAGAGGTGAGAAACTAATACTTTATCACATCCGGCTTTGTCAGGTATGGAAATGTCACAGCAGGAAGGTCATCTCTTTCCTGCTGCTGACATTTCATAGGTTCATAGATTCATAGGAGGTTACTAGGCTAACATGTTATACCAGTGTTCCCTGATGGACCGTTATAGATGGTCTATATTTGCAGCGTTAGTCTGTCCATGAGGGACATAGGTGCCACACCCAGGCACAATTTACAATCTCCCATTCCAGTTGTCCACGTTGCACTTACATAGGGTCATTGAGGAGCTCTGATTCACATGAATTTGGAATCTATTCCAGAGAAGCAACAAACTCTGGGAGACATATCTGTCTCTCCAGCATGTCCTGTTAAAGTCACAGGCTAGGTTATAATATTCATCAGTAAGTACAAGTTTCGCTGGTTTTGTAGGCCATTTTTTAAGCCAAACCAATTTCCCTTCAAAGCTGAGAATCAAACCCTGCAACTAGTGTTTATGAGGTAAACACTTTAACCATTATGCAATCCCTATATAGCAATGGGCATCAGTACTACCCAGGGTCCAGTTTGTATCATTCTTTGCAGTTTGCCGGACTCAAAGAAGAGGAAGAAAGTGTGTTTTATGTTTTTGTACATTTTTCTTTTTTCCATATTCATGCATCCTTTGAACTAGTATATGCAAAGTTAAGGGGTCTGCAGACATGCTGGCATACCAGAGGGTGCATGGTACATTCCCCTTGCAAAAACAAAAAAAGAATGCTTTTCTGTTTGTTGAAACATTCAGAGCATTACTGCTTTGAGATTGCAACCTTCAAAAGATTTAGACATTTTAATTTCCAATAATCCTATGTCCATTAAAAGATCTGTAATTATTCATATTAGATCCACTTGAGCTTTTCTCCTTTGTATCCTGTGTGACAGAATACTACCTAGCTGGACCTCCTGGTTTACAAAATACTGAACAAATAAACAGACAAATAAATGAAATCTCTTCACACAGATATTTTTTTGAGAAAAGTGCTGATACTTATGTTTTATCATTTTTTAGAGTGTGTGTGTGTGTGTGTGTGTGTGTGTGTGTGTGTGTGTGTGTGTGTGTGTGTGTGTGTGTGTGTGTGTGTGTGTGTGTGTGTGTGTGTGTGTGTGTGTGTGTTGTGTGTGTGTTTCTGTGTGCATCCAAGGCTCAGACTTTATTAGCAGTATGAAGTACTACCTTTGTGTGAATGAGTTTAATCTCAAATGTGTGGAAAACAGTAACCTCTACTCTTGATTAAGGTCTCAACAAAGAGAAGTATTCATAGGTTCATAGGTGTGTTCTAGGCTAATGGCCCTGGAGTCTTCACAAGCCAAGCCCATAGGATTACCCTGACATCGTGCCACCCGACCTTAGTTCCCAGTGCCTCTGTCGAGTAGAGCCACTGGAGTGATTCCCTAGTGAATTTTCCATTTCCCATCCACTCATCAAAATTTCTCTTGAAGAGGGCCAGTGAGGTGCTCTGTTTGACATGTATGGGAAGTCTATTCCATAGCATGGGCAGTCTCTGTGTTATGAACCTATTCCTCCAGCACGTTCTGTTGATTGTGGTAATGAGGTTGAGGTCTCTGGAGCATGTAGTTGGGAGGCATTGGGATTTCTTTAGATGTAGCATTTCTAACAGAGCTGGGTCAGACATGGCTTTGTAAGTCAAGCAGAGATCGCCTCTAAGTAGGTGATATGAGACAGAGAACAGTTGGAGTTTTTTGAGTCTGTCCATACAGGACAAGTGTTTAAGACCTAGGATCCTCTTTTTTGAGGTACTTTTGCAGCCTCTCCAGTTGTTGCAGGTGTTTAGTGAGGCATATGCCAAATGGGGCCTTGTACTTGATTGGCCTAATGAGGGAAGAGTAGAGGGAGACAATGACCTCTTTCTTTCTGGATGCAAAACCCTTAGTAATGAGATGTGCCATATAGAAGGATTTTCTGACCACAGTGGCAATGTGGTTTTCAAAAGAGAGGTTGCTGTTAACCTGTGTTCCCAGATCTCTCATAATGCCTTCTGTGTTCAGTGGACTACCATTGATGTGGTAATTTATGGGAACCAGGTTTTTCCCAAAGGGGATGACGACACATTTTTTGGCATTGAGCTTAAGGCCATGGTTCTGACACCAGTCATTGGTCTCAGTGAGACCTTTCTGTAGGGTGTCAACATCACTTGGGGAGTTAATAATAGCTCCCAACTTACAATCATCTGCAAACTTTGTCAGCCAGAGTCTCTTTGTGTTGGCCTAGATTTCAGAGAAATAGATACCAAACAGGAGAGGACCTAGGACTGAACCCCATGGGACTCCACTCGTGACTGGTCTGCAGTCTGACTTGGAGTCAGCTACTTTCACACTGTGGGTTTTTACTGCAAACCAGTTTGCAACCCACCTTGTGATATAGGGGTTGATGCCTAGCTTAGTGAGTTTTTCTATGATTCCTGACTGGGGAATAATATCAAAGGCCTTGGCCATATCAAATAAATAATGACATGCTTTGCAATTTCAGACTTTCTTTCCTTCAGACTAGTACATAAAGACTATTGTTGCTGATGATCATAATTAGGATCTACTGTATATTACATAGAATTTGCAGCTTATCCAGTAAGACGCAAGATGGTTGGCTGTGTCACCCACCAAAGCTGGATGCTCCTACATATTAAAAACTCTATCCTCCTGTGAAATTGTGTTCCTTCCATACATTCATATTCCTGTTGACTTTCTGTAACTTTATAAATATTGCCCAGCTGTTGCTAACAAATGTGCTTCAAATGAGGCTACGCTTTCTTCACATATAGTAAGAAAAGCAGCACAGCCTCCTCAGAATCACCACTGCAATACTCCTTGAAATTCTGTTTACTTTGCTGCCACCCTTTTAAATGCATTACAGTGCATGAATATGCTAACTTGTTCCCAGTGCAAAGGCATATTCACTTTAGAAAGACTGTCAGCTAGGTAGATCCAGCTAATTGGAACCTCCATGTCACTTACATATGTAATAACATAAAACAAACAAACAAACTTTAGAACTACATTAGTGAAATAACTCAGCATTATACAAGGACTGGCCATTAACATTCAAAAATGAGCATGCTGATTGGACAACCCAACCAATGTGCCCATTGTAAATAAAGCATATACCAATAGAAAAAAGTCTGGTCACTAAAGTACCACTGAGAGGCTAGACAGGCATTAGTCTGAAGGAAAGAAAGTCTGAAATTGCAAAGCGTGTCATTATTTAGTAACTTTTTCCTCATAAAATGTGTGTTTTTTCAACAAATCACTGAGGAATGAAGGCACTAAATAATGACACACATTTCAGTTTCAGACTTTCTTTCCTTCAGACAGTGCGGAATTATTCTTGCAACTTTCTATGTTTATAAGAACAACATTAAAAACTGGTCCCCTCCTTTATTTATGGCTTTGTCCACATTTCTTGAAATAAGAGGTCAAGAGGTACATACAAGAGCAGAGAAAATACAAGGAAAAACAGGTACATTCTGCAAAACTAAAGAAACAGATCTGAATTTCCTTGTATTTCCCCCTGTCCCTCTTGTACCACTAAACTGTCCAGAGGTTACAGCTTTTTTATTTATTTATTTTTTTTAAAAGCAATGGAGATCATCCTTTCTTCATGCTTGTTTCCAAAGCACAGATATACTGTGTAAGCCTGAAACAGTAAGTCCCAGGCACAGGTGCAGTACATCATCAAAGCAGCAGAATCTGGAAACAATGCAGTAGAACACCGCAGCGCCATTATACAAATATGTTATTTAATAAAAATAACTAATTTCTTTCTTAAATAATGTTGTTATATAATAGCAGTAACCCATGGCCAGGTGTGGGTAATGCTGGATTTACCCACAGCTGGCTTTGTCTGGTTGCCCTCTTGACCTAACCATGCCAACCCTGGGTA
Organism: Protopterus annectens; assembly: GCF_019279795.1. Lineage (NCBI taxonomy): Eukaryota > Metazoa > Chordata > Ceratodontiformes > Protopteridae > Protopterus > Protopterus annectens. The sequence continues at coordinate 291,834,648 of NC_056744.1, forward strand.
AATGCAGCATTACCCACACCCAGCCATGGGTTATTGCTATAATAGCCACTGCTTCCAGGACTAAAGCTAAATTCACTTGTTCTGGTATTATATTTCAACCATTTAATAACTTACCACTTTTACTTAAGGTCATTTCAAACTATGCCATACAGTTTGACTACAAAAGAAACTGCATTAGTAGGTAATAACACATTACATACTGTGTAATGATTTTCTTGCATACTCTTACAGCAGTAGCCAGTGTATTGAATAATAACATGTTTTATTCTCTGTCTTTAGCTTATTTCTAATATTTTCTGTACACTTTGAATGTTGAATAGCAATGTATTCATGTCAACATTTTTTGCTTAATCTTTTTTCAGCCTTTTCAAATGTACCTCAGCTCATAACAGAGAGATAACTGGCCCAGTCTACTGAAATAGTTAACAAATAAGTAAAAGAAAATATTACCTTTATAGCCATTATAATTGCAAGCTAACAAGTCTCCACTTACACCTTGTTCACCTATAACTTCCTTAGCCAGTACTGTTATTTAACTACATCCTCCATTTCTGAGAACCAGAGCAAAGCTCTTACTACCTTCCTTACTGCAATATTTTTGCAGATGTCTGCCTCTGTCACTGCATTTATATTACCTACAAACTGGCTCATAGGTGCTCTTTAGGTGATGAGGGATACAAGCTGTGAATACTCCAAGTAGCAATGAAATAATCATGGAATATAACAAGAAATTAGTTTGTCTTAATATGGCAATAATTCCCGCATAGCATGACTACCATTCCTAATTTAATAAACACGTGAAAAAAAAACATTCTTGCATTAAATTAGCACAGCCAGTTTTTTTTTAATTTCTGGAAAGTATGTTTATCATAAGTATAAAGCACTAGAAATGTTAGTTATAGTAGCAGTATATGTGAAGTAAGATTGATTATTAAAATTTGCACAATGCCACAAAATCTACATTAAGGAATTAATTTTGTAATCTACATAATGGGGCTTTCGACAAACAAATTCCACAGACTATGCAAATAACATCTGATAGTGTAAGAATTTCATTACTTCCATAATAACATGACTAGGTCACTTTAACTAATTCCCTCTTGAATCCTCACAATTCAAATATTTACATCTAAAAGCCATAATTATTGCTAAACTTTTAAATGGCAAACTGCTCACCATAATCTAGTCTTCAGAGTGGTAATATTATTTATATTCTAGGTCTTAATCTGGTTATGAATTGACAATAAGCACGGTAAAAATTAATTTGTGTAGAGTTTTGTAAATAACTTACAATACGCAGTCAAGCTAAACAAATACTGTGTTGCCCATCACATAAGCTTTAAGATGGCTTGAATGTTCAATGACAGTCTACTTAAATTTCAGTTGAATCTGAGACTGGCGATGGGCAATTAATCATACATAAACAATTAAAAGTTCTGTACAGTGACTGTTCCTGGCAGTAACTACAGGAACAGTGAGAATGAAATATTAATGAACGTAAGGTGATGTCATATATCTTACATTGCTGTAAGCTAAAACAGACTCTTGGTGCAAGAGCTATTATGTACTAGTTGATGTAGTTGTTACAGCTGGAAGGTGTTGAGCTTGGATCTTGGCAAAGTTTTTTTGTTTTATTGACTCATTCAATAATATAATTGCTAGACACAGAAAACTGATCATTTCCTTTTGCCTGGGTGCTGTAAATGCAGCTGGCTGCCTCTGTCCTGCATGAGTCCACTACCTTTCTTTAAATATTTTTTCACTACAATTTGTCTTCATTTATTAATGTATTTACTTATTTGCTTATGCTCCTACCTGTATTACTTACTTACCTACAGTTCAATGTTCTATCTCTGCCTTGAGTTATCACATTTGCTTGTTTAAGTATGATTACATGCCATTCGTCATCTGTGATTCAAATGGAAGTTAAGTTACTGGTAAGATTTTGTAATTATTAATGGAGCCATTTACAGGCAGTATTAGAGACCTTGCAGCATTGCTGGGATCATCCTAGAGAAAAACCTGGAGGCATCACTAGGGTTTCATTAGTAAAGATAAAAAAAAAGATTCATGGAACATACTAAATATATTTTAGTATGATTTGATGCAATGAGACAACGTTGTCACATTGGTGACAGCTTACAAATATCCTGTCTTAATACAATTTAGAAATGCACATACTCTGTCACATTTGTGATACGTTGCCTACCCTCTCTGTGTCTGTACGTACTTTTGTCAGGGATTTCTGTTTCATCCCATATTTCAAATGTACGTTAGAAGGTGAACTGGCAATTCTTCAAACTGTGGTAGGCACGTGACGTGTGCAATATGAATGCAAGTGTGCATGCACCCTGTAGTGGACTGCACTTCCTATCATTGACTCTTTCAACCTTACACCTGTTGCTACCAGGGATAGGATGTGAATTCTAACTACTCCAACAAAGATTAACCTGAATCAAAATATATGGTGAATGGATGGATGAAAGTTTGAATGAAGAGATGGATGGCTGGATGGATGGATGGATGAATGGATGGATGGATGGATGGATGGATGGATGGATGGATGGATGGATGGATGGATGGATGGATGGATATACAGATAGATAAAAAAGCAAGTGACCTGTTTTCTGTATTATTATTTGTAAAGAACTTAATTGGTCTCTGATGTGCAGCAATATAGTTTATATATAAAAAATGACTCAGAATTCATAACCTTTCACAAATCTTTAATGTGATGTTTAAAAACAAATGGTAGCAACATAATATGTATGAAAACAAAGAGTTCAGAATGGATAATGGGAAACCTGCACTACAGCAATGCTTGGTAACGCAGTCTAATGAAACTTTACTGTGAACAAATTTAATCTATTTTTTCTGAAAAAAATGATATTAGATTAAAGATATCAAGCATTAAGAGGTCCCTTATTTCCCTTCTTCTATGTATAAATATGCTGTGAAGGACCTACATGGTGGGTGGGGCTCGGTTATAGACGAAGCATTTTGGCCCTGTGATACAACAGAAAAACTAGTTGGATTGATCTAATTCAGACTGTTATTAATTCATACAGCAGGGATGGCAAACAACATTAAGGACCAGCAAAGTACAGCAAATCAGAGATAAATAATAAACATAAAAGAAAAGGTTCTATGGGAATTGTATAGATCATAAATGGCTGCAGCTGGATTACTTATTCTGAACTCTTAAAGTACTCTGGAAGAAATAAACGGATCAGTCTTATTAACAAAAATAGGGCAACACTGCTAAGAAAGAATAGAATGTTTTCAACAAACAATACATGTGTAAATGACAGCATTGAAGACATTTCAAATATAAGTATAGGCTGGTACAATTATCTCTGGTATAGGAGCTTTGAAGGCAGTTGAGTCCCAGGCTTTCAAGACACACTCTTTTGTAGCCAAGGACCATACTGAACAAAATCCCACAGCTACACGTTACCCTGGCCCTCTACTCCCCCGATATAGTCCTTCTCACAGAGACCTGGCTAAAACCACTAAACCATAATGATGACTTTGTTCCATCGGGTTACAATGTTCTTAGACAAGACAGAACATGCAAAAGAGGTGGATCCATTCCTCTCCTTTTCAAAAACAACCTGACCATTGAAATATTAGTCAACGAACAACCCAAGTTGAATAATGCAGAAACTATGTTCACTAAGCTGAAAATCAACTCAAAAAAAACTCTTACATGTAATTTGTAGCTATATACCCCATGGTAATAACATTAACACAGTATAATCCATTCTAGACTGGACATCCCAAAAATTTCCCCAAGAAGCAGTCATACTAGGTGATGTTAATATCAACTGGTCCTATTGTAACTAGCTCTAACCCAGTAATCCCATTAACCTACACAGTTTCATTCAACAAATCAAAAGCACAACACAGGTAGATAAATCATCAAAAAGGAGTCCATCCTAGACTGGATCCTTAGTAACAGACCTTCTCAATCCTACCCTCAGTGACCAGCTTCCCACATTTATAATTGGACACCAGTTGAATACATTAAAATCCTCCACCCTCCAACAAATCCAGTACACAAAGAATTTCAAAACCCATGACTTCATATCTGCACTTAATCAATGCATCTGGAGACCACTCTCACCTCTCACCTGGAAAATGCCATAGATTACTTCAGTAACACTTTCCTAAACATTCTAAATCATCTTGCCCCTATCAGAACTGTCAGAATTAAATCTAGCTATGCCCCCTGTCTGACCAGATATACATATCTAGTACTAAAACAAAGAGATAAAGCATGGGACTCATGGCACTGAAATAAAACTAAAACTAATAGAGAGGCATACCAGGAACTAAGAAACAAAGCCAAAAAACAAATCAGGACAGACAAAAGGAACCACTATATAGGAATTCACACAAAAATAACCCACAAAAATTCTGGACTGCCATTAATAAAATTCTACAACAAGGAAAAACCAATACTCCACCCCCTAACATTGACACCACAACCAATAATATTGCCACCCAGTTCAACAAGCACTTCGCCAAATCCATCCTAGCCCTCACCAATAATAATTCTCCCACTTCACATCCAAACCTATCTTCCATACCAGCAGACCAAAACCTCTTCTCCATTCAGCCTGTCCCAACTAGCACAATATATAAATACCTAAAAAGGCTTAAACCCACAACCCTGGCTGCCGACAAATAACCTGCAGAATATCTAAAGATAGCAGGCAAACCATTGCTTACCCAGTCTACATGCTCATTAACCACTCTTTATCAGAACAATGTGTTCCTTCTCTGTGGAAAATCTGACATATAATACCAGTCCACAAAGGAGGTAACTCTGTGGAACTATCCAGTTACCGTCTCCTCACTAATAAACTGCTAACCAACACCCAGCAGAGATTACGCCCCCATGACAGTACTACCGCAGCCCTTATTAGCTTTACCATCGCAGTAAATCAACATCAAAACAATGGTAACCTAGTATCCACTGTATTCCTGGATCTGTCCAAGGCCTTTGATACTGTCTCCCATCCCAAACTCCTTTCTGCTCTCTTCAATCTTAATCTCAGCCACTCCACACTAGCACGGTTTCAAGGCTATCTAACCAACTGCCAACAAGCAGTAAAATGGCAAAACTCCATATCTCTCCTCCTGCTTGTCACCCTAGGGGTCCTCAAGGATCCATTCTTGGACCTCTTCTTTTCAACATATTCACCAAACAACTCCACAAAGCTACCCAGCATGCCACTCTAGTCCAGTACGTCGATAACCCCACTCTAATCTGCTCCAATCCATCACTCCCTCAACTCCAGGAATTGACACAAGACTCCTTTAATGCTGTTGAAACCTGGTTAGCCAACTCTCAACTAAAACTTAACCCCAATAAAACACAGCTAATGATATTCTATCCCACTAGAGCCTTAGACTCCATACCACCATTCACAATATTCTGATCTAATAACAACCCTATCACACCTGTCCAACATGCAAAACTTCTGGGGGTTATCATGGATCACAACATGAAATTCGATATGCACATTGCACAGACAATAAAGAGAGTCCATAAAAAACTCAGAACCCTATAAAGATGCAAAAAGTACCTCACTGATGACAGTAAAATCACCATAACAAAAACCCACTTACTATCTACACTACTCTATGCCTCCCCCATACTCATCAACCTAAACAAAGCAGACTTAACACCTGCTACAATAAAATAGCTAGGTTTGCTACTGACTCACCCTTCAGGATACATCACTGAATAGCAGTCAAGCAACTCTCCTGGCTAGAATTACCCAACCTGCTCACATATAACCAGCTTGCAATAGACCTCCAAATTCTATATTATCCCAACAGAGTTCCTGTTCTTCAAGGTCTACTTAATATCTACTCTAACAAATGCCTATTAAGATACATCAATAAAGCAATGCCTGACCTTAAGAGACAAACCTTAAACTGTGTGTATTTAAGCAGCATTTTATACCTGTTTTATTAGATCTGAAGAAGTACATGGATAGGTGTGAATGCATTTGTCTTTTTTTGTATGTTTTTAACATTTTTTATGATATTTTACTTAACTTTTTATGCTGTTTTATTAAACTTTGGAACTGCTTCTACTTCTTCTTCTTTCAGCTATTCCCATTTAGAGGTCACCACAGTGGATCACCTGTCCGCTCATGACTGGCAGTGGAGTTTTATAGTGTCGAGTTGCCAGCCCGGCACCCAACCTTCCACTGAAGGCACACACACACGCGTGCACTCACATCTAGGGTCAATTTAGAGTTGTCCAATCCACCTACAGCATGTCTTTGGGATGTGGGAGGAAACCGGAGCACCCGGAGGAAACCCACGCAACCACAGGGAAGACATGCAGACTCTGCACAGAAGGCACCCCAGCCAAGGATCGAACCGGAGAACCTCTTGCTGTGAGGTGGCAGTGATTCAACAAATCTACTAATTTTTACACTCATTTGCATACTATCTGTGCTATCAGCCTAGAATCTACATGGTTAATAGCCATGTAAGCTGGTCAACAGCATGGTAGCATGATTTTAAAGACACAAGGCAGGGTATTACGTTACATATGGTTACAGTACATTATAGTCCTCTTTTACATGATTTTTTTGGCAATCATAGTTATAACCATTTGCAGCAAGTGGTGCACTGTGCTAAGATAAGGTGAAAAAAATTACAGTAATTCGACACACACCCCTGATGTTTTTGGACATCCACCGTGTATACATCGCGCATTATATGTGTGTTGTTACCTTTTCAGGGGAATTCCATCCATATTTCTGGACTTTTACATGCCCTTGCTTCCATGTAGACTCCTGCACACAGAAATTTTCTGTACACTAAGAACATGGACGCAGAGTCTGTACAGTTTTATTAGAGGTTGTTGGATCGCTCCACCATGTTGTTTCGCTTCATTAGCATAAATGTCAGCTACTTATGCTGAAATTTGCATTCCACAATAGTTTCCTTAATTTTTCATGAGTGTAGATGATTACACACAGCTACACAAAGTTTATTGAATCTAAAACTTGCTGTGCAGGTGTTTGCATTGCACCATGCCTTGCACATGGAAAAAATGACTGTGAAAGCTTTATTGAATTCCCCCCCATTGTGGTATGTTCAGAAATTAATTACTGCATTTCATTACTTCTTTTTTAAGACTTCATTAATATTATATGCAGACTGTGTTTCAGATTTCAGAAACAAGAAGATCCATTGCAGTCCATAGCTCTCTACTTTGGACAAATCCAAAAATAATGAGGGAGCAAAGACCCAAATTCCAGGGCAATGTTTGAATATTACTCTAATTCACTTAAAGACATTAATAGAATAACAGGTTTTGAATCAATGTCCATTTTCTAAAGAACGAGACATATAAAGCTCTAATGTTGAGCATTATTGATTGGCTGTAATCCCCAATGATTTACCAGAAAATCAAAAATGATATTAGAGAAAGGGCAAAAATATGAGTCAAAATCAGGAACATTCTGCAAAATCAAGGGATGTATGCTGCAATCATTCCAATTATTATGGTGTATAAACCATATATATGTATGTGTGTGTGTGTGTGTGTATGTGTGTGTGTTTGTGTGTGTGTGTGTGTGTGTGTGTGTGTGTGTGTGTGTGTGTGTGTGTGTGTGTGTGTGTGTGTGTGTGTGTGTGTGTGTGTGTGTGTGTGTGTGCGGGTGTGTGTGTGTGTGTGTGTGTGTGTGTGTGTGTGTGTGTGTGTGTGTGTGTGTGTATACACACATACATACAAATAAGCCATGCAGTACATGTGTATTAGTACTCTGCACTGGTGGATGATGGCTTGCATGCTTTAATATTTTGCAGCACAAAAACTTCTTGGCCGAGAATGTGCTATGTGTTTGTGAACTTTTGAACCAAAATCATTACATCTGTTTAGCACGATGAGTACATCTTGTGATGTATGAGCTAATCCTGCAGGAGCTGTAAACGATGCTTTGAACATGCAGCCTTCCTTTTCAGTTGGGCAGCTGCACTGCACATTAATAAATCTGCTGCTATTACTTTGGATATGCTTAATTACATTTGTCTGGGTATAAACCAACATTACATTTATATAGTCAACCTTGAATAATCATTTGAACCACTCTGCTTTATTTTGTTGCGTTGTAGTACTAAATACCATAAGGGAAATCTGTTTTGTTGCACTATCTATAAGATAAACCTTGCAAGCATGCAAGGAAAGCTCCCTTGTGCAGAGAAATTGAACCAAGGTCAACAGCTGAGGTCCTGACACTGGGAAGACAGCCAGAAAGCTTGAAGATATCTGACCTTCACTGGTTTATTTATCCTGAGTAAGTGATTAGGACTCTGGCAAAAGTGCCTCCTACTGGAGGATGTGCAGTGTTCTTTCACATATTAAGAACAGAGGATTGTAATATACCAATCAGTCCCTGTGTGCTGTAGTCAGTCCAGACATGTGAAGCATGCATGAATATCCAGACACTGCATGCCTGCCTGAAGCACTGACTTGTCCATCTCCCATGGAATGGAGAATTTCTGCTTGGACAGCTCACCTCCCATCTTCCTCTCTTTTCTTCCTATAACACTCTCATCTCCTGTCTTGTACCTAAGCTGCCCTTCTCTCTAACCTCCCCTGTATGCTTCTACCCACCTCTCTCTCTCTCTCTCTCTTATTAATCTCCTTCCTAATATTTAAACTCAGTTATTTTTCCCTGGGTGGCACAATGGTGCAGTTGATAACATTGTCACCTCACAGCAAGAAGTCCCCCGGTTTGATTCTTGGCTGAGGTTCACTCTGTGCAAAATCTGCATGTCCTTCCTGTGTTCACATGAGTTGCCTCCCCAAAGGCCTGCAGATAGGTGGTATAGATGGACTACTGGGCAGGGCTAGACCTCAGTGGTGTAAACCTTGATCACGCATTGTCATGTCATTAAAGGAACATTTCTCCTTAGACCTCCAGTGAAAACATGTGCCATACCTAGTCAGCCTTTCTCAGTTAACAAATGTCAGTAAATAAAAAATCCAGAATGCAGAGACCCTAGGACAAACTAGGAATCCACTAGAAATGGTTGACAGCAAAGGCTACCCTTAAGAAAAAACTATTTATTTTAAGGTGAACTTGGGTGATCCACAAGAATACTCTGTATAATTAATCTGCTACTAACTTTTTTTATCAGATAATCCCACCCTTAGAAACACTTTTTATGACAAATTTCCGCATCAGAGACAGCAGTAGAAGACCTAAGCAATAGTGGGGAAAGTTTAGTTCAGCATACATTTTCCCTTCTTTAGCAACAATGTGCAATGCTTTGGTTTAGTGTCACTGCAGCATACCCATGGTGAAGATGACACACCTCCCTAGCACTGATTTTGCACCCACCACCTTGCTGTAGATGACTAATGGTGGTCCTTAGCTTCTAGGAAAGAATCAACAGGTTACGTTTACTTCAGACCAATGCTCTAGTGGACTGAAACGTTTAAAAAAATGTAGTTTATTTTGAAGTGCACATTTGCATTAATTAGTGGTTTTCCATCCGAAGAAGAGACTGAAGAAAGAACAGCATTCGGATAAGTCATCACAGAAGAGGAAAATGAAAGGCTGTTTGTTCCATGAAATTGCTTCCTGAAGCAAGATATTCCATGCTGCTTGCTGGACCAAGACGGTGATGTATATTTTATTCATACAGTACCTGGCTGCAATATGAGGGAATAAGAACTGTATAGCAAGTTGCAGTGTGAAAACTGGGTAGGACCTAAATCAACACAGTACTGGGTTTGATGTGGGACAAAGCTGCCACTTTGTCACATATGTGTGTGTGGGTATGGGGGAGGGAAAGGGGAGAGAGAGACTCTTCATCTTTGGATGATTTACAAACTTCCACTCACTGCAAGTATGAAGTATAGTACCTGAGGTTAATAACATAGTGTTATAAAAATTAACCAAAGTCTTTGTGAGAATTATTGTTTTCTAGTTATTACCGTAGTCTCTATCTACACACGGCTAAGCTTCAGAGCTGGATTTCAACCAGTCAAGTGCATTTTCGTTTTTGCTTTATGCCACCTCTGTTACATGATAAGCACAACACTTGCCCAGCTTTTTTCTAACATCCAGTTCAATTCAAAGAATGTCTTTGGGTATAATTTAACTGCTATATATTGAAAGTTTATTGATTTCTAAAAAAAGGTGTTTATTCAGTTTTTTATAATAATATCTATAGATTTAAGAAGTGGTTGGGCAGTCATTTTTACTTCTTCGTAAAGAACTCACATCAAAAAACATGTTGATGTAGAAGCACACAGAAACAGCACAAGGTTATGTTTTATTAAAGTTTGAGGAGCAGTGTACCAGCCCTTTCTAAATCTAACTGATACAAGCAAATTCCATTAATTGTAAAATTAAGAAAAAGAATGAGTTGTTGGGTTTATGAACAACTCCCCATTACATAAAAACAGTGAGAAAGGCATCTTAGTGCTAGGACTGACAGACAGCAATTCACAGAGCTATATATCTGTTGGTCCTCGGTCAGTATATGACACAAATTGTAACAGAAAGCATGCTAAGCAGAGTGCTTGCCCAGTAAATAGTGAACTGCACTACGGATCAGGGGGATGGCAGAAGTTGGTGTGTGTTTGTACATGATTAAAAATGCAGTGCACATTGTTGAGGCAAGCTATATTCTCACAGATTTAATAGCACTGCCAGCATTTAAGCAGGGACCATATAGACAATAGGGTTCCAATAATTGGCAAGCTAAGTCTGCATAATTTAGTGCATATCCAGCATCTGTCACGGACAAAGTGGTCTAAAGAGAGCACAAAATGTATAGCTTCATAGGTAAGTATTAATCAATCAGTCTATAGGCCATTGCAAGCATAGCCAATCAATGATATTCTAAAGTTCCCTCCATCTTCAAGAAGGGCAGCATTAGACAGACTGGGGAGAATATGAGGCTGATGATACAGGTATCTAGGTATACCTTGAAGGTGGGGGACACATTGTGACATGAATCAATTAATCCATTTAGTTTTATTTATTTGTTGGTAAATGTTTAGTGCCTTTATAAATGGGTATTTGATGAACCATTTGTTTTATAAAGCAATAGGAGCTAAAGAAGACTTGGCTTTTTCATGGCTCAGAAGGTAAGACACTGGTTACCATGGAGGAGTCTGTAAGAGACCATGTACAGGGGAATGTTGCCAATGTACATGGATAACTGAGGACCCCAAGGCTATTGAACTTCTTCAGTTAGGAATCCTGGGACTTGGTTATTACTTATTAAGTTATTTACTTTTGTTTACCATTGTTGAGCACTGATCAGATTTAGCCATTTGCTGGTTCACTTCAACTAGATGCCAGCACTGTTTGTAGTAAGAGATAGACAACATTACAGGAGACAGTTAGACACAGCTAACACATAGAGGGGTGAATAACAGTAGATATAGTCACTGCCTATGTGGTAGAACTGTTAAGGGAAGTGGGAAATACACCTAGCCATACATAAGTTTCTCTCTGTTTCCTTCTTTCTAATGCACACACACACACACACACACACACACACACACACACACACACACACACACACACACACACACACACACATATTCATACACTCCAGTTCTACATCGCATAATGAGCACAGCACAGCATAAGGTGATTGTCCTAGTATGCATGAATAACACATGCAGTTTATGAAAAAAGTGCAATGTGTTGAAACCATTAGCCATCCCTACACAGAAGGCAGCATTTGCTTTTTGTTATGTTACTGAACATTGCATATAGCATTGCTTCCCTTCAATGGAACTGGTCTTTGTTAGTTTGTCTGTAGATGTACAATGCATGTATCTCTGGTGCCACAGTTGCATAGCTGTTCTGCACATGTAGCACTGACTGCAAGTATGGAGCGAGTATCTTATTTGCCATGTTCTAAGTACATTGTCTTCACAGGTGCATGCTTATATGTTGATGGTACTGCATGTAAGTATGACATTTGGTATCTGTATGCATGCAATTTGTCTTGTCCTTGCATTTGTGTATGGCTCACTATATCTGCATGGAGATGTGGCTGAAGTATATTGGAGTGGTTGTTTCTGCTTGGATTACAAATACTTTTGCACTGTTGCCATGAGTGACTATACTCTGAAATCTCAAAATGTTCTTTTTAGATAGCAGTTGTCTTTTACAAAATTAAACTTTTTCTCATTGACTGTTGTAGGAATTCTTTGGCAACAAGTTATCTTTTTTCTTCACTTCTCTATGCAGCACCCATCCTGACTTATCTTCACACCACCTTAAAAATTAACTACAGATTTACTACAATAAAATAGCTGCGTTTGCATCCAGCTTACCAAACTGTTCACACCACTGCCTAGCACTGAAGCACGTACACTGACTCAAACTACCTAATTACCTTAACTTCTCCCAACTGCTTAGTTCCCACAAAATAATACACAAACCCCACACCTGCCCTTCACTACAAGATATCCTCAAATACTAATTCCCACCTAAGAATCTCCACTTACTGAACAAACATATCCTGACCAGGACCAAGTCTCATAACAGTGCAGGTGACTACCTTTACTGAACCTATGTTACTAAATACTGGAGCTCCATCCCACCTGCACTAAAACTAGCACACATTTCAAACACAACCTAAAGCAACGCTAACTTCCTCATGGCTATGCTCATGCTCCCTTCCTGACTAAACCAACCTGTCTTACTGTTTCTGTTCTATTGCCAGTCTTTCTATCAATCACCATGATTTTTTATTTATTTATTTTACTTTTGTTTACCGGGTTTGTCCAACTGGATACATGTCCATTTTCAGTGGAGGCCCCGGGAGAAAAACTCCAGTTATATAGTATAATAACAATATACAAAAACATTGCATAGCATTTAGACATTACAATAGAAGCACTAGACATTTCAAAAACAACATATTGAGACAATATAAGGAAAACTTAGTTAGGCAGTGACATTAGTATAGAGTAATAGTTCTGAGTTAACAAAAATAGGAATGAGACAGAAGCATAAGGTTAATAGGATTATAGATAACTAGTGAAGAGAGTGGAAAGACTAGATGGAAGGGGTAGTAGTAATGAAATGATAAGAAGTGGAGATATATGGTAGAGAATAAAAGTATGTTAGTGTCAGATAGTTTGTAAAAAGGAAAGAAAAGAAAAGATAGTTAGTCTGGGTTATTACAAGAGCATAAACAGTGATTAGAGAGAAAGAGTTTTACTTTGGTTTTAAATATTGGGAGAGAGGTGAGGGTGGTCAGATCGTTTGGTAGTTGATTTCATATTTTACCCACTGTGTTTGAAAATAAAGATTTGCCTGCTAAGTTATTTGAGAAGGAAGTGTGAATCAACATTTTGTTGGCAGAGCGCAGATTCTTCAGATTATTATAAGGTCTTATAAGGGTAGAGAGAATTGGGGTGTTACTAGGTTGGTAAAGGGCTTTGTGGGCAATTGTGAGTTGATTAAATTGTAATAGTAGTGGTAATTCAAGCCACCCTAACTGTTTTAGATTCTGACAGTGGTGGGTCCTAAAAGGAGAGTTGATAGCAAATCTTGCAATATTATTGTATGATTTAGTTAGATTGTTTAGGTTATGCTCACCTTTCTTATCCCTGTTTCTTTCTCTTTAATCCCAGTTATTGCTCCTCCAATTAACTTATATCTGTAACCCTCACATAATAATATCCCCTCCTTATCCCCCCTCACCATTTACCTATCTACCCTTATCTCAACCTTTCCACTATCAGAACATTTTCCACTTATGTTTTCTTAATTATTTCTGCTTATCCAATTCCTCCTCCTCTATTTCCTGTCTCTAGTGACATCCTACCTCATTAATAACAATATACATACAGACCCTGTGTGCATTATCATTGCTCTTGTATCTCCAGCTATTACATGTTAACATGTCCTTGACTTATGTAAAATAATATAACTTCTAAAATATATGAAAGATATCTTCATTATTTGGCTCAATGCTACCTACGAAGTTATATTAATTTTTATTTTTATTCATTGTAAATATATATTTTATGTGGAGCTTTTCTCCCCGGTTCAACACTGTAAATGGAACTTGTGCTCAGTCAGACTTTACTGGTAAACAAAAGACAATAAATAAATAAATACAATTTTCTGTGATGCAAAACAGTTTCTAACATCAACTCTAATAACAATATGTAAGCCTCTGAATCGCATAGATTCATTTACTCATTGCTCATTTTAATACTGACTATGCAATAGTTGTCTGACTGGTATTAAGTTAAGGTTTTCATTCTTATCATGTGTGACATCAGACAGGAAAGGTACAATGGCAGTTTGCTGCTGTAAAGACAATCTATGATCTATTTGTTGCTGCTTTCACAGGGTGGTTTTACATATAATTGTGAAGTCATTCTTGCACTTTGCCCATTTTTTGTCTTGGCCATTATATTTCTGGGTCTCTGTGATGTATAGAAGCTTGGGAATGGATGTGAGGCACTAGCTGATGCAGCTGAAGACAGCTCTTACTCACCATAATCTGGAATATTGTGCCAAGATAAGGATCTCTCAGCATCTCCACAAGGTAGAGAATCACTAGACTAGGTGTGCTTTTCTGGAGTAACATAGTGACCTGCATCCAGTAGGCAGGACACAGATTCCTTCATTTAAGCTGTACTGTTCAATGTCAAATCAATCCAAAGCAAGTCAAGGAGGTGTCTCAGATGTGCTTTAGGATTGTGATCTGGCATCTATCATGGAGACTTGGTTGACTGAGAGCTTCAGTCCACATCTCAAGATTTCTTTTCTTCTGGGTCCTCATGTTATTAATAGCTTTATATATGGTAGAAATAGACCCGCAACATCTGGGTGGCCATTTGTTCTTCTGTTTTGCATTTCGACCAGGCTGAAGCTGGAACATCTAACTCTTGTGAGTATGTTATGTGGCAGAAGAGAATTGCACATTCCTCTTGGTTTAGTTTCCACTCGGTTACTTCAGTGCTTTTCTGAAAGAATTTGTAGATTTACTTATTGACCTAATTCATTGATCTACAAGTGCATTAGTCCCTGGTAATATTCATGTTAGTGTCAGTGATGAGACTTGTAAACGTGCCCTTGAGTTACTTAGTGTTACAGAGAACTATGGCTCCACTCAGGGTGTTTCCACTGCTAAACATAAATCTGACAATTTCTTGGGCTTAATATTTTAATGTGGTAATGAAACTAGAGAAATGGTGATAGAGCAGGTCTCCTGGTCTACTTCAAATTAGACCTCACCTGATCATCAGCCACAGAATCAGAGCTGGACGTCTGGTGTGACTTTAAAGGTGGTCAGTAATTTGAATCAATTTCTTTGAATAGCCATATCCTTGAAGGATGTAGTGCTGATGAACCAGATTTGGTTGTGGTCACCTACAATGTGGCCCTTAATGGTGCACTGGTTATTCTTGCCCCACCCAGTATACAACTCAGGGCAGTTGTGCATAAGGAAACATGGTTTTCCCATGAATCATGTTCACTGTGCATGTTGGGAAAAGGATGATGGCTTGAGTAAAGGTGACAAAGGATGTGACTTGAAAAGGGTAGCCTCATGCTGGATCAGCAATATGCTGTTTACTAGATAAAGATTTTACATAATAAGACTGCATTTGTGTCCAGTGAACTTTTTATAACATCTGAATTATCCAGCTGTACTCTTCTCAGTACATAGAAAACTGTGCATCCCAGCTTGTCTTCCAGTTAGAGGGTTTTTCATCAGATTTCTGTAACAAAGCTTCATGGTTCTGTGTAGATACAGTTTTATTAGTCAGGCCTTTCACTCTGTGTCACACATTGGGACATCCTGTGATTCAGATGTCCTTTGTCCAGACTTTTGCTGGACTGAGTTCAACTATAATATTGACTTAAGATTGATTGTTTTTTTTTTAAGTCAAGATCTGCAACTTGACATTAATCTGCCATGTAGCCCATCTTAATGCTTCATGCTCGACCTTGATACCGTCAGAATTTAGTCTGGGGATGCTGTGGGAAGAAAAAGGAAAGGAAAGAGCAGCATTGGTCCGGTGCTATCACCCCCAGCTTGGGTCTATGTTTAGCCATCAAATGGAAGAATTTCCAATGGCATTACATTGAAAATGGCATTCAGCAAAACTCCTCATGTGGGGATCTGTCCCCCCCCACCCCTCACTAATTATATATACCAACTCTGAGATTGCACTATAGTGGGGAAAGGGCAAATTTCCTGATCCCTACCATAATGTGATCTTACTCAAATGGCTTGATGAACAGCATGTTCAATGAGACATGCCGTCCAATGCTTTCTTCATTTAATGGCTGAACAGAGACCACCCCCAACTTGAGTCCACCCAACAAAGTGGGAAGAGAAAGTAGAAAACATTGTCCTACTAGTAGAATGAAGTGAGTGCCTGATGTGGCATCCGCTGCATGCACCAGGCTTTTCTTTGTCTCTAACCTTCCAGCATACCAACCATAAATCATTAGTCCAGGTGGGCAATGAGGCATAGCTTTTCTGGACTTGCCCACCCTTAGCCTTAGAACAATCATGCCTCCTCAGCCATACTGAATACCCAGGCTAGCAATAGTTCCTAGCTCTCACCTCCACCAGCGGTCAAAACATCTGACTACTTTGGCATTGTTCTCCACCTAGGGCAGCCATGTCCATCCTCCCTGCAAGCTCTACAATACACGCACAATCCAATAATCAAACTCAGACCACCTTGACCATGATCAAGGCTTCATCCATCTATGCCACTAGGCTGGCTAGCTATTTGAATTAGGATGAGGTTGTGCTGATCATTTTTCCTGTGTGTTCTACAAGTTGTGATGTGGACTCTGATGCTAAGTATTAGTACACACTTGCCTTAAGTATTTTGGTGTATTAGTACTCAATTGCCTTGAGTATTTTGGTTCACTTTTTTCCAGACTGTGAACTCTTCATGGAGATCAGAAATGTTTATATCATCCTTAAAAAAGGCATGGATTATCCTTCTTCTGTAGAAGCGTCTGAAGAGCTACTGCCCAATCTTTAACTTCTTATGTATAGGAAACGTTACTTGAAAAAGTTGTAAATGCACAGATGTAATCCTATCTGTCATCATATGACCTCTTACATTCTTATCAGTTTGGTTTTAGATCAAGGTACAATACTGATGCTACATTCAATCAAGTGGCAAGCAACCTCCTAATAGTGAGAAATCAAGGAATATATTTTATCTTGGTCCTGTCTGGTCTCTCAGCAGCATTTATCATGAACCATGAGATCCTTATTAGTTATTTGAAATATTATTTCAGCTTTATGGGCTCGGTGTTGGAGTGGTTTTCTTCTTACTTCTTAGGTCAGTTTCAAAGGGTTGCTTCTAGGTGTTAGTTCTTCCAGTCGCCTCCCTCTGGAGTTTGATGTGTCTCATGGATGTATTGTGACTCCCTTGTTGTTCACATTATACATTTCCATTAATGGAGGGCAGTATGTGGAGAGGTATACATTATCAAGCATACACCAAAAAAGGGAAAGTTCACCTCCAGAAATACACAAGGTGCAATTCCAGAACAATAAAGGCTGTCTTCCACAAATATAAAGACTGTGTTCCACAAATATATTGTACTGTTGCGTCCATTACAATGATATTCCAAAAAATAAATCCAAAATTTTATAGATAGATACTTTAATTAAAGTAAAATAAAAACAATAAAATTGAGCACGGATTAAGCGCTTTTATCTCTCCACGGAGACTTCATCAGAATCATTTAACAACCATTCTAAAACCATTTTATACCTTTACATTCTTTGTGATTGGCTGGCCATTTGATGCTTCAATTATTTAATTATAGATTTATACAAACCTTTTGTTGTTTCACATCAAACGTTCTAACCTTTTAGTTACTTTATTATAAAAAATTCCATATGTTTTATATGTTGCAAGAATATACATAAATGTTACAAGATATATTAATCAACATCTACACAATAAATAAAAAACATTTAAAAACCATTATATATTCCATCAAAAGAGCATAGTAAGAATAGATTTTTGAGATATGTTTTTACTATACCAAAAATATATCTGTAGGACTAAATACTCTTAATAAAGCCCTGAAACGTTCATTATTATATTAATATGTCTTATTTGCTTTTTATATTGTGTCTTTTGGGATCTTCTGAAAGCAGTTTCAAGGCTGGGGTAATAGAAATATGGTCATTCAGGCCTTTCCCACTACATGCATCCAGCCTGAGTTGCCATATCATTTCTCTGAATTCTAACCTAGTTTCCCAGTCACCTCCTCTTTCAAAATGTTCAGCCTCCTCAAGTACCCAAAACTTGAAATCAGCTTCTTTACATGTCAATATATGTCTATACAAAGCATTATTTTCATTTTTCTTATTTATATCTCTTAAATGCTCATATATTCGTACTCTTAAATGACGTTCAGTTTTTCCTACATAATACCTCCAGCAGGCTTTACAATATGTCAAGTAAACAACCCCCATACAGTAGCAGCTATTATATCTTTTTGCTCTTAAAGTCATGTCCAAACTTGGGATCCTTACTTCTTTTAACCCTGCTATAAAGGGGCATTGTGTACATCTCCCACACTTGAATGTGCCATATTTCAAACATGTTCCACCTACACATATTTTCTTTTTCATCTCTATAACATTTTTCAAATTTTTATTTCTTCTGAAACTGTATCTCAAAGTATTCTGGAAAACATTCACTCTTGTTGGTATCCTGCTAAACATCCCCCAAATTTCATTTATGCACTTCTTTAACCATCCTATTCCATTATAATAAGTTAATGTTAAGTATGGTAACTGTACCATACTATTCTCATTGTTAACATTTCCTCCCCCCCCTATTGTTTCCTTACTGGTTAATAGTGGTACATATACAGTTCCCCATCTCTGTATAACAAATTCTTTGATGGGGTCTATTAACTCGTCTGGGTATCCTCTTTCTTTAAACATCCTTTGCACATATCCTATTTCTTCTAAAAACTCTTTTCTGTCAGATGTCATCCTTGCTATTCTTATCATCTGACCCTTCACTATGTTCATTTTAAAATGGTAAGGGTGATCACTCTCATAGTGGAGGTGTGAATTTGAATGACATTCCTTTCTGTATATACTGGACTTATAAGTATTATTACTATGGTCTTTCCGCAATCTAACATCTAAATAATTTGTTTCTTCTTTGCCAATCTCATATGTAAATTGTAAAAACCTGGTACTGTGATTAATGAAATACATAAATTCACCAATCGTTTTATTTGGACCATCCCACAGGATGAAAATGTCGTCCAAAAAACGATAATAACCTTTTATGTATTGATAGTATAAGGACTTAAACATATACTGTTGTTCCCAATACAACATAATAATGTTAGTGTAAATTGGAGCACAGGCTGACCCCATAGCCACCCCATCCTTTTGGTGGTATAGGTCGCCCTGAAAAAAGATGTAATTGTATTTCAACACTAATTCCATGCTTTCCAAAACAAGTTTAAACTCATCAGCTGTTAGAAAACCCATGTCAATTAACATTTTTTCAAACCATAGTAACTCTTCGGTATGAGGTATAACAGAAAATAAGTCCTTGACATCTATAATAATAAAACTGATTTTATCTATATATGGGCTCTTTCCAATTTTGTTCAAAAAGTCCCATGAATCCACTATTATGTGTGGATAATTAACATAAAACGTCTTTAATTTTGTATCCACATAAATAGCAAGAGATTGTGTTTTTGATCCTTGTGAAGAATCAATAGGTCTCATGGGTGGATTATCAAGTGCTTTATGTATCTTGGGAATGCCAAAAATGGCTGGTATAACTGCTTTAGAAACTTTTAAAAAAATTATATAAGCTTACATCTATCAGTCCTTGTAATAGGTTGTCCTCTAAAATAAAATCTATTTTCTTATATGAAATATTAATCTCATTCCTTGAAACCAAAGTATAATGATTATCTTTACATAATATTTCCATCATTCTATTGGTATAGTCCCATTGATCCATAAGTACAACTCCTCCCCCTTTGTCTGGTTTCATTACACACTTTTTTTCATTTTCACTCAATTCTTTAAGTAATTTACCTTCTTCTATTGTCAAATTCACCTGTAATTTCTTTTCTTTCTTATATTCTTTTCTTGCATACTAACAACACAACTTTCAAAATTTTGCATGTCTTGATGTGGGGGAGGGTTGTAAGTACTCCTCTTTTTTAACATATCCCCCATCTATTCATAGGCTCATCTTTAAATATATGTGCCAGTTTAATTTTCTAGTAAAAATCTTAACATCAAGTATAATACTCTCAATACTTGGTTTTCTTACTGGAACAAAAGTAAACCTCTTTGTAAATAATTTAAAATAATTCTCATTAATTATTGTATCTGTATAATTAAAAATATTAAAATCATTAAATGAATAAACTGTAACTTTATTCTTTTCTAAATTAACACCATGTTCATTGGAATCAACATCCACTGTTTTCTCACAATTTGTCCCTATATCTGTCATCTGTAACCATTCCTCCCATATTGGTAAGTGCTGTAAGTGCCTGTCACTTGTGCATAGGACGGTTGTTGGGCTCGGTTCCGGATCCTCTCGGACCTTCTTGGTTCTTCTCCCCCTAAAGGGCTATCCCCATTTTGATTCTCCTCTACCTCATAATTTTGTTTATACCCATTTTTGTAATATATATGGTGGTTATAGTCATTTTGTTTCCTGTATCCACCATTTTTCCCAGCTTTATTACTGTCATTACTTTCCCCGGACCTCCATTGCCCCTTCCTATTCCTATTATCACAGTAATAGGCTATTCCCCATCGATATTCATTTAAATCTCTTTCCAACTTCATGGTTTTCCTATTGTAACTTTTAACAATAATATTATCATCTACATCTTGCAAAGTTCTAAAATAAACATTCTTATATTCTGCAACAGTAAAAAGCAAATCAGCATTAATCTCTCTATTTAACCTTTCTATCTCATTTTTACATTGTTCAATCACATTTTCATTATTTTTTATCATAGCTTTCAAAATGCCCAGTCCACATTCATTTAAGATATCACTAATTATTTTAAAAAATTCTGTGTCAACATCAATATTGTTTGGGAACTTATTGATCCTAAGTCCCTTAGGTACAATTTTATCATTTAAACATTTATTAAAATACCAATTATCAACTGCTAGGGTTTTATACCTAGTCAAAAGTGTTTTGAATGTCTTACATTTGTCCTTGTATGTCGTGTTCTCAAGCTGGTCTCTCCCTTCTCATTTATCAGCTTTACTAAACAAACTGTCCAACCATGATTTAAAATCCAAGTTCGCATAGTAATTGTTCCTATGTGCCTCATATTGTTCACTCTCGGTTCTCCTGGTCTGCTGACCATTAGCCCCATTTCCTCTGGTCATCACATTATCCTGGACTTGCTCTCCTCTCCTCGTAACACGGTTGGATTCATTTCTGGCGTCTGATGTCATCTCGGCCTCAACCGTTACCCTCGGACTACTCTGCGTGCATGGCAATTCTGCTCCTGAATCAGGAGGTGGATTATCAATTTGCAAATCATTCTGTATTACCCTAATAAGTTCATTCAACAGGGTACTATTATTAATTTTATCGGAGACTCCTCGTAACCGGAACAAGCGCCAAAAAAAAAAATGAACCAATATCCAAAAAAAGGGAAAGTTCACCTCCAGAAATACACAAGGCACAATTCCAGAACAATAAAGGCTGTCTTCCACAAATATAAAGACTGTCTTCCACAAATATATCATACTGTTGAGTCCATTACACTGATATTCCAAAAAATAAATCCAAAGTTTTATAGATAGACACTTTAATTAAAGTAAAATAAAAACAATAAAATTGAGCAAGGATTAAGCACTTTCATCTCTCCATGGAGACTTCATCAGAATCATCTAATAACCATTCTAAAACCATTTTATACCTTTACATTCTCTGTGATTGGCTGGCCATTTGATGCTTCAATTATTTAATTATAGATTTATACAAACCTTTTGGTGTTTCACATCAAACATTCTAACCTTTTTTTGGTTTTTATTTTACTTTAATTAAAGTGTCTATCTATAAAATTTTGCATTTATTTTTTGGAATATCGGTGTAAGGGACTCAACAGTACAATATATTTGTGGAAGACAGGCTTTATATTTGTGGAAGACAGCCTTTATTGTTCTGGAATTGCACCTTGTGTATTAGCAAGCATATGTTGATAAATATTCATCTTTAATTTTTCTTTTCCCTGGATCAAGTGCCAGAGTTTACCATTCTTGAGAAATGACTGGATTCAACTATTTATTGGTTGAAGAGAAATCACCTTAATCTCTGACAGGCAAAGACTGAGACCTTCCTGATATTTGTTACCATTTGTCTTTCTCCATTGCTTTTGCCCTTGGTAACATAAAAGAGCAACACTTTGGAATTGATGTCTCATATCCATGATTTGAGTGTGATTCTTGATAGTAGCAGACTAAGAATAAGGGACCAGATGTTATCTGTCATCAGTTTGTCCAATTAGTATCGTAAACATTTTGACAGATTAAACATTTAGTGCTGTGCCTTTTCTGTGCCTAGATTACTGTACTGTCCATTACCGGGGGCTTATTGATGGTGATGTGACATGAACACAGTGGATGCAGAATTCCACAGTTAAACTACTGATTGGCATCTCTACGACCAGTAATATAACTCCTTTACTATGGGACTGCACTGCCTTCCAGTTGCTGCCAGATGTGCCATTCAAATCTTGACTCTCACATAATGTGCCACTCATAACCTGGGCCCTGCTTACCTAAAGGAATTACTGAAATCTTAGGTCCTTGCTAGTCATCAAATGTTGTTGGGGGAGGGGCTGATGGTTATTCTACAGACCAGATTAGGCACACTGATATGAGTATTTTTTACTTATTTTGACCCAGGCCTGTACAACAGACTAAAGTCTCTCAAGTTTGAACCTTCTTTTAGGCAGTCCTTTAAGTTCTACCTGTTTAGGAGCATTTGTCTGGATCTTGGCAGTAGCATCTCCAAGATATTCAAGTGGTTTAATTTTTGATGCATTCATATACAGTTCATGTATTGTCATTGCTTGTTTACTATTATTATACTGGCCCTGTTACTGCCTTTTTTATAGTGAAAGATGTGTAGATCTTAAGTATCCAAATATTTTTAGTAAATAAACAAAAGGCTTTGAGAAGGACTTCTTGCCGGCAGCATACATGGGTATTTGTTCTACACCAAAGCCCAGATGGAAAAGGTTTTCATTGTGTACAAGAGCTGCAGTGAATACTATAGACAAGAACTCACTAAACTGGCAACAGAACATCACAGGTCAGTGCAGAAACTTTGTGATAAAAAAAGAACACAAGTTGGAAAAATAACAAAACTAAAAGCATTGAGCATTTATGTGATTGTTATGAGCATCTACTTTCCCTTGCCTGTGAAGGTCTCCAGTGGAAAACATGATGGAGAGTGTTTTGTAGCATCATATATTATAAATAATAATGACTGGTGCAATAACTATAGTTAAGCATTCATGGTAACAGCAATGCAAAATACATCTGAGATAATTTCATTGTTTACAAACACTGTCAGATGAATTATGCATTGGCCTCTGGGTGATTTCCATGCCATGAGACCCCCCCCCCCCCACACACACACACACACACACATACTTTTTTGTGGGGCAGACCATGTATAAATGTGCATGTTCTTTTGTATTCATCTTCCTGATTTAAGACAATTCTAACTACTGCCATTATAATCAACCAATGGTCTCAGTGGAGATCATGTATTGCCTTCTAGAGCAACCTGTCCCATGATGCTTGTTTTCTAGAGTAAATGCTTCTACAATATTAAAGACTAGGATAGATGAAGCACTCCAGAAAGTTAAGGATCATACATTAATGGGTCCAAAAAACATAGAGTTTTGTTAGTTAATACTAGAGATGTGTTAATCTCAATATTTTATAAAATTTTTAGTGGACTGGTCTGGTGCCCAAATCTTGGAAAACATCTTTAATCACTCAAATTTTAGAAAAGGGACATACGTAAGATGTTGATAATTACAGACCAATAAGTCTACCATCACTGGTTTGAAAGAGTTTTGAATTAAATATTATTCAACTTCTTTGAGTCCCAGCTAATAGTAAGAACAGAAGTGATCTGGGTGAATATGGTTTCAACAGCCACAAACACAGAACAGCCCCTACTTGCAACTAACTGGAGTGGCAATGGGAACACCGGTAGCAAATACATATGCGAACTTAATACTATATGAATGGGAAAAGAAGTATATCCTTAGTGAATTCAATAGTCTTAATAGTAAGGTCGCTCTTTATAAAAGATTTGTAGATGATTGTTTTCTTGTGTGGCAGGGGGACAAAAGAGAATTGGACACATATCTGAACTATTTTAATTCTACAGCAGAGTTCTTGATGTTCAAAATGACAGCTTCAGAAGAAAAAATAACGTTTCTAGATCTTCAGTTATATAAAAAAGGAAATAGAGTAGAAACAACTATACATAAAAATTAAGTAGCTGTCTGTAGATTTATAAATAGAAATAATATGCATGCACCGCATACTTTTAAAGGAACTCTGAAAGCTCAATTAATTAGAGTAAGTAAGCTTAATACCGAGGAAGCAAATTTTGAAATGCAAGCTAATAGTATGATGCAAGAATTTATCAGTAATGGCTATTCAGTATCACTAGTAGATGACATCTATAGAAATGTAGTAAAAGGTCAACGGGATCAATACAGGCCAAATTTGGCCCTATACAGCAGGCTAGTCCCCATAAGGAGAAGAAGAAACAAGTGATTAGATATGTTACCACATTTAATAAAAATACTAAGAAAGTAAAAAACATTATTGGAAAAAACTGGATTATCCTAATGGCTATGCCAGACATAAAGAGTATAGTTGGAGAAATTTTTTTTTCTTATAGAAATTCAGAAACATTGAAAATGAAGTTATGCCATAAAGATTTTAAAGGGGGATGGAAAAAGGATAGGATAAGTAAAGTAGGAACAAAGAAATGTTATAATTGTATTTTCTGTAATGACATTTATGAAGGAATGGATACTTATAAACACCCAACAACAGGTAAAGAATATTTTTTTTAATATTTCTGCAACTTGCAACACAACTCAAGTGGTTTACTTAGCAACATGTGCTGTATGTCCTGGATTTTATGTCAGTAAAACCACCCGAAAATTGAAGGAGCGTATAGGGGAACACAAGTCAGAAATTAGAAGGAAAATATTGACAAATGCTCTAAGTAAGCATATTTCTGACTGTGGCACAGAACACCAATTCAAGTTTAGAGTAATTGACTTGGTAGTAATGGGAAATAGGGGTGGTGATATGAACAATGCTTTAGAATTAAAGGAATATGAGTGGATTATTAGATTGCAAGCCAAAAAAAAAATCCAGGTTTAAATAATGCAGTAAGTCTGAAACCAGTATTCGTAAAAAGACAGAGAGAAATCATGTAACTGAATAATATAAAAGTTCTCCACTTTACCCTTTAAAAGTTTTGTCTATCTGTTGTGGTTGATTTTTATAATTTTTATAATTTTTATGTTATTGTTATTGTACTGCTGATATATTCATGTTTTATATAATGTAGTTATATGTTTCTAATTTTTAAGAGAGTTTTTTAAAGAAGTTTTTGTAAAGGAAAGTTTTAGATAGGCTGGCTGGATCATGTGATGTTAATTATCTCCTATTTAAAAAGAATGAAAGCCTTATTTTAATTGTACTGATGATGGGTGGTTATCCCGAAAGCTTTATTGTAATAAATTTCTTGGCGCTATATTTTGTGTGAGTTTTGTGAAAAATATGGTTTCAACCTAGATAGATCTACATTCACTAATCTTATAACATTCTAAAATCAGGTTACTCTAGCTATGAATGCAGGCCTATATGTGGGTGTTTTGTTTTTAGATATTTCAAAAGCATTTGATTCATTATCTCAGTGTTCTATATATAATGCCTTGTTAAATTATGATTATAATTGTTTCTTGATTAATTGGATCATGAAATAGTTAACCTCTGGAATACAATAAGCTACCATTATAGGGACAAGTTCTGAATGCTTACTTACTGGGTATGGAGTTCTTAAGTGTTTAGTCCTGGAGCCATATTTGTTCAACATGTTATTTTCTACATGTCCCGAAGGCAATGTGTTGTCGGTCTAATAAATATATTCAGATCATGATTTTAATGCTATAAGTACTGATTTTAATGCTATAAGTATTTTTTCAGTGCATTTTCTATATGGCAGCTAATAATGGACTTAAATTCACTGCTGACAAATGTCAGGTTCTTTACTTTGGTAATGCTGTATTAATGAAATTGATTTTTCTAAATGACCGATAATATCAAAATATAAGGACTTGGCCATTACTATCGACAGGAAATTATCTTTTCAAAAACATATAAATGTAACCGGAGTTAGAGCCCTGAGAAATGTAAGGTTTAATGTTTAGATCATTAGTATTAAGAGATGGAAGCATGTGGTAGACATACATAGAACACCTACTAGACCTATATTGGAATATAATATTACTTTTTGTATGTATAATAGGGTCCCTATCAGATTATCGAAGTTTCGAAACTGCGAACATCATACGACCAAGATCATATGATCAAAGTTTTGAAAAATTTTATATTTTGAATGGAGATTGGGAAATTTATTGTTTTCCTCACTGTAGTGTGATCTCAGACTTGGTATATTTAATTAGCAATGGCTGTTTCCCCCTGCAAAAACATAAAAAAAAAATGATTTTTATTTTTTTTATTTTATTTTCAAAGTTTAAAAACTGTGATCATATGGTCTTGAAAGCATGATGTTTGACATTTTGAAAATTTGATAATCTGAAAAGGAGTCATATAAGAATAGTCAATTAGTGAAGCAGGAGCCTGTTCAGAAAACATTTATGAAATTATTAAAAACTGTTAAAGATTTAAGTTATGCTGAGAGTGTGAATGCTAGAAATTATTCTCCATGCATTGCAGGTATTTCTTAGGTATACAATTTTGACCTAAAAAGCACATAGTGATGAGTTCTTAGAGGCTTTTTTATATGTAGAAAATTACAATAATTCATTAACTCATTGGCATAAAATTTTCGACATTCATATAAATTTTTCTAAGAATTCCTTGCAAATTAATTATATCACTCAAACCATTCCTAGACATTGGAATTATTTACCACACTTAGTCAGAATGGCTATACATTTTAACCAGTTAAAATTTAATTTGAACATGTAGATGGATGATGATGTCATCAACCCATATTTTGTTGAGTCAGTGTTTTTGAACATCCCACTGACATATGAATACTGGTTAAATGAGTGTATAGAAAATATAGTATTTTAATCTGATTACACAAATGTGCTCTACCTTAGCAAAGACAAAATAATGAATTTTTAACTTGAACATGACTGAAAGATATGTCATTCCCATCCACAGATGTTCCCAGTCCATTACAAATATAGCCCTCATTATTGGTTGGGTACACCTCACATATCTGATTGTGGCAACATGGAAATAATTATGGAAACAGTAATGTATTTCAGGTTTGTTTTACACAAATACACAGTAACCCAAGCATAGCAAATTACTTTGCATGCATAGACACTAGTAT
This sequence comes from Protopterus annectens, assembly GCF_019279795.1. Classification (NCBI taxonomy): domain Eukaryota; kingdom Metazoa; phylum Chordata; order Ceratodontiformes; family Protopteridae; genus Protopterus; species Protopterus annectens. Next base: position 291,862,339 of record NC_056744.1, read on the forward strand.
TGCAAAGCCAAACTGTCTGAACTGATCAAACAACAAAAAACACAACCACCCAGAAGTTACAGCAACTTTGTTATGTAAACCTCATCTGAATGGGAAAAAAGATACATCACAACCTCTCAAAGAAAAAACTAAGACCAAAACAAAAATAATGAGGTTACATTAGCATTTCTTTCTAAAGATCACGACGTCTGAAACTGAAATATTATAGCAATAACCCACGTCTGGGAGTGGGTAATGCTGGGTTTACCCACGGTTGGTGTGGTTTGGTCACGAGGGTGAAGCCCGAGTGGCCAAACAAACACAACTGTGGGTAAATCCAGCCTTACCCACACCCAGAAGTGGGTTATTGCTATTATACAATGACATAAGTTAAGAAAAAAAATAATTACTTTTCTTAAATAATGGCATTGTATAATGCCTCCTTGCTGCCCTTCCGCAGCTGTCTGGTATTCTCCGGCAGTTCTGATGTACTGCGCATGTGTATGCCTATGCAGTACATCAGAGCTGTGGGTGGAAGCAATGGAGAAACCAAGATCTCAGTTGCTTTTTACAGTCTCACTATGTTAAAGGAGTTTAACATAGCGAGACAGCTTTAAAAAAAGCAACGGAGAATCTCCATTGCTTTTTTAAAAGCTGTCTCGCTATGTTAAACCCATTTAACATAGCGAGACAGTTTTGAAAAAAGCAACGGAGAAAGCAAGCTTTCCATTGCTTTTGACAAACTGTCTCACTATGTTAAAGGAGTTTAACATAGCGAAACAGCTTTAAAAAAAGCAATGGAGATAGGAAGATCTCTGTTACTTTTTTTTAAAGCTGTCGCACTATGTTAAACTCGTTTAACAAAGCGAGACAGTGTGTAAAAAGCAACGGAGATCTTGCGTTCTCCGTTGCTGTAAAAAAAAAGGGCGACCGGACCTTTTTCCATTACCATAACTCTGATTTACAACGTGCATGCTGACCAATCAGCATGCACATTTTGGAATATTAATGGGGGGTCATTGTATAATTGCCATTATTTAATGACTGTACTCCTCAATGATTTGCCAGAAAAATAAGACATTTTATGAGGAACAAACCGAAACCAGGAGGCAAAATCAGAGCCAGCTGAGGGCTGTATAATTTCACCTTAGTTTTATATAAACACTAGACAGCCTACAAGTATTGCAAATTATTTCACACAAATGTACATTAGTCCTGCAAAGCCAGGTGGTTATCTGAGAAAATGACAATACAGTAATTTACTTTCATCCACAAATAGCTCTAATCTCCACCCAGCAGTTGCAAATACTTTGTTGTATCCAACTCATCTGACTGTTATTGGAAAAAAAACAGCAAAAATCACAAACACAGCCAAAACATAATGGGGGGGGGGGCAAAGGCCCAGAACCCGTGACTGATTAAAGTAATGCTCTTATATACTCAGAATGTCTCTACAATAACATTTTATACACTGGTATACAGCACAGCTAGCCCCCACCCCCACATGCAATCTGGTTGGCTGAGGTAAATATTCAAGTTTAATTCACACAAATCCATAGATATGAAATCTGAAACTCAAATATTTTTCATTATTTAGTAAGTGCAATCCACAGTGACTTGCAAGAAAACCACAAATGTTATGAAGTACATATCTAAATGAGGCAAAGTTCAGGGATATTCTGCTAAATATGGCCAGTTTCAACTTGTTTCACAGAAATAATACCCAAAGTATATTTCATACAAATGCACACCAGTCCTCTGTGTATGGCTGCACTTCATGTATATTCATTATTGTTACTGTTTTATTGTTGGTATCAGTTTCTCTTGGTCATGTAACATTCCTGTAGAAAATTAAAAAGAAAAAAAAATTATGAGGTCCAGATTAAAATATGAGGAACATTAGGGGCATTCTGCAAAGTAAGAATGTTTTTTCAACTTGGTTTGAAACAAACAGTGACAGACATCAAATATCACAATGTATTTCATACAAGTGCACATTAATGCTATAAAGCCAGACTGTAAGCTGGGTAAACAGCAAGATGGCTAAATTGCAGATGAAAATGCTAGGCAAAGAAAAGAACACTGTGGAAATCAGGAATAAATCCAAATGTGTTTCACAGAAAGAATGGTTAGACAATAAAATATTTCAATTTATTTCATATAAATGCACATCATCCCTTAATGCCAGACTTTAAACTTTGCAAATAAAGAGGGTAGATTGATTTATCCACAGTGCAGCTAATCCGTAATGATGTTGCTGGTCAGCATATTATAAAAAGAGTAAACATTTCACTTTATTTCACACAAATATAAACTAGCTGTTAATGTCAGACTTTAAACTAAGCAAATGAAAATGGCCATTCGCTCTCATCTACAGCACAGTTATCCCCCAACCCACCGCCATTCTATCTGACTGTCAACACATTAAAAAAAAGGTAAATATTCCAGTTTAAATTAAACAAATCTTGACAGAAATAACTTGTGACTGACCTCTTTGTGGAGGTAGACTCCCCTATTTAAAATTTTTGTGTCCTATCTGTGAGCCAGCTGGCTATACAGTGGGTGACATGGGGTTTTATACCAAATTTCATGAGTTTGCCTAAAATACCCAAACTGAGTATTATGTTGAATACTTCGGCCAGGTGAAGGTAGGCATTTTGCATCATTTTGCCCATTACCTGCCCCTGTCATTGTTTATCATTTCAATGAGAATATTTTGAATGGTTTTGCTTATGAGACTAGTCAGACTTATTGGTGTGCAATTACCTAGGTCCATGGATGGCCCACCCTTGTACAGTGGGATGACAGTTGCTGTCCTCCATTCACTTAATGTGAAGCCTGTCTAAAGGCTAAATTTAAATATTGTTTCCAGTGGTTCTAATAAGCAGTGTTTCATGCCAATAAGGAGGCATCCCATAATATTATTGGGGACCATTGATGCAGTGTTCTTGGCCTTGTAGAGTACATTCTGTTCCCTAGTGATAGTTGGAGGAGTTATGGTTGAGGGTGATTTCTGACCCAAACATGCAGGCCAGGAGATTCCTAGACTTTGTAAACACAAACATCCTGAACCTGAATCTTCACTGACATATAAATAAAACATTGTGGAGATATATGTTTTTAGCCCAGTTCCTCCCAAGCCAGTGGAACAATCTATCCCTGCATGTTAAGCAATGAGACACATTATCTTCTTTTAGCCTAAATGACTAGATGGACATTCACAAACTTACTCTGGGATCGAGTAGTATGGCCTTCTGGAAAAAACAGATGTGACCCGAAGGGAGGGAACCAGCAAAGTGTAAATGGTCATAAGACTCAACTGCGTTGGAATGTCCATTAACTCTATTAAATCTGTTGTGGATGAGTAATGGAAAACCAAGCAGGAGGTGAAAACCTCCAGAGTGATACAGGAGTCACGATAGGGATGAGGCAGTATGGGACTTTAAGAAATGTGAGTGATTATTATGAATTATAGATTGCATGTGCACCACATTGCAAATTATGAACATTATGGCATGTGGTTTTTCTAGCAAATCCAAATATTTACTTTATCCTGAGGTACAGCAACATCTGAGTTTATGTATTTATTAAATGGGATTTTGAGGATGCACTCCTGTAAAAACAGTAACGTAAACAGCAAATATGCAAAACAAATATTTTTTTTCATGGGGAGGATCACCTGATGTTGGGGGTAATGCACTCATGCCATGCCAACTATATAAACTAACTCTCAGAGTAAAGGGAGTATTTGCTTTTTGCCAGAAAAAAAGTATTCTCTTTACATGCAAGTTACATGTTTCACTATGATGCACGCATGGTACAAACTTTCAGTAAACAGAATGTTTGGTTTTGCCAGGAAAAAATAAAGTTATTCTTTTTATCTGCAAGGAACATAACATTTCTTATAAACACATCAGTCTACAATCCACAGAATGATGGATAAACAACAGAGAGTTTTAATAAAATATTGAAATCTGTGCTGAGGAAAGTTGTTGATGCAGATTGTAAATCCTGGGATGAATTCTTTCCCTATTTTCTGTTTGCAATCAGAGAGGTGCCTTAAGGTTCAACTGTATTCACCCCATTTGAACATCTGCACGGAAGGCATCCCAGTGGGCTACTTGCCATTGCTAAGGAAACTTGGGAAGTGGAAAAAGTATCATGCAGATGTGTGATAGATCACTTTGCTAGTTTGCAGGATAGACTAAAGCTAGTTATGACAGTTTTAAAGAAACACACAAGGCAGTCCAGGAAATGCAACAAATTTTTAGGAGGGATGTTTGATGTTAAGAATTTAACCCAGGAGATATTAGTACTGATGCCCTCCAGAGAGAACACATTTTGTTCTAAGTGTCAAGGGGTATTTTAGATGACTAGAAGAAAAAACTGCAATGATCTACACAACCAGGAAACAGAAAGAACAAATACATCACAATAATCTACTAAAGCCATGGGAAGAAGTAGAAAGCTCAGTGGTTAGCTTGCAGGTGGAATTTCATGAAGAAGATATCAAAGGATCTTTACCTGAAGTACAATTAGTAGAATCATTGTCAAGAGTACAAAAATAAGAAGTTACAGAATTAGGAATAAGAAATAAATGAATGTTCTCAAAAAACTGCCTGGGAGAACCACATTGATAGGCCATAACAGAAACAGCACCTAGAGCAAAGGTCAGACTGAGACTGTACAGAGCATTAGAGTCACAGAAGTAGTCGATAACAGAAGTTAAAAAGATACTCAAATTAGGAATGATAGAAGAGTCACAGAGTGACTAGAATAGCCAGATACCTCTAATGCCTAAGCTTGATCAATGTACTGTATTCTGTAATGACTTTAGGAAACTGAAAAGCATTTCAAAATTTGATAGTTGTTCAATGTCCAGAACTGATGAGTTGATATAGAACCTGGGAATGGCCAAATGCTTACCAACAATAGATTTGACAAAGGGATCTGTGAGATGGCATTTACTCCTTCAAATAAATGCAGCTTTTACAACCCCTGATAGTCTGTGTCAGTACTAAGTGTTGCCATTTGCCCAACATGATTCTCCATCTACCATTCAGTGGCTAATGGGTAAAATATTTAAGCAATAACCGACAACGTGGTGTGGTATATTGAAGATTTACCCACGGTTGGTGTGGTTTAATCATGAAGGTGAAACCTGAGTGATTAAATAAAGCCAACCATGGGTAAATCTTCAATATACCACAATCATGGAGTCGGTTATTGCTATTATACAATGACATTATTTAAGAAAAAATACTTGCTTTTCTTAAGTAATGTGTTTGTATAACGGCGCATTACTGTTCTTCCGCCAGTGGTGGTATACTGCTTCCTTGTGTTGATGTACTGCGCATGCATATGGGACTTGCATTCACATGCATACTCAGTACATCAATGCTTTGAAATGGAAGCAACGGAGAAAAGAAAGTCTCCGTTGCTCCGTTTTTTTTTTTGTTTGTTTTTTTTTTTATTAAAAAAAAAAAAGTTTTGGACACCTTATACTAACGGAAAAAAGTTCGGGCGACCGGACCTTTTTCCATTGGTATATTGTGGGATTTACAACGGGCTCACTGTCCAATCAGCATGCATGTTTTGGAATATTAATAGGGGGGGGTCATTGAATAATAATATTTCACTCTGAGTATGTTGCTGCACACCTGGATGATGTAGTCATTCATTCACAGAAACGGCAGTTTCACTTACCAAAAGTGTAGACTTTGGCACAATCTATAAGGTACGCAGGTTTCACTGTGAGGGCTAAGAAAAGGAAACTGGGTATTGTGGAAGCCAAAAATATGGGATACCTTACAGGAAGAGGAGTGCTAAAACCTCAGCTAGAAAAGATAGAAACCTCTATAAATGCCAAAAAAGGCAAGCAAAAGCTGTTCTTGGACTAGCTGATTATTACTGAAAAGTTGTACCCAATTTTGTAACTATTGCATGACCTTTGACAATTACCATGAAAGGAAAAACTCCTATCAATCTATGATGGTGTCCAAAGCAGACAAAGCATTTCATGAGATAAAAAGAAACATATCTTAACCAGTGATTTTACTAAGGGATTTTATATCAATATCTATACAGCTAGACAGATAGATAGATAGACAGACAGACAGATATTTACTGAAATTAATCAAAACTTCAGTAGACTGACAGTCCAAATGGCAAAAAAAAAAAAAATTGACAAAGTAAAATCGACATCCCAGTGCACATACTCTGAGACATAACCAAGGTGCACTCAAATTAAGAACAATATTTTTTTCAGGGATCAAGACCCCCTGTGCCCCCACACCCCCTGTTAACTAAATATACCAATTCTGAGATCATACAATACAGAGTAAAGGGCATACTCTCCAGCTCTTATTATGTATTATTATGTAAACCTCATAAAGCAGTTGATTAACTTTTCTATCAGCTAAATGTAACAGGCAGGAAAATTTTCAACAAAAATGGCAGTTGACTAATTTTAGGATTACCTATCTATCTATCTATCTATCTATCTATCTATCTATCTATCTATCTATCTATCTGTCTGTCTGTCTGTCTGTGTGTGTGTGTGTGTGTGTGTGCGTGTTTGTGTGTGTGTGTGTGTGTGTGTGTGTGTGTGTGTGTGTGTGTGTGTGTGTGTGTGTGTGTGTGTGTGTGTGTGTGTGTGTGTGTGTGTGTGTGTGTGTATATGTTTAAATGGATCATATCCAGCTATAGACAGCATTTACCAATAATGTGGGCCTTCCAGTCCTTAAAATACTACTTAATGAGTAGGCTTTCCAACCTGATAAATCACTGTGCTCCATTACAATGGCTGAGTAAACAAACTGATGGCAATGCAAAGTTGTGCTGATCCCTCCAACCCTTTGAGCAAGTAGTGACCAACAGGACTGAACCAGCTTATAGGAATTCCAGTGAATTCTTCAGGTCCTATAACACATTACTATGAGTCCAAAATAGTTTTGTGCTGGAGTATAGTTGTAGCAGGCAGTCTATAAGTGTACAAAGGAACTGGTGTATGGGAGCCAGAAAACTAAATGTATTAGTTAGCTGGTTGTTAGTAATATTTATCTAAAAGGCATTAGGAACTCAGGAAATCATTTCCTCATTGGGGGTTCAGCATGGAACAAGGGGCCTTGCCCAGGTTCAGGAATTTTGGATTTGTTTAGCCCAGTTGCAATCTCTTTGGGATTTAGCCTGCTGGTGAAACTTTTTGAACAGAGCTCAAACAAAGGCCTAATTGAGGCCTGTAGCTGTGGATTGCTAAATGCAGCCTGATTGCTAAAATTACTGTGAGAGACTGAAACTGTGTGCCTGTTTCGGTCATGTTTTTCTATAGACACACACACACACACACGTGTGCTTCAGCCAAGAGTGAACATTCAAAAGAATGTTTAAGATCTTAAAAAGATGGAACAAGCAAAAAAAAAAAAAAAAAAGACATCCAGTGTTTTCTCAAAGGAGCAAGAGCCTCTGCACCCCTATACTCCCTGATAATTATGTATACCCACACGAGATTGCATTACAATGGGGAAAGGTCAAATTTTCTCACACTGTTATAGCACAATTTTGCATGAAAACCTGCCTTCGGGCAGAAAAACAGCCAAAATCCTCATTTATTAATAGCTATAACATTCATATATAGAAATAATGAATAAAGCCTGCCCGCTTCCCTTAGGAAGGAGATGAAAGAGAGCATGATGCGGAGGCATGCCTTTTTTCTTTTCCCTGGGAAGATTGGGAAACAGGAGAAGGGCATTTGAACTGGAAAAATGAAGAATAAAGAGGAGACAGAAGGAACCTTAATGGTTTTAATTCAGGTGTTATTTCAGATCTGGAAGTATAGATGTTACAACCACTATCCATGTATTTATACACCAAAGTATTATTAAAGTTATAAATGACATTCAGTTTCATAGTAATTACAACCCCTTTCTGGACAATTTCTTTTGGTTGAAATACCATAAACTTATTTTTTCAGCTGATACTCAGCGATCAGAACATTTAAAGATGAACATATGAATTATGTCACAAGCCTATATAAAATAAGCAGACACACACACACACACACACACACACACACACACACACACACACACACACACACACACGTGCGTGTGCACGTGCATGCACATATTTACACATAAACTTTAATAAATGACATTCAATACTGCAGCACTGTCAAGTAAATTTTCCAAAACAGGCCATGCATAATGTGCATTAGACCTCTCTGTTCATTGCAGAGCTGCTGCTGTGTTAAAAATGGGGCACAGAGGATGAAATCAATATGTGCCCTGGCAAACAGACCCTACTGTTCAGACTAATGCAGCAGAGTAAAGATTGTAACAGCTGGACCTCAGGAGAGAATCAGGCTAGCATACAACTGAGTTACTGTCTGAGACAGCATTAGGTCACATGACTGAGGAACACTTAGGAGAAATAGAAAGAGAGAGAAGGAGGAGGCAGTCAGTAAAAATAAATAAGTGCTAGTGTAAAGCTGTGTTGTCTTGTCATTTATATCAGACTTCAACATGGTGTTCTTAAAAAAGGGTACAGCACCTCTTATCCTGACGTAGTTTGTGTTGTTCTGAAAGAAACAATAGATGGAAGGTGTTGCCATGGAGAAGCAAAACAGTATCAGTTCAAACCAGGCCATTGAGATGAAGTGTCTTTGGTGTAGATAATTTTCAAAAATATCTGTCTGAATTCCGATGAAGGGCTGAATGTACTATGTGATGTTTCATGACAGACTTCTGTAAGGTTCGGTGCATAAAAGGTGAATCATTTTGCATTTAACAGATAATACAGGTTTGTCATATATATCAAGGGAAAAATAATGATAACTTAAACAAACAAACAAATTTAAATGAAAACCTGACAACTTAATTAAAGACTGTTATCTTATGAGTTTAATATGATCAGGTTTAAAATTGAGACTTTGGCTTCATACTGCAGGAGCACAGGAAAGTGCTCTACCAATGTTTTGTTTTAAAAAGCAATACCCCTGCTACCAACCAATGCCCCATACCACATGTAAAATATGAACTACCTACAGCATTGTGTGGTATAATTACATAGTCTAACTTCTGGTAGTTGTCTTGGTTTGTATACCATATCTCAGAACCGACTGAAATGGCCTTGTTTAAATTTAACTTTTTGTTTTAGTTTGTGCTCTTGCGTGCTGCAACTTTGAGCATATTTTATTTTACTGATTTTAGTACTGTTTTATATAAGAAACTACAGCTACTCAAACACTTCCAGACTCTTGGTCTGTGATTAATGAATATGTTATATCGGGGTTAAGGCTTTTGTAGCAAGTTATCGTGGACTGTAAGTTTTGAGTCTGTGAAAGTTCAGAATATGTTGCAGTGATTATCTTTGTGTATAAATATCACTGCTATGATAAATAGATTTCTTCATTTGCAGTGACAGTGTGTTCAGATGATGCACACTAAAGAAAGCCACACAACATACAATCTACCCAAGCAATGCACATATTGGCCTGTTTGGCAGTGACTACAGTCTCAAAAACACCCTTGACTATACTGCTGATAATCAAAGTCTCTTTACAACCCTTTTGTCTGTTCGTCTGGCAGTCCTGTTCCCTTGCCTGTTGTCACATCCATTCTGAAAGTGGTTAGAGCCCCTGGCCAACTCATCTGTATCCGATGTGAATAGATTACTTGCTTAACACTCCCAGGGTTCTGATGGTGAATACAGACACAGCCTACTGTCACTCAGACTGTCAGGAATTGGAGTTCACCTAATGACTTTGCAAGCTATCCTGGTAATAATCAATTTATGGTTTGACATTCATTTGTCCTATCATTGGTAATCTTCCCTGTCTGCTGTTCTCTGCAAGTGCCTTTCTGCTAGCAGACAGAGAGACACTTTCTTGCTGCTTGTAGACCAGTAACTGGTTTCTCTGTGCCAGCAGACTGTGCAATATGTTAATGCAGGCCTCCAATCTTCTAAATATGCCTTGCAAAATTGTGTGCTGTGATGAAAAATTGTGTGCTGTGATGCATGGCAAGCAAACAAAATGTATGGCACATAATCAGTATCAAGAATGAAAGTGCAAAGTACAGTAAAAACAAATACAGTAGCTTCTTTGGAGTTTGCAAACAACAGAGAATCATATGAAGGTATGCATCAAACTTTAATTTGGCAGTATGAATAATTGTCATTACCTTGTAGCAAACTGGATTACTGTGGACTAGAACAAGTGATATGCCTCATAATGTATGATGTGAGAGCTATAGCCCAAACCTACAGTGTCTATGATCCTACTATTACATTTGAATACTGTAGGTCAGATAAGCTATTCAAATCCCACAGTCATATACGCACTGCACATGATAGTGAGGTAGATATAACTGTGGAATTTGAACAGTAACATGCATTACACATGATAGTGAGGTACATGCAACTGTGAGATTGGAGCAGTCATATGCACTGCATGTAATAGTGAGGTACATGCAACTGGGAGATTTGCAGTCATATGCAATGCACATGGTAGTGAGGTACATATCACTATGGGATTTGAACAATCATATACACTGCACATGATAGTGACATGTGACTGTAGGATTTGAGCAGTCATACACACTACGCTTGTGGGATTTGAACAGTTACATGCATTGCATGTGGTGGTGAGGTGCATATGACTGTGGGATTTGAACAGTGATATGCACTGCACATAACAGACATGACAGTGAAGTATATACTAGTGTGGGATTTGAACAGGCATTTGCACTACACATGCTATTAAGGTATACCTTTTATTTATCTATGAAATGTACCTCAGCAGAGTATGCCTGAGTGGCCTGACCAAAGTATTCTGTTGATCATACCACAAGATAATGTTTCACTGGCAACATCACCTCCATCTCAAGTTACCTATCCAGTCACATTGATGGATGGTCTCAGGGCAAACCTGTGCAAGGACTTAGGACAGTGATACCTTTTATTGAATCTTGGCTTTTAGCATTTTTAAATCATAGCAGATGATTATATATCCCACATAAATGATAGCAGATGATTATTTATCCCACACATCACATTCTACACTCTGGCTAGTGGAAAGCTTTATTTAACAACGTAAGATTTTTTTTTAACAAATAGTTCAAAGAAACAGTTTCTTACTTTACATATAGTAATTTCAATGGATGCATAGGAATAATTATCTTTGTATTCACATGATTTTATTTGACCATACGATCTCCTGCATCTCTTTCTACACTAGTAATTTGTTTAAACTTTTTTCTAACGCTAGGTAGCATAGCTCTCAATCTCTTTGCTCAAAAGTCAAGGACACAACCAAAAATAATGGGGGGCAAAGGCCCAGAATGAAAGACAATTTTAAATGTTTGTCTGATTTACTTAAAAAGGTAATAGAATGGGTTTGCTATCAACATGCATTCCCCGAGTAAGAAGTAGGAATCCCTTATATCTATCATTACTGACTGACTGCATTCCTCAGTGATTTATCAGAAAATCAAAATTGTTATGAGTAGCAGGGTAAAAATATGAGAAAAATCAGGAACATTTTGCAAAATGAGAGACAGTCGAATGGTATATTAAACAGCGTGGTCTCTAATTTACAGCTCCATTGTTTGGGGTACAGTCCTAATGTCTGGTCAAAGTTTTTGTGAACTTTTGCATGTTCTCTCTTTGTCTGTATGAATTTTCTCCTCTAATTTCTACCCACCAGCCAAAAACATGCTTTAAGATTAGTTACGTTATGTTCACATACATGTTGTATTTTCTCTTATAAACTAAATTGTGGCTAAAACAGGTCAAATCAAAAGCAGTTTACATACACAAGCAAATTTCAACATTGCCATGCATTCTATCATATTTACTAGATAAACAGCCTAACATGTTGCATTTTCTGATAAGCACTTGCATTTTATTCAGCATTATTCATTTTTTCCAGAAATGACAGAAGCAGCAAATAGCTTCGTAATGCAAATATTAATTACAAGATATTCAGCACCTTAGTAAGCCAGAGTATTCCTCAAAATGCAAAACATGGCTAAATTGGACTGACATAGGCATGAGATGAGGGCATTGAGAAAGTAAAGTAAAAACTTGCTTTTTTATTATCAAAATCAAGTGATGTATTTTTAAACCCCTTTATTAAATTATAAATTTAGACACAGATACACATATATTAAAAGAAAAGAAACCATATTAACATCAAATGCTATTCTTGAGTAAAAGTGCCATACACATATGAGAATGCAGTGAGATGGGACTGACACAGAATGCATACAGTGGAGAAGTGAAATAACCATGAAGTAGCAGAGAAACACATATAGTGGTGTGGGGAAGGTAAGTATCAGAAAGTAATAAGTGCAGACAAGGAAAGCAGCTTCATATAGGTGCAGAGTACAGGCACAGGTAACCTTAAACTAATGTAACTGTTTAAACTTCACTGATGATGTAGCTCTACTCAAGCTCTTATTTTACCCATCACTAGAATCATAATTGACAAAACAACAAATTTTACATACATATGTATTTTTAATGAGCATCTATTGTCCAGTGAATTCTAAGAAAAGTCCTCTACTGCAATAAATATTTATACAAGGAAAAATCCTTAAGTAATTGCAAGGATTTAGTTAAACAGGCCCTGAATTACATTAACACACTGAAACATTTTAGGATGACAACATATAAAGAAAATGTTATCATGACTTTGTGAGGGCACTCCCTGTTTTCCTACAATCTTTATTTATTTTACTTCTGTTCTTGGTTTAATATAATTTTCCTTGAAGATAGCATGAGCTGTCCACATGGCGACAAGTATGATAGTTTAAGTTTCTTTTTCCAGCATTTGCATCCTGAATTATGTTCCAGTTGTGGTTTATTTAATTTCATATACTCCTTTTGTCCAGATTTGAATGTCAGTGTTTTCCACTGACTTTAATTTTCAGAAGTTCGCTAGGTCAGTGAGTCATAGCTGTCTACCTACAGGTGTCATACAGAAGTGTGCATCTGGTATGGCAGGCAGAGGGTCAGTACATCGACAGTCACGCAAGCTATGGGCATCTGTGCGTGAGTGTGTTGTATGCATGTGTGTGTGTGTGTGGCTTAACAGCCAACGTCTCTCACTTTCACCACAGCAATACTGCTATGAGGGCAGTGCAATCTGTCTTTAATCTCGGCAGACCACAGGACAAATGGTTTAAATAAAAGACTGCATAACTAAGGCACTGCGCATCTGAGTTCAAGTATGAAATACTGAACACTAACACTCTGCTTTGTCCGTCTGACAAAATATTATGAGAAGCATGTTCTGTTACACATTAACTGTACTTCATACGAGGCAAACTGTTCAATTCCTGGGGTTTGCTGAGAAGCACTTAATACAAAAAATGCAGTTAAGTATTTACTTTATATTTTGAAAGTATTTTCTATTTCCTGCGTAACTTATAGCACTTCTTAGACAATTTTGATACTGTGAGCATTGTTTACTGATGCACTTAAAAAAATACCTGAACATGAAATGCTATTTTCCAAAAGAAACATCAGTCCTAGTAAACATGTGTATTGGAGAACTAACAAGTCAAATGAGAAACCAGGGAGAAGAATGATGGAGAAGGGGCAGTCATGAAAGCAAGAAAGGTGTCTGCTATGTGAAGAGGTAAATGGTAGGAAGTGAAGGAAAAGAACAGATTAGACTCATTCTGAGAGCCGACATTCACAGCAGGAAAGGTGGGGAAAGGGACAGCACTACAGGAGGAAAACAAAAGTAGATTCAGAGGCAACATATTCTCAAACCGCAGCATGCACATTGCCAAGCCTGAGTGCTCTCTGTTACATCCTAGCTGCTATAGTATTTCTTATATCTAAATGCAGTCAATGTACTATTTTTCTAATTTTACATGCACTTAATGCAGTTGAACATCTACATACTAAGGTTCTTAAGACTAGGAACTTCACTTTTTGTGTACTGATGTAAGTTGTCCTTATTGGATATCCTGCCCTTTTTACCATTTGCTTCTGGAAATATTTAAAAAAAATGCAGTTTTACTGTCTAGGGTTTAACAATCACTATAGGATAATGAATTTACTGTAGGTTTAGTCTGGTTTATCAACATACAAGAATAACCTTCTCTATTATGATGCAGTCAAAGGTTACAGATGGTCAGGACTGCTTTCATAGTTTCAGTACTGGGAGTACCCTAGTCTAGACATTCAAAAACAATTATTTTTTCAACTAATTGATGGGGAGGGTGCTTTGCACTGATGATCCTTCTGCCGTGTCCTTCAGCTGATATATATATTCTGAGTTTGAAATAATGTGGATTCTTGCACAGTTCAACTTGAAGGTTTAAAAGATAACTAAATGGGTAACGAAAAAGGTACACAGTCATGTAGTAGCCCTTATCAGTTTTGTAGGCTCTCAGGCATAGCAATGCTAAGAAGGTTACCTCACCTCCATAATCACATTTGCTATAATATGCCTTTAAGTTGCGTATGTACCCTTCTCAAGTGCTCACAAACAGGCTCCATCTTACTGCAAGGGACACCTGCACTCTATTTATACCTGCCTGCTTTTGAGTGAGGATCTGTCCTTCCACTGTTGAAGTGTTAGGTTGGTTTTCTCTTCCATTTGGAACTATTGCACATCTGAGAATGGGTATTCTAGCAAATGTAAATACACTTGAAGAACAGCATTCTATAATGCATTGGCTCAGCACAATAGATAAATATGGATAACTGTCTTAGGTGTGATGCATCAAAAATGAGCACATTTTCAGGATATCACAATTACAGTTCACCTGTTTACTGTGAATGATACCAAACAATGATGGATTTATAGTCAGATGTTTTTCTTAGACAGACCAATGAAAACCAATAAAAAATTTAGGTTTTTATTTTTGCAAACAACAAAATTCATGCAGCAATTATTCATTACACTTACACTAAGTCAAGACATATCTAGCCAAGTAGTTGTTAATAGATTTTGTTTTTGTATATTGTAACAATTTATACTGTGGTTGGTTGGATTGTGCAAGTCCATGGAGCACTTTTCTTGCTTTTTCCCCTTTTCTCCATTGTAGTGTGATGTGGACATGGTGTGTCTCTAGCTCTCTCTCTCTGTAGATATATATATATATATATATATATATATATATATATATATATATATATATAATGTATATAGATATATAGACAAGCACACACACACACACACACACACACACACACACACACACACACACACACACACACACACACACACACACACACACACACACACACACACACACACATATACATACATATAAATATGTGTGTGTATTTGAAGTTATATTTTTGATGCTAAAAATTCAGACAGGCGTAATGTATAATTTTGTAAATTGATTGAATGTAGGGAAACTCAATTATTCTAGTATCTAACCAGTGTGATCACTGTCTCTTGCTCTCTCTTCTCATTCACGCCATTTTTTACTTTTAAGGTAGCCAGTGTTCCCAACTATGAAAAAAATACCCTATTTTGTAGCCACCTCTTTCCTTCAAAATTGTTTATCCTTTTGTCCACCCTTTAACACAATTCACAGTAACAGTAATAATCATCCACCCCATCTACCAGAGCACATTCTTTGGTGGTTTCCATTGCTCATAGCTTTGCCCATATTTCTGTACTTTTCTCCTTCTAGAACTGCTTTCTTATACTCTTCCTCACCTTTGTTCTTTGTTGCCATCTTCATTACAACTGTTTTGCATCCAAAGTCCAAAATCCATTATTAAGTTTGATATGCATCTCTTTCTCATGTCACTGTCAAACCATTTACCTTTCAGTTATATCCTTCCTGCCAACACTTTAATCCACCTGTACCACCTACACCTTTTTATTCACTATACAAGCTCATTTCTTTGAAATATTTATATATATATATATATATATATATATATATTTTTTTTTTTTCCCTGTACATTATTAATTTAATTTGTATTCTCAGTCCGCCTACTTCACCTGTGCTGGCATTTATCTTAAACGTGTCTTACGTCACATATCTGATAACTTCACCGTTATTCATTCATTCATTCACTCATTTTCTGAAACCTGCTTTATTACAGATATGAGGAAGGGAGCAATCGTTAATGGGATTCCAATGTATCATAGGATGCATTTATATCCAAACACACGCACACACACTCACGCATGAGCACACACATACATACATATGCGTATGTGCATGTGCACATACACACACTCACATATACTGCAGCTACATCTATGCGAATTAGAGGATCAACAACTTACTTAGCTACAATGGGAGGAAACTGAAATATATTGGCAATACCCAGGTGGACTCAATGAGGACATGCAGACCTTAGATAAATGCACCCAAGTCAGAAATCAAACTGGAAAACCAAGCTTTATGAGGCTGGAACAAAAACCATTGTGCCAGTCTGCCATTAGATTTACATTTTGACTACAGTTGTTTCTTGCATGCCAGAACATTCCACAGATAGCACAACCCTGACTGCTGTTCTTGGCACTAATGCTATAAAAGCAAGCATAGGTATATTACAATTTTGGCAATCCAAGCTAAGAATAATACCTCCCTCTTAAACCAAATAGCATTTGGAAGATAAACAACTACACCCTTGCTTGTTTCAGTTTACCTTAGCTTTGGCCCACTTAAAATACAAAACCCACTTCAACTGTTATCTTTTGTACTTATTCCATGTGTTTACATTGCAAAAAGACACACAGATAAACATAATAAAATCCTTCAAAATGTCAGAGTCTTTCACTTCAAACTTAGATGTAAGCCATCTCACAAACTTTTCAGATATATCCAATTATCCAAGCATCTGCAATATATGCCAGGGTAATCCTATGGGCTAGACTTGTAAACGCTCCAGGGCCATTAGCTTAGTACACACCTATGAACCTATATATGAGTGAGCTCTCCTAATTCTGAAAAGGAAAACCCAATTTTTTCCACTAGGAGTCTTTATTAAACAAAGTATTTGTTTAGTGCTGGAGCAGAAAACACAGAAACCTAAGTGAAAATATATTGTGCAATTCAGTGGTTATAAACAGCAGTGGTCTGTTGAACTGGATCATCCCTAAATGCAGCCATACATACCCTTGCTGTAAGCCTTGCTTCCAAATCATGTTACTTTTTTTATATGTGCATGGCTACTGAGTTATTCTCCATGTGCTTACTTGTCAATTCCCAGAGACACTGCAATGCATATTATGTATTATATAATGTCTATTCATCTATATCCTAAATGGTAGCATAATAACACTCAAAATATACGAGTGGCAAATGACAACAAAGATTTAATGACATTTCAGTAGTTCAAGTCTTCCTTCATAAGTGCTGTAGCTCTGCTATATGATTATACTGGGCATGCTTACAAGAAATTACAGTGAACACTGCTATAACAGCATATAAACAATACAAACGCACAAGAAAATGTCCTAAGATGGGCCCAGTCACACCTTATAGTGATCATGCATCATGCCACACAGTAAGAAAGTTACTTAAGTTCTTTCTTCCTATAAAGCTGTACAATGTGAAGAAAAGAATTGGAGTAATACATAAATGTTTGGATGAAGGCATGCAATACAGAGTATTATTATTATTTGGAAATTAAGCAAAGCCTGAGAAAAATCAATAGAGTATTCAAAATTTGCATCTTGCCAGATTCGAAAACATGCTAGAGCGGATATCAGAAAGCGGCACATCAATCTCTGATGCCACAGAAATAGGCATACTGTTTGTGCCATGATGAACACACTTGAAGGACTTACAGCACTTTCCTATTATAATGGGTATGGATCCCCTAACTTGGAGGAGGATGCCTTAAAAATGTGGCCCTCTGACTGTGCCATAAATACTTTCTTGTTCTAAGCCACTCCTGTCTGACACCGTTATCTGAAAAGCAAATGTTACCAGATTTAAACTCCTGCCAATCGTTCTACACACTCTACAGAGCTGTGTAGTAACTTTGTCTACCACTGAAGATAACAATGGAGCTTGTCACAAATAACTGAATTTGATGTGTGAAGTATGAAAGGACTTTTGATAATGATTTGTACAATATTATTTTGTTAGTATAATGCCAAAGTAGTAACTATGTTAATGTTCAAACAACTGTGAGTTAGTCAATGTCAGTGCTTCTTGGCCAAGAAAGCTATTTGTTGGTTTATGCACACATTGTCCCAGAATTAAATCACACTCTATGTATGTAGATATGCTTTACAGATCATTACTGATGATTGTATGTGCTGCGGGATCACTCACACTATGACA
This sequence comes from Protopterus annectens, assembly GCF_019279795.1. Taxonomy (NCBI): domain Eukaryota; kingdom Metazoa; phylum Chordata; order Ceratodontiformes; family Protopteridae; genus Protopterus; species Protopterus annectens. The sequence continues at coordinate 291,880,602 of NC_056744.1, forward strand.
TTCGCAGAACAACTGTTTCACTAGCAGGAAATTACAAAATAAATTTATGTTTCTTTCTCCAAAGTGAAAACTTGAAAATAACTTAATGCAATGTTGTTTGTGTAACGTAAGTACATTCTTATAATATTGTCCTTTGCTAGAATTGAACAGCAAGCTATATAAGTCAACTGACTAACAACATTTGTATGAATTACATGCACCACATTGAAAATCACATAGTCATTACTGGCTTCTTCCACTGTAATTGCAGATAATATAACACTTGTAGGTGTCATTCATGCATAACAGCATAAGGACACACAATGAAGACAGTTACTTAATGAGTGTTTTGAACACTGACTATGTGATGACAGAAATTACATGATAATGTGAAGAAGGAATGCACCACAGTCCAGATGTTGCTAAAATTGTGAGATGTTTGGGTATTTGAAGCTGTGACATCATATTATTGCTGCAAAGGATGTGTGTGCCTGTAATTTCTTTAAAATACTGTCACTATATTGTATTTCTCACACAGCATTGCCTGCTGCTAGCTGTACCCAAGCACATATGATGCATAATGCAGTAGCTACTGTGAAAGAAGAATGGCAATCTTGCACAATGTATGGATAATCATGGATTCAAACACATGCCTTAATAAGACAACAGTAAACAGAACATTGTCCCATTTCCTCGGACTACAGGAAAAGCCTTAGCATTCTCTTAGGAAAGCCAAGTTTCATCCACTGGCATCATCATTATCCAATAAAGCATTTATGTGTGAAAAATGAGCAGAAATGATTGTAATAGGAATACCCAGCTATACATATACACAGCAGGCAGCAGAGTGACAACATTGTTAGCTAAATGCACTTTCACTGTCAAACTGATAAAAGTGAGTCTAAGGAGCAGTGGCTGGATTTGAACTGACTACCAAAGATCACAAGATACAGAATACTGCCTAAATTGCACACACCACATGAGATGTTAGTTTATAGTTGTGAAAGTGCTTTTCTGAATGGATGACATCAGCATTGCCTTCAATACTACAGACAAACACACAGTCACATTAGTCAATCATTGCTGGATTCAATCCTCCTTGCTATTTAGTTACACAGTCTAGACAGTGTATCAAAACCCAGCATCATAGGATAAGTCATATGGCTCTGTGATGTAGTTCATTTTTGAAAGCATGATGTAATCATCATTTCCAAAACTGGTTATTGACCGGGGATAACAGATGTTTATAGGGTAGCCCTCTGCCAGTGAAAATGCATTTCCTAAGCAGAAGTTTACATAAAGGGTATTGTCAAAGAGCCAATTGTGCAAGATAGTACACAAAGTCACACAATTTAATTAATATTGGAATCCAACCCCCTACCTAACTAGTTGCACAATCTAGAGAACAAAGTATCAAATGAAAGCACCACAGGAAAAGTCTGACTTTTATAGTGACAGACTGCATTTATAAAAGGATGACCCCATCATTGTGTTGCAGAGAACATTTTTGTGAAAAAAGTGAGATAAAGAAATGGAGGAGTGCTCTTCCAGGCTAAATTCTTCCCCTGAGTAGGGTGGATACAGCACATCTGTTCAAGAAGCTATATGCAAGTGACATTGAAGCCACATACACACAAGTGAGATTTTTTAAGCCTTCTACATATCTAGGTACACAATCTAGAGAGCACAGTATGAATTGCAAGCTCAGTATTAATCACAAGCACCACAGGAGAAACATAACTTTTACAATGAGAAACTGCACTTATGGCAGGATAAACTCATCAGTGTATCGCAGAGAGGATGTTTGTGCTAAAAGTGGGATCAAGTACAGAGGTAGCTGTATTCAAAGTTAACCTTTTTTCCTGAGTGGAAGTGGGTCTCTGTTGTTGAGGCATTACTTTCCTGTCAGCAGTATTACACTCACACACACACACACACACACACACACACACACACACACACACACACACACACACATTGCTAATGTTGGACTCTAACCACTACCCCAACTAGTTACACAATTTAGAAACACTGTATGAATTGCAAGCACCACAGGAGATGTCTGGCTTTTATAGTGAGAGACTGTACATATGAAGGATGACCTTATCAGTGCGTTGCAGAGAACATGTTTGTGTTAAAAGTGGGATACAGAGCAGAAAGAGCTGTGTCCAAAGTTAAGGTTTTCTCTTGAGTGGACGTGGACACATCACATCACATCTTTGGTTGAAGCTCTACTTATCGTACTCTAGTACCACATGCACTCGTTTACCACTGTCAGATTTGAGCTACATATCTAAGTAGTTACATCAACTAGACAACATAGTATGAATTGCAAGCTCTATTGAATGTATAAGTATGACTTTAATGGTGTGAAAATGTACATTTTCAAGTATTACAATATCAGTGCTTAGAACATCAGCTACTATGCATCACATGCTTTAGGATAAATGCATGTGTCTGGACAGGCCACTGTGACAGCACTGTGCTTGTCCCATGTGCACATACTTCTTTGCAACATCTATATACTGCCATTCATGGGGTTTATATTATAACATCGAAGTCTTAAAGCTGCAAATGTTATAATATCGAACCATTTCGATCGAAAGCCCATAACATCGAACACTCAAAATAGAGAATTTTTTCCCAGGGAAAGAATTTGCTGTTCCGACAAACATACGCACAACACAAGCACACCAAAATAAATAATCCACACACATACACTTCACAAAACCCTACACTAAACCATACATACACTACTAGCTATTCACTTACCTTAACCCAACCCTAACCCTAAGGTCCCTAACTATCGCATACTCACCTTACCCGCTCCCTAACCCTAAAGTCCCTATCGCATTCTCACTTTACCCGCTCCCTAACACTAAGGTCCCTATCGCACACTCACCTTCATTCGCACACTTACCTTAACCCTGTCCGTAACCTTCGTTCCACAGTCGAGGAAATAGCGAAGCTGCAGAAATGGCCCACCAAATACTTTCCCTAGGAAAGTATTCGATATTCTGCAGCTTTGCTGTTTTCAGCATTCGGTGCATAGGGTTCGATATTATAACATTCAAAGTTTTAAGACTTCGATGTTATAATATAGACCCCATTCATGTACATCGCATTACTTCAAGTGACATATGCCTATTTCACAGTATGGGGTGTCAATGACAATCATAATTTTAAAACAGTGAATTGGCAGCCAAGTATTTGTGACAATTCATAGTGGGACGGTTGCATGCAAATAGTAACCATTTGTAGTATCACTCTCACTTATTTTGTCTCATACTTGCACAATGTGTATTGACAATTCATACAGATATTTCCTAAATGTGACAGTGCATTTCTGAATAACAGTGTTGGCCTATGTGTGAAAAGGTTGCACATCATTGTAACCAAGTTGCAAGTGTAACCATTGGAGTGCAGACATACATCAACAGATTAAATTAATTGAGTCAACGTCACTCTAAAATCCAGATACTTTTTTCTAAATCCCATTGATACACACAGAAATTGTGCAACCTACTCACATGATTTTTTTATTTTTTTAACTCCCTCCACAAAGCACACCGCAAGCAAGCTCATTTGTGCAGAAAATAGTAAAGTATTAGCCCTTGCATAATCATACCTTGAGGTGTTGATCTTAGAATTTGATTTAGCAGTAATGTATGGTTCTCCAGCCTACCTTCATAAACATAAGCAGTATACACATACAACCATGTCTGAGTCTGATGGAATACAGAACAGGTATGTGTTATGATCATGTTACAGGTGCCATGATTTACACACTTGTCTTAAGAGTTGCAGTTCTCCAATCCTTATTTATATGATACAGCTGTATTATGAAACACATGAGAGACCATGTTATTGCTGGTTGAAACGAGGTTTATGTAAACAGTTTTGAATCAAGGAGGTTTGTTGATGGCACAGAAGAGGTGGGAAAAGATGGACAGTTGGTGACTAGAATACACATGCAGACATACTTATGGTTCATTTCTGTACGCATTTGGTTTATGTCATTCTTCAGTTTGTTACCAAAATTACTCAGGCAAGATTTGTACAAGACAGTGATCCCAAAAGGACCAAGAACATTAATGCAGCAGCCAGATAATTGAGTGCAAATGAAATATGTAGCTAACACTTACATCCAAAGCAGTCATACAAAGCATTCAAAAACAGTTTGGCATACATCTGGATTTAAACCTTGACAGTATTCAAAAACAAATCTACAGAAGTGAGTATTATCTAATCACACAACTTGGGAACTCCTATTTCACAAAGTTCAAATCTGCCAACAAATTGATGCAAAGGAGAAAGTATGTATTATTCTTCATTGCACTCATGACAATTATAAAATCCCATCACATGTACATTGCATCCAGTAGCCTAATAAAGATAAAACAGTAAAAAGTGATGATACAGACAGGGGAGCAGATATAGACATGGAGACAGAGATAGACATGCACAAAGAATGTTATATTTTTCTGGGGCATTTTTGCCACCCTTAGGGTGTTTTCTTTTCCCTGATAAGTACTGTATCATGTTATGTACAATAAGTGTTTCCAATAGGGAGCAAGCAGAGGTCAGAAAGCATTACTGTTTTGAGGAGACAATCACAAAACAATGAGGCAAGGAAAAATGTAGGTATCAGGGTTCATCACAGTAATGAGAATCTTAACATTAAATAAGGTGTACTTAACAGCCAGAAGCATAATAAATGATCCAGTGCAGAAGGCTTTCTAACAATATTTGAATCTGGAACATCCTACATGGTGTACTTTTTCAGCCTTTTCAAGAGAATATTAGCCCGACTGTACATAACTAAGCACAGTAGAGTGAAGGGTACCAGAGTAATGCAGCTGAAGAAAAAAATTCAAAAGATCTTACCAAGAGCTGTGTACTTCCATTTCCCCTAAGATACAGGTGCTGCTTGATGCCAGGCATTGCAGAAAATGCTGAAGAGAAAGAGTGATGACACAAAACAAGGAAGAGACACAGAGAGGGGTGATGGCAGTAGGGACCAAGAAAACTGTGACAGAAACAGGATAATGATGGCGCAAAAGAATATGTAACAACATCTGCATGTGAATTACTGTCATAAAAACAATCAATAACATTTTGCCAGATTTCTGGATTAGAATCCTTCCAAGTATACAAAAATCAGTCTATACATTTGAGCATTATGTCAGCACACTTTTAAAAATCTCTTAATTCACAGAGTTTGAATAACACAACTGAATGGACAGTGGTAACCTATTGAAACAGAAGTGGTAAAGAGAGAGACAGGCATGAAAAGAGAAATACCGAGAGTATTGTTTATGAGACATTTAGGACCATCTTTATGGTGTGTTACTCTTATCTGCTTCCTCATTATTACTCTGTCATGCTCCGTAAAATAAAGTATTTGCTACAGGGAGCAAAAAGGGGTAGGAGAGTAAAAATAAGATTAAGACATAAGCAGAATAAGAGTGGTTTACTAAGTCTCCATGCTGGGGATGGAATGTTTTTGTAAATGCTTTCTTGTTGCATTATTCAAATGCTATGTTCATGAAATGGTGTAAATGCAGATAAAGGGGTCTACTTCAGATCATCAAAACCTCATATAATTGAAGACCACATTGTCAAGACAACAATATCGAAAACCCATTTCAGTGAACCACTGCAGCAATGAAGATCTTCACAGGGTAACTAACCACTCATCCAAAACATAAAACCTAAACCGCACTATTCCTAACCTACCCAGGTGAGCGACTATGTCCCCATGCACCCCTCACTAAATATACCAACTCCGAGATTGCACTACAGTTGGGAAAAGGGCAAAGTTCACCTTGTTGGACAACAGGTTACTTACCCTGAAAAGATCTTCATTGCTGCGGTGGTTCGCTGAAATGGGCTTTTGATATTGTCATCTCGACGATGTGGGCTTCGATTATATATTCGACAATCTGAAGGGGAACCAAATACAGATGTTTGAACTTAAACATATGATAGGAATAAAAAAAATGACATGACGTAATAATCTGACATACAGCTGCAATTGAACCTATAACACTATGCCAAAACATCAGTATGCAGACATCAGAATTATTACAATATAGCACATAAGAATTTCCACTTTATTACATCCAGCAGCCTAAGAGATGCTAGGGTAACTGTTTCAAAGAAGTGCCTTTATTCTGCCTTTAAGCTGTATTCTTATAGCACAGTGAATTTAAGCACATTTGCACACAGGTAACCAGCCTAGTGCAGCTGATGGCAAAAACATACCAGACTTTGCCATAGGGAGATAAATGACATTCATCAGCATTGGTGCACCATACCAATCTACATGCAAATACTGATGACAAAAAGAGAAAGCTTTTTGATGTGACATTTCTGACCATGTGTGTTGTCTGTGATTCTATTTTTTTAGCAGATTAAATATGAGAAAAATGGTTTAATAGGACAGTGGTGAAAAATGGAAACAAACCGAAGGTAGGACACAGGAAAAAGAATACAGGAATTTGCAGGATGGTGCTGGGAGCATACCATAGCTATCTATAGGTTCATAGATTAGTACTAAGCTAACTGCCCTTATGAGCCATTTTAAGCCTAGCTAATTATCCCTTGTGATACTCAAACGCTGCATCTTGTGTTTGTAAGGCAAACACCTAAACCATTAGGCCACCCTCCCAACTATCCAATTCTTCACAGCATAAATGTAGAATTGTACAAAGAATGTAATAGCTTTGGAGAGTCACCATCCCAGGGACTGGTGACAACAACAACATAATAATGTTTAGTCAACTGGAGGAAATCAAATGGGACAAAATGACATATAGGTGATGTGGAGAGCTATGTATGGGATGGTATTTATTTATTTATTTTTATTTTTATTTTTTTGCGTGTCAGACAGGTGCCCATTTTATTTTATTTGATATATATATATATATATATATATATATATATATATATATATATATATATTTTTTTTTTTTTTTTTTTTTTTGCAGAGTGGGGAATGTTAGGTAACATGATTAGGAATTGGGTCAGGTAGGTTAGGTAGCAGGTGGAGACATGCAGGACATACAAAACAGATAGGGATGGTGATGGACACAAAACATTGGGGAATACCATGATTAGGGATAGGTAGAGGAATTTGGAGGCACATCCACATTCAGCTTTAGAGCAGTGACAATCAAGTCATCACCCTCATAACAGTCATCACTGTCCCCTGTGTCAGCTGCCTGGGTCAGTGCCAGATGTAGCATTGTTTTGGCAATAAGAAGCAGGACTTTTTCAACCCTGCTAATTTGGACACAGAGGCCCCACTGTAGTATGCCCTGCACCAGCCCTGTCAGCTCCTGATGGCTGAAAAAAATCACCACTTTAACTACTACTGCTGGTGGAGGGTATCACTGCACCTCCAACTGGGGCATAGCTATTTGACACATGTGAATCAGGAAGGGCAGGAGTTGTTTAAGCAACAGTGACAGTTGTGACCCAGATGTGCTGGGTGTCTGTGCTGTCTCTCTGTGGTGTTGCCACTGCAGCCACCTGTGGAGTTATGGAGGAATAAAGCCTAGTAGCAATCTATCTTCCTGCACTGATGGTCATTTTCTTTTCAGCAGTAATGTATAGGATAGGGAAATGGGGTGGGGAGACAAAAATGAGAATTAGAACAATGGCACATCACATGAGTTTATTTTATTTCAGTACATAAGCCAATATGAGAAATAAATACATTCACCTTTACCACATCCACATATGATGGGCAGGCATTAATGTGTCATAAAATCAATCAATGACAATGGTATGATATGACAAATAAAATCAAGTATTGTACTCTGCCATATCAGATATATGCTTTCAAAGTGAATAACTACATTTGCAAATAATGGAGCATTAATGTCATGCACTATTGCAGTTAATATCTTATAAATACTAGGGGTTATATTAGAACACCGAACATTCAAAATTCTGAGTGTTCTAATATCGATCCGTTTTCAGCGAATGCTGAAAATATCGAAGAAACAGAAAAACAATTTTTTTCCTAAGGAAAGAATTTGGTTGTCTGTTTCTGTTGCTTAGGTATTTTCAGTGCTGTGGTGGAAAGTTACGAGTCGGGTTCAGGTAAGTGTGCGATTGTGTGGACGTGAGGATTAAGTCGGGTTAGATGAGTTATTGTTAGGGCACGGGTCAGGTAAGCGTGCAATTGTGTGGATGTGAGGGTTAGGGCAGGGTAGGTGAGTTAGTGTTAGGGTGCGGGTGAGATGACTGTGCAATAGTGACGGACCTTAGGGTTATGGTTTGGGTTAAGGTAAGTGGATAGTTAGTGGTGTATGTATAGTTTAGTGAAGGGTTAGGTGTAAGAGTTTAGGTGTATGTGTGTGGATTGCTGTTTGTTTGGTGTGCTTGTGTTATGTGTATGTGTTTTGGAACAGCAAATTTTTACCATAGGAAAAAATTTGCTATTCTGTATGTTCGATGTTTTAAATTTTGGATTCATAGGGTTCAATATTAGAATACTCTAAATTTTGAAAGTTCGGTGTTCTAATATATACCCTGAACACTATCATGTAAAAAATCTAATGTCTATTTCTGGGTATTGAACCCCCACATACAATTAAGCTGATGTAGTTATTGCCTAATACAATCTTCATGAGTTTTTGGAACAGGCATGCATGCTTCATATAATAGTAAGGGTATGTCTGCTCAAGATGATATACAATGATGGACTGAAAATACTTCTCTGCCTTGCATTCAGACTTAATTCATACTTACCATGTGCCTCTCTGAGGTGAGTTTGTCTCTCCTGATGCACCTCATGGTTTTATCCTATATCTTCTGCAGCTGTACATTAGAAAAAAAAAAAAACATGAAAGCATAATAAATAACTCTGTTGATGTCTAGTTAATACCATATCATATACAAGTTATGGGCCAGTATACCTACACAAGTGAGGAGAATTTGAAGTCTTAAACTCATCCTCCCATTAACTCAGCAAGTCCCAATTGTGCATGTTTCTGTCACTGTAGTGGTGATAGCATTGCTCCTCAGTGAGTGGAATGCTATTTACGCTGAGACGGCCTTGGCCAACCTATTCCAATCCTCAGCTTTGCACTGAGACCTGGTATAATGCCCCTGCAGCAGCCTCCAGTGTAGCACTTTACAAGGAGTCCCACAAAAGTCCTAGTTGCTTCAACACCTCACTTCATGTTCTAAATGAAACACTATCCCTACCTTCAGCAGCCATGTCTGCAGAAGTCAAGCTAGAAATATGTGTCTGAATTGGCACCCAGTTCAGATCTCACAAGTTACAGCTTGTGCACAAAGACACACAGTCTTACCAGCTGCATTTGCACAATTGAAAGCACAGCAATGGCTTGGCAGACGAATTGGCACTAGTTACATCAAGAAAGCAAGGAAAGTGAGATTTGTCCATTTCTTATGCTCAGACTAATGGCATATGTACCAGTGTTAATGAATGGAATGTTCTATGGTGTTCGTTATAATTACAGTCAGTTGGAGGACAAATGTATGACTTGTGACTTACTAGGCTGTTGGGGTTTACACACTTGTAAGATTGAATACTTCCAATTGGAAATTGAACCATAAGAAAAAAAAAGGATAAAATGTTAAACTTAGCTCATTAACTGCCATTGCTAAAGGATATGTTACATTCTAACTTGGTAAATAGAGGTATACTAATTAAAGAATGAATAGAGATTCACTTATGAGATGCTTTTATGTTTATGACTTTGCTTAGTTATGGGACTGCATTTCTATGTAAAAAGCAATATTTGTGTTTGTAAATAAATGTCAGATGCATGCAGTTGCTTGACCTGAGTAATACATGGTTGTTTATATTACATACACACTTCACAAGACATACTGTCCTAAACACATACTTATAATATGTGATAACTCATAATTATAACAGATATTTTGTGTGCATCATACCTATGCAAGTACATTCTAAATTGTCAAAGGAAAAGTATACTTTAAAAATGATCAAAACACGGTAGATTCAGGTTAAGGCACTTTAATCTTGCAGCAAGGAGACAAAAACATGCTATTACAGAGTTTGTCTAACTATAAACAGGAAATGCTTTCATTTTTATACACTTTCTAATAAGACATAGCCTACCAAGCTGACGTAGCAAGTTCCAAGTCTTTTCATCATCACTTGTTGACCACCATTCTCATGAATTTCTGCTGATTTATCAATTTTTGTGAGAAACTTCCTAAGGAAAACAACGTGGCCTTGGTTACCACCGGTTAGATACATGTTATGTTGCCATTCAAGGTACTATGGCTAATTCAAGCACAAAGCTAGCAGTTCATTTCTCTAATAATCCTTTGTCTACTTTATCTCTAAGCTTCCGCAGCTGTACATGTTCTCATACTTCGAACAGAGCTGATTGTTTAGAATCATTACATTTCCAGAATATAGCATTGTTCATTCATTCATTCCTGACCTAGCAGATAAGCACCTGCTTCTCAAGTACATTTCCAAAAGGCATAAACATGAATATTGCTGTGCTAGCAATTACTAAGTCAGAGGGCATCTTGCAAGTTTCAGTAAGCACACTGCAGTTTCAAAAAGCATCTTTTTCAGTTCTCATATGAAACTCAATTTATATATAAAACAGTGCATATAAAATAGAATGAAAAACGTGTTAACTACTAATTAGCATTAAGCATACACACAAAAATACATATTTTTCTGACATTTCCCCCCTGTTAATACTTTGTAATTCTATTTTCAGAAAGAATAAACAGCTTACTTCTTTTCCTAACCTCTTACAATCAGGATTTACAGTAAAGAAAGTCATTCAGTTTAAACTTTATGAAAGTGTTTCACATTCTAGAGGCTCTTCAAATTCAGTACTCTGGTACATAGTCTCAGAAACTGATATGTCTATGAATTCTTTGATTAATTTCTTCATGCAGGGGATTCCACAACAAACACAAACTCCTATTAGGAGTAATCCCACCCCAATGGCAATCAAAATGTTCATTAGGATGGAACCCCACCCCCCCAAACAAATTCTGGAAAAAGTCTGTCAGAGGGTTTGGGCCTGGTTTGGTCATGGCTGACACTTGCTGAATTACCTCAAGATAGTCATTAATCTCGTGCTGATGATCTGGAATAAATGCACAGCATTCTTCTTTGATTAAAGCACACGTCCCACCCCTCGCCACTAGGGTGAAGTCAAGAGCCATTCGGTTCTGGAGCACTACAGTCTTCATTGCATTCAGTTCATCAGTTATCAGTTCAAGAGCAGAAAAAGTTGCATTACTCATTACTCCGAGAAGTTTAGACAATTTTCACAGCTCCCAAATCGATTTAACTGCGCCATATGCTGGTAGTATGCCTGCCCACGATATGACAGCATCACTCAAGTCCATGTGCGTAAGTTTGGTACCCACACTATGATGGTCTTTCCAGCCCGCCTCGATCTGTCCCACTGGATTCTCAGGTTTTTTAACAGTCTTTTTGGTTACATCTCGGGTATTTCGAATATTTCCCTGAGGTAAGACTGCAGTGTGTCATATGGCCGGGACTAGGTATCCCAAAAAACAACTGCCAGACCAATTCTCAGGTAACCATTTATATGCTTTTTTACCACACACAAAATAACAGTCCTCTACGTTAGTGGTTACTTAGTTATGAAATGACTGCCCTGCATGAAACATTTTCCTATCTATTACAGATAACTGTTTAAAAAGTACAGGATTACGTTGTACCTGATCAAGAGTCTTATGCATAGATTTAAGAAATGAGTTATAATCTGTACTACAAGATCCACCTAAATCGTTTGCTTTTGTATAACATTTATATTGTACGGTCACATTACACTTGCTCCAACCCACTTGTATGGTATCATTCTTATAAAAACATACAATTCCCTTTTGTGTCACAGGCAAATACAGTGCTACCTTATCATATGCTTTAATAGCTACTGTGTCAAAAAACAGATTTTCCCAGGTCTCATTGACCCCTAGGGGGATAGCAGTCATTAATAACCCTCCGTATGCTGTTGGTATGGCTGTGCAGATCCAGCAGTTCGAAACATTAAAAGTCTCAGCATACACACGTGTAATTGCCTGATGTGTTAAAGTTCGGATGCCAGTCTATGTTTGGCCCATCATGTTTAATCAGTTCAACTTTTGTGGCAGGAAAAAGGAAAGGCCACAACAAAAAGAACAATGTAATTAGCATAGCTAACAAAATGATCATACAAGTTTTCTGAGGTTGTTCAATGTCTCTATTCACTCTATACCTGGCCATTTTGTTCTCGTTGTACAACAGTAACAAGGTTTCTATCCAGTTCAATGTTCTTAACCAGTTTACAGTGCGTCAAATGGATCCAGGATGCTCGCTCCACGATCTTGACTGCAGTGGGTGTCGACAGTAGTACCTGGTACGGCCCTTCCCACTTCAGAGAACTCCAGTTCTTTTTCTTCACAATCTTCACCCAGACCCAGGTGCCTGGGGCTACTGCTGCTTCCGATTTTGGTTGCTCTTTATCTGAAACAGAATTTAACTGCAAAAGTTTGTTATTCAAAAATCGCCTCATATACCCTGCAAGTGAACTGTCAGCCTCCTGCTCTGCAGACATGAGAGGTTTCCACTGAGGTGTATAATATGCCCTCCCAAACAAAACTTCAAAAGGAGTTAATCCCTTTGCATTTGGAACAGTTCTCATGCTCAACAGTGCCAGAGGTAAACAGTGCACCCAGTTCTTCTGTGTCTCACTAATCAATTTTCTAAGCTTATTCTTCAACACCCCATTGTGCCTCTCTACTAATCCTGCTGATTGGGGGTGATACGCACTGTGGTTTTTGAATGATATCTCGAAATAGCGACTAAGTTGTTGTATTGTTTGATTTACAAAATGTGTACCATTGTCACTATAAATCTTTTCTGGTATGCCAAATCTAGGTATAATTTCTTTAACAAGGACCTTTGCAACAGTAGCTGCATCTGGATTTTTAGTTGGAGAAGCTTCCACCCATTTGGAAAAATATCTATAATGACAAGACAGTGCTTTTTGTTTTCGCATTTGTTCAGTTCTAAAAAAACCATACAAATAGTATGAAATGGATACGGTGGTGTAGGGAAACTCCCTTGCTTAGGCTTTAATGCCCCTTGTGCATGATGCTTGTTACAAACATGGCATGCTGCACAAAATTTTTTTGTATAATTAGTAAATCCATACGTCGTAAACACTCAATTCACTAACTGTACCATCCCCCCTGTTGAGACATGGCTCTGCCCATGGCTCAACAAAGCTGAATATCTAAACAAGTTAGATGGTAGAATTGGCTTCTTTTCTTTGGAGATGTACAGTCTCTTCTCAAGGATTGCTTCTCGTTTTATCCACTTTTGTTTTTCTACATTTGTAGTAAGTGTCTGCATTGTTTTTAACATTTCTAAATCTAAACTCTCAGAAGGTTGTAATTCCTCGCTCAGAAGAAAAACTTCTGAAGCTGAAGCTGCCTGTTTTGCAGCTGTATCAGCCCTCACATTACCTTTTGAAATTCTATCCTGTTGCTTGGTATGCGCTACGCATTTGCAAATAGCTACTTTTTGAGGTAACTGAATAGAGTCTAACAAATCTAAAATAAATTGCACATGATTAATTGGTTTACCAGTAGATGTCATCATTCCTCTATTTTTCCACTGCTGCGCAAAAACATGTACAGTAGAAAAAGCATACTGGCTGTCAGTAAAAATATTGACTTTCTTACCTTCTGCTAAGGTACATGCCCTTGTCAAGGCAATCAATTCTGCTGCTTGTGCAGATAAGTTATGTGGTAGAGACTTCGCTTCTAAAATCTCAGTATCAGAAACTATTGCATACCCCACTAGATTCTGTCCTGTAGGACCCCTCCTGCACGAGCTGTCTACATAGTATGTCACCTCGGCATCACCCAAGGGAACATCTGTAAGGTCTTGTCTAGGTAGTGTCTTTTGCTCAATCTCCTGCAGGCAGCAGTGAGGTTTGCCATCTGCAGGGGTTGGGAGCAAGGTTGACGGATTCAATTTTGTGCATCGTTCAATTGTCATATGAGGTTGGCTCAACAGTATAGTCATACAGGAAAGATGTCTAGCAGGAGAAAGATATGCTACTTTTTCTTGCAGTAAAATGCTTGAGACTGCATGAGGCACTCTCAATGTGAGAGGGTGGAACAACACTACTGAGGCTGAAGCCTGCACTGCCATTGCAGCTACAACTACTGCTTGTACATGGTGAGGCAAGGATCGTGCCACTGGGTCTAACTGTAATGAATAATATGCTATGGGGCGTTGTCTGTCCCCATGCTGCTGTCTCAACACTGATGTCATATAACCTTGCTTACAGTCTACAGTTTGGAAAAATCGCTTATGATAGTTTGGTAATCCTAAAACTAAGGAAGATGCTATCAGTTGTTTTAGCTTACAGAAAGCTGCTTCTGCTTCTGGTGTCCACTGTAATAAATCCTGTGCTGCCATCGGCTTTTTGAATATCAAATTAGTCAGCAGAGCAGATTCCAAAGCATAATTTGGTATACAACTCCGAAAAAAGTTAGTAGTTCCCAGGAAGGACATCATTTTCTTCTTGGTGGTTGGTTTAGGTGCTTGTAATATTGCTGTTTTTCTGTCTTCATCTAATATTCTGCCTTCTTTGGATATTACATATCCCAGGTATTTAACTTGTTTTCTCCAAAGTTGCAGTTTGTTTTTGTTTACCTTGTGTCCTTGAGTAGCTAAAAATTGTAATAATATTATGGTATCCTCCCTGCATTCTTGCTGGGTAGGGGCTGCCAGCAGAATGTTGTCTACATAAAGTAAAATCTGACTACCTTTCAGTGGGATAAATCCCGCCAGGTTACTTGCCATTTCCTGTGCAAATATTGCTGGACTTTCACAATATCCCTGTGTTAATCTCGTATATTTAATACCGTTTCCCCTGGAATGTAAAGGCAAACCAATGTTGGCTGTCAGGGTGTATTGGTATTGAGAAAAATGCATTGCTAATATCTACCACAGAAAAATACTTCTGCTGAGGTTTTAAATCATTCAATAAGGTGTGTGGATCTGACACCGTTGGTGCCCTGGGTATAACTGCGTCATTTACAGTCTGTAGATCTTGGACCATACGCCATTCTCCATTTGCTTTCCTAACAGGAAATAAGGGTGTATTACATGGTGAATTGGGAGATTCTATTAAGACTCCTTCCTTAAGTAAGGCTGCTATTATAGAATTGATCCCTATCTCTGCATCCTTTCTCAAGGGATACTGCCTTTTCTGAGGTCTAAATGCTGATTTTTGGCGTAATAGTAACTGGTCCTGCTGTACGAATAAGTCCTACATCTGATTTCCCTGTTGACCAGAGAGTCTCTGGTATATCTCGTAAGGCTTTCTCCTCTTCTTCCAATAAGAGTAATACTCAGCTATCCTCACTAGCCTGTGAGTGCACAGCTGGGTGTGTGTGTGCTATCCAATTCAATTTCTGCTTCTGTACTCCTTGTTCAGAGAGTTCCAACTCTGTCTGTTTTTCCCACCTCGTGACTTTTTCTCCTAAGTCTGCCCACTTCAAATTTCTATTTTTGGTTAAGCTTACATGTGGCAATCGATTAGATTTGTAAAGTGCTAAAAATTCCTGGGGCAATGAACAGCTTATTACACTGTTTCCTTCTGTGTCCCAGTACAAATTTTGTAATACTAGCCTGTTTTGCATGGTTTTTAAACAACTCTTGCTCATATTCTTTATCAGGTCCTGGTCTATTACAGTAATATAGAGTACAATGCAACAAATGCTGTTTTTCAGTATCAAGGGAGGGGGATTTACTGATGGCTACATTCATCAGTTCTTCGGTTACTGCCCCTGGACCAGTCGTAACCAAGTCCTGGCTGTACCAATAATATGTCTCACCCTCCAATCGCACTACAAAAGTATCCATTTGTCGCTGTGCTTCCATATCCTGCATGTTTGGGACTACAGCTATGCCAAATATCTGCATTAAGTCTCTGCCCAAGAGATTTACTGGGCATTTTGCAGAAACAACAATTTTGCTTTTCTGGGTCATTCCTGAAACGGGGTCAGTTATTGCTATGTCATGGGAGAGTGGCTCCCGATTCAGCTGTCTATTAGCTGCTTTCACTAGTATGTAATCTGGTGGTTTTGAATCTTCCGGTAATTTGGAAGGATGTATCAGGGTCCGTGAAGCCCCTGAGTCACACAAAAATCTGACTTCCCTCCCTTCTACCAGAAGCGTAACTTCCGGTTTTGTGTATGCTAAGTAGAGCTCTAGGCTCAATAATGCTAAGTCCAAAATTTCATTTTCTTCATCATCTACAAATTTATGTACATCCTCTACCCCTTCTGTCACATCCTCTACCCTTGCTACCACACTCGCATTTGTCTTTTCCTGTTTGTTCTTATCCAGTGACTTCTGACTATCATATAGTCATTCCTCACCCTCCTTATCTTCCGTAGTTACCTTTTTATTTAGCCTGCAATCCCTTGCCAAATGTCCTTTTTTCCCGCATTTAAAACATTCACCCCTTTTCTTTCTTTCTTCAAAATCTTCTGATCGCTTATCAGATTGTTTGTTTCCCTGGGCATTTTTCTTACCCTTTTTCCCGGTTTGTACTACAAAGACTTCTGACCCATCTTCTACTGCAAATACTTGAGCTTTCTTTTTCTTTTTGCTATTAAAATGCCTTCCGGCATGTCTTGCATATTCAAGTAATGACTGTAATCTACTTGTACGATGATCTACCATGTGCTTTGTAATAAAGCTGCTAATGGGAGTAATTCTACCTTTTAAGAATGCGTTCTTTAGCTGCTGCTCATATGGGGAATCATGTGTTTGATCTTCAGGTATCTGCATTATGCAATGGCTATTAAAACATTCTAATAATCTAGCATAATATCTATCAGCAGTTTCACCTTCCTGTTGTATGCACTGATTAATGCAAGTCCAATCAGCCCTAGGCTTCCATTTTTCGGAGATTCAGTCTGTCAGACCTTTCACTCTGTTATCCAGTTCTGCATTACCATGTGGGAGTGGTCTGAGCTCTGCATCACGGGGATTCCAGTTGCCACTGATCATGTGCCAATCTGGACCTACAATTTGTCCAACTACTTGTTCTACTTCTTCTCCATTCAAATGGTAACTTAATCTCATACCTTGTAAGTCTTCTAAGAATTTTCTAAAATTAACTTTTGGGTGGGGAATTCCCTCTGTGGCTTTCCGGATATCTTCCGGTATCCACGGTCTATAAACCAAGAGAGATGGATCCTGTCCTTCCTGTCCTGCCTGTGGATTTGGTACTTCTATGAGCGGACATATCTCTTCCTCACTCATAGCTCATGAATTTTTATTCATTTCATATAATTCAATTTCCCCTCTTAAATTACGTGTTCGAGACCTAGTCTCGATAGGATCCCTGACAAACGGTTTTGATTTTGCAGGAACAGCTGGGTATAGCGGAGGTGGATCAGCTTGTCCACTCGCTTCATATTCTGGTAAGGGAAGTGGAGGGGGTGGAGGAGGGGCTGTTGCTATTACCAAGTTATTATCTTCTTTGTCTAAGAACATTGCTTTTGAAATTTTAATCTTTTGTTCTCTGCGATTTGCTTCCTCAAGCCACCTATGTGCCTGAGGGACTCCTAATTGCTGTTGCTTTTTTAGCTGACCTTTCACATCTGTTTCAAGTTGTCTGATGAGTTTAATAAGTGCAGGTTTATATAAATCACCATCAAATGTGTATTTATCAACCCATTTTGTATAGTACTTAACATTATTTGCACACTGTAATTGCATATATTTCGCGTCTTCAGTTAGGGGCGGGTCTCGAGAACTTTTCCTGCACTGATTTCCCATGTTGCCTTAGCTAAGCTGTAAATTGTTACGTAACCCTTCTTATCACGTGGTACCACAGTTCTATACCTTTTCACAGTTTATCTAGAATAACTGTCTATCTATTCTGTTTCCCTGATCTATGACAAGACAGTAACCTTTTTGTCCCTGATCTGCACATGCAAATCTTCCTGACAAAAAACAGTTCTGCAACTAGTCCCTGATCTAAAACAGAAAAAGGTAAATTCCTCCTTACCTGACCCTCCGTGAATTGATCCACTGGATCGTTGACTCGTCCTCCAATCCCAGATCAGAAACAGTGGCTGGCCTTTTTCGAACGACAATTCAGTCGGAGGTCTTTCAAAACAGAAAAGCTGATTTGGCCTCATCTCCCTATGGGTACATGCCACCGTGGCCCAATTCTGACCTAGGCCTAGAGCGAGAGGTACTTTCCAGTCTGAAGGACCAAACTGTCAAAGGAAAAATATACTTTAAAAATGATCAAAACATGGTAGGTTCAGGTTAAGGCACTTTAATCTTGCAGCAAGGAGACAAAAACATGCTATTACAGAGTTTGTCTAACTAGAAACAGGAAATGCTTTCATTTTTATACACTTTCTAATAAGACATAGCCTACCAAGCTGATGTAGCAAGTTACAAGTCTTTTCATCATCACTTGTTGACCACCATTCTCATGAATTTCTGCTGATTTATCAATTTTTGTAAGAAACTTCCTAAGGAAAACAACGTGGCCTTGGTTACCACCGGTTAGATACATGTTATATTGCCATTCAAGGTACTATGGCTAATTCAAGCACAAAGCTAGCAGTTCATTTCTCTAATAATCCTTTGTCTACTTTATCTCTAAGCTTCTGCAGCTGTACATGTTCTCATACTTCGAACAGAGCTGTTTGTTTAGAATCATTACATTTACAGAATATAGCATTGTTCATTCATTCGTTCCTGACCTAGCAGATAAGCACCTGCTTCTCAAGTACATTTCCAAAAGGCATAAACATGAATATTGCTGTGCTAGCAATTACTAGGTCAGAGGGCATCTTGCAAGTTTCAGAAAGCACACTGCAGTTTCAAAAAGCATCTTTTTCAGTTGTCATATGAAACTCAATTTATATATAAAACAGTGCATATAAAATAGAATGAAAAACGTGTTAACTACTAATTAGCATTAAGCATACACACATTAATACATATTTTTCTGACATAAATTAAATATCATTATTGTCAGGTTTAACATAATTGATATACATTATATTGGACTTTTATAGCAAACAGTAATGATACATTTGTTACAGTAAACATATCCATGATACTCATTTGCATTTACTGTAACAATCCTAATCAACATGTTGTGACAACTAGCATTCTGACCCCATGTATAAAAGTATCTGTAAACCGGATTCAATCCCTGCATCAGCTTTCCTGATTCTTAAAGCTCACTGCACGTGCATCTTGTACCACAGATAAAGTTATCTGAAAGATGCATTTTCTTCACTGAGTACAATCCAGAGTGCTGATGGTTGCACACTGGCACCAGATTCATTTTCATTAAAGAAGGCAATCCATATTCATTCTTTTTGCTTTTTTCCGTAGGAAGTGAGCAATGTTTGCACATTGTCAATTGAGAATAGGTGTGTTTACAAGAACACCTCTATACCAATAATTCACAGGAACTACAGGTAAGATTTTCATAATTTATCACATACATTAGCCTGTCCATTTCATAGAACATTGGGTGTCAATATTTATTTTGAATCCGGTTATATAAAATGTCTGTAAACTGGATTTGAGTCCTGCATGATGTGGCCATTTCTCAAAGTTTACTTAAAGTTCACCTTGTGCAGTGAGTCAGCTAGCTGACAGGTGCATTTTCATCACTGAGTACTATCTAGAGCACCAAACTGAAAGGAAAAGTAAATCAATCAAAGGATATATATAGCAATGCCCAGAGTAAGAAGTGCATTACAGTCTACATACATCCTTCTTACATCTCCTTGGCCACATCAGAACTGTAATATCTGGATCACATTATCAGGACTTTAAATAATGCTAAATAATGGAAAAGTGGACAAACAAAGCTTACATGTGTTAGCAATAATAAGAATATCTGAGTTTCAAACAAAAACTCAGTGATATATCAAAATGTGTGCCAATATGTATTCACACCCCCTTTGTAAAAATATTGGTAAACTGGATTTGAAACCTGCATCTACAGTCCTCTTTCTCTAAGCTCACTGCACTTACACCTTGTGCAACAGATAAAGATACCTGACAGGTGCATTTTTTTCACTAAATACTATCCTGATTCCTGAATGCTGTGTACAGCCACAAGGCTTGTTTGCCCTACAGAAGGTGACACAAATTAACTGTTTCACTTTTTTCTTACTAAGTGAACTCTTGTTCACTGCCAGTGACCATTGCCAGTCAAGAATATGGAATGCCAAATGGCAGGCAAAGAATGAACAAAGAAAAACTATAAAAAAAGTTTCAATAAAGGGAACATAATGAAACAAGTAGTTAAAATGTATATTTCTGATATTTCCTCAACTGTGTAGTCTTGCAACATGAACATATTCTCCTTAAACATCAGTATATTCACACAAGCAACACCCACTCTGGATATGAAACCCATGACTTTGGGACATTCATAACACATGCATGATGCATACATATACTGTGAAGATCAAAAAGTAGGTTACATATACTCAAGACATTACATAGTATCAATTAACATTGCAGGTATAACAGAAACAAGTTTGAAAGTTGTCCTTTATAATTTGCACTTAGGTATATGTATGACTGTAATACAGTTAAGTTAATCATTCCTCACACAATATAAAATAAACATTTGCAAGACTGCAGCTCTTTTCTTCTTTTTATTTTATGAGAATCATTATCTTATCTGTGTTTCTCTAATAAGACTGCTATGTGATTTGCATTGCTTTTGATACAAGTTTCAGCGACTACTGTAATTCCTTAGAATTACTACCAAATGTTATTCACAGGCACAGAGTGTTGTCATAAACATTTCCTGCAAATTTTAGGAATGCTGCTTTCCGAAGTCAATTAATGTACTCGCAAACTTTCTAGTAAGCGTCTTTTCACTAACACACCATCAGTAAGTGTAAATCACAGAAGACTGACTGTGGAACCCTGATTGTTCCTGCAGTCAGACAAATTATTCAGAATCAAGCCTTTAGCAGGTAGCTCTTCTTAGTCATCATCAAGGGAGTGTGCATGCAATTGTGTAGATCCTAACACCATGTTTACCTGACCTTCACTTAGCACAGATTCTGGAGCTCATAAATGCTAATGAGTTCACATCTCATTTGCATATTCATAGTGCTCAGAGGGCTAAGTCTGCACTATTTGAATGTAATTTTGAAGGTAAGGGAATTATACCATATCAGGGGGGCATTGTTACGATACAGAGAGCTCAATACTGATATTTGCTTTTAAAACTTGTTCTAGTTTAACAGCTGACTTGCTGCAAAGGTACATTTTTTTTTTTTTTTTACAAATTGATGTATTTTAACCTTATGGATGGATTGCATTTCATAATAAACCTGTTGATCTACTGTCTGCATTTTCCCATTAGCTGTTGCCATAACCATGTATATTATTTTTTTTAACTATTGAAAATGTTTTACTAAAGAATGGTACTTGACAAGCAATGGAAATTTTTTATCTGGAAAGCTGACCAGTTAGTGCAGAAGAGTGTTGTATTACTTATTAGCTAGGTCAGGGTTTTTTCATTATTAGCACACAAATTGTGTTAAGCCTGTGATGTATACTTGTCTTCCCTTCACAGAAGTGGATATCTACAAAGGTCTTATCTGTTTTAACTTGAAAGGAATATAATTATTTTGTTAATGCTGCTATGTACTATAGACTTACATAAATGTTTGTCCTCCTAACATACTTTTAGTCATTTGAGACTTGCTTGTTCATTTATTTTGTGCATGATGGATGCATGCATTTATATATATCTGTTTTGTTACAATCATATTTGGGTTACTTACGCATTTTTTTTATATTTCCTCTCATGCAGGGCTATTGTGCCAGCACATCCACACTCCATAAACCACCATACAGTGACAGAGAGAATGAAGTGATCATTCAGGCACTACATAGGTTGATAGGCAAGTATTAAACTAGCTGTTCTTGCTGGCCATTTTATGCCTAGATAATTTCCTTTATTGTGCTAAAAACAGCCTATCTTATTTGGTTATAGATTGACCTTACCCATCCATGTTTGATAATTATATATATTACCCCAATGAAAAAAACAGGGATCATAACATAAGTAATTTGAGGGCCACATGCATGGAATAAAACATTTAGGAGCTGCCTTTGTCAATTAGTAGCACAGGGGCAGTACTGGGGTAAATCTTCTGTTTGTTATCCATAGATATATGTTTCATTTAGAAATGGGCATGGATGAGCTTTGTTTTATGTGGATGCAAGTTTGTACCACAACAGAAGTATCCTTTGTGAAATATACCTGGTATATTGGTAGGGGAGAGATATAATTCTGTTAACAATGGCATAAGATTATAGTGTTAATGATTAATGTTTGCAATGCTACTATTGTTTATTTTTGGATGATGCTGCACTGGTTAATACTATATGATTTTAATTCAATAAATTTATACTTATAGTACATACATAAAGATGGGTGTTGTTACCATAAATGTTTTTGTACTCAAATCGTTGATGTATTTGTGATGAAAGCAAGTATGCTTTCATTGCTGTTTTGTTTGCATGTTTGATGATAGGATCAAGCTTCAATATATTACTTTTGCATGTTGTTTTAGATTAATGAGGAATGCAGCAAGGGGAAAGTGGTTTTGACTCAGCTGGGACAAGCAGCTCACACTAAGAAATATCATAGCCAGCAGTAACAGAGGCAATATTCACTGATTACAAAGTAGATGTAAAATACACAGTTCTGCCTTTTGTAATATATCTGTGGATGTTAGAAAAAGTGACAAATGTGACTTATGACTTAGGACTTATTAGCATACTACATTTACACCATTTTCCTTCTCCTTCCCATTATTACTTCATTTGCATAAGTTTATTCACAAACATTGCATATAGGCATAAATGGCTTCTATGAGTCACACCTTTGCTGCATTTATGTGTGAAAAGCATCATTTGCCTTAACATGTTCAAGTAATTACTATGAATATCACCCTTAGTTATATTATTAGTTATATTAGTGCCATTAAAATGAGTTTATTGTTTACTAAAAAAAAAGCTTTAGTTAACTGGTTTGTTTCCCTCAAAATATTATGAGACAGACTGGAGAATACTCCACTGCTGAGCCTAGGTATTTTTGGAAGAAGATGATTAATGCAGCTTACCACATGTTACTAACAGTACTGAGAGTTCAATAAATTGCCAATAAGCTGAATATTACATGTTCACTGCACAATTTGATGAACCATGAGCATAGTCCATCTCCAACTGGTGAACCTTGGTTGGACAGATAATCGATGAATTTATACATCTTCCAGTATGATTTTTTTTAAAACTAAAGGAGTTATGTATTTGGAAGCATAGTGTCTATCTGTGAGAAACTGTTGTTTTGTGGGATTCACTAATAGGTTTTAGTCTAATGAATTTGGCTAGAACTTTTATTGGTAGTACAGGTCTTTCTGAGGTTGAGATGGAACTAGTATAATCGATAGATGATGCTTATTTTTTTTTTAAGGAGTGATATTTGTTGCAAAAGTGGGTTGCTTTATTCCATCTTATTCTTTTTTCTGCACTTCAAAGTAAGGATACAGTTTTTCTTTGCATTGTTGAGAGAGATTTATTTTCCCTGGCATTTATGCTTCATCTTTTAGCTTAAAAAAATGACCAGAATTATTTGATGGCCAAGAACTTTTATTCCATTTCGGTAGCCTTATAATTATTCTGAAAAAACTTTGGTCTGGAAATTAAGTCAGGAGTGTAGAGATTACATTGTCTGTTGTATTGGGATGTGTACAGATGCTTGAATGTATCTTTCACTGAATCCCAATTTGGTGAGCATACTTGCGCGAATGTGCTGTTCACTGAAGCAGCGTTAAAGTGTGTTCAGTGGTAATGGATTCAGGCTTTTGAAGTTTCATTTAGAAGTCTTAGATCCATTGTATTACTGTCTTTGATGAAATATAAAATGTCTATTGAGCAGGCACTACTCAAGAGATTTGTGGTATTTTCTTACTCTTAGTACTGAAGTTATAGATGATAGGTAGAGGTTTGAAGCTTTTTTGGTTCACAAGAAATGAGCCTGACCTATGGTTATTAAATGGGATGAATATGTCGAATGGACTATTTTTTAAAGCTATTAGTAATTGCAAGGTCAAGGATGGAAAAGCTGTTTGATTATAGACTGTGGTTAGCAGGTTTCTACATCTTTAGGCATAGGCAGATGTCTGCAAGAGTTTTGAGCATGTTGTATCTACGTATGTCTAGTAAGCTAATAATGAAACTCCCTAAGATTATTATATTTTTTGATGATATAGATGGCTTAGTATTTCAAGCATAAGGGTTTGCATTATCAAGAGAGGTGTAAGGGGACTGGCTGTAAATACTGTGAATTTTGAGAAAGATTTACAAACTAAGTCTACCAGTATCCAGTTTGGGTTCTACTGAACTTTGTAGCTTCTTTTGCCTGCCAGCCATCATAGCTATGATGTCCACCCCATTTATTCCACACTATTAACTGAGAGCCTGACCACAACTTGGCAATTATGTAGGCAGCCTGTGTTTTATACCACAAGCCCTAACTATTGTTGTTACCATATATGCCTTGGTGAGTTTGTGTCCCAGGCATCCAAGGACTACATTCTAAATCCCATTGTGGAACTAAGCAGGGCAAGCATCATCATATATTTCCATCGCCTAATGACTCTTCCATTTCCCAGGCAGCTAAACAAATCTGTGCTGTTTGGGTTGTACCCAGGAGTCTATCCATATGTGCCATGAAGCCAACCCAATGTATCTAAACAATATATGACTTAATACAAAGCATCTCAAGGTTTGACTTAGTACAAAGCTTCTGAAGGTTTGCAAAAAGGCAGATCATGGGTAGCACAGTGATGTAGCAGTTAGTTTTCCTGCCTCACAGAAGTTGGTTGTCCAATGCATTTCTCAGCTGGAGTGCTACTGTGTAAAATCTACACATTTCCTTGTGTCCATGTGGGCTTTCATTGGGAATTTTGTTTGTTTTGTTTCCCTCTTACATCCAAAGGTGTGCCATAAGTGAATCAGTATTCTGCCAAATTGCCCATAGGAATGTGTGATGTGTGAGAATGCAGAGTGGGTCCATTTTGTAGTGGGCTGGTATCCCATTCAAGATTAGTCCCCCAGTCTCACACCTACTGAGTGTCACGATAGGACCCATCATCCCTCTGTCTCTAAATTGCATGAATGAGGTAATAGGAGAATCAATGAGTAAAATGAATGAATGAATGCATGAATGAATGAATGAATGAATGAATGAATGAATGAATGAATGAAAAATGATCATGCAGACCATCTACATTTTCAGTCTTTTAATGGATATCAGTTTCATTATTATTAATTACATTTTCATGTCAAAGACATTACCTTGTTTCTATGAAAATATTTAAGTGTTATTCCTGCTATATCTAAGATTCCCTGCCTTTTACTAACTACATAACTTTCTTCATTTTAAATATGTATTTATAACATGCTGTATTATTCCATTAAAGCCTTCTCTGAAAAAAAATCTTTAATTATTTCAACCAAATGTAAGATTTTCTGTCACTGACTATATTACTTGCCACACTTTTTAAATGTCTTCATTAAATGCTGTTATTTTTCTCCTTACTGTTTTCATGCATATAGGAAATGCTTTTATGAATACATATACACCTGCACCTGTTTGCTTCCATAGTCAAATAAATGTATGCTCAACCATATTTAGGAACATAGTGCACAACTGTGAAGTGCATTATAGTGCATCATATATTTAGTATGTGACTCACAAACAGAACAGCATCACTATCTTGGAATCCCAGTTTAGCAGCATTAAAGCCATAAGCACACCAAGGCACAGCTATGGCATAACATACATTCATGAATTGCACACTAAACAGCTGTTGGGTGAACAGAAGACCACTAGGTTATCATTGTGCACAGTACTAAAGCACATGCACATCAGATGGATGCATGATCCTCATAATATGGAAGCCAGAATGTTACAGCTTTGATAGTCAAAAAACAAGGGGGGGGGGGCAGCAACACCATCAATAGTTGTGTACCAAAATGTATTAAAGCCACCAGCATGATATACCTATGATCATCTTTACAGTCTGCATAGATGATTAACTATACACTGCTATAGTAAAGTGACCCCATATATATATAATGGCAGAACAAAAAAAAAAAAAAACAAGGATCCTTGTGAATAACATATAGTGTTTTACATAACTGTCTATCAAAACACATACGTATATTAAGCAATACCTCAAAAACTATGTGCAGGTAATTTAACAGCAACAACACCTGTACGGATGTGTACAGTTATAAAAGTAATGAAGGCAGCAGAGATGGTCATGTCTTCTCGGTACACCTGACCCTGCTTCTGCCTGAGGGAAGCATTTGATGGTGTCGTATAGTTCTGCTGCATTGACTAATATCTATGGCACCATAGGAGAGCCTCTTATTAGGCTGACTTTATATGGGCACCACCAGCTGAGGTCCGAACGTGGGTGATGTCTTGAGAGTATCTGAAAGCACTATCATGTAAAGGTTGATGGTTCCTAGATGGTTTTGCAGAGATATCTACAATTATATTTACCAGCATATTGCTAACCTGGTGTAAGCTGCAGAATTAAGCCACCATCTGGTATCTTTAGGTACTCATGATATTCAACAGATCATGGCTACCATGCTGTATTGACCACATGACTACCCAGAGATACCTAATGGTGGTCTGCTGACCAGGCACGAGTTCCTTTAAATGATACTAATGCCACAGCACTGACTTGATAGTGTAGTACCAACCCACACAGATACCTTCAACCAATGCCTCTGGTCTGGGGGTATCCTGTTGTAGCATTTTGTTTGTCTGAGAAATGAAATAAATAAAAATATAAATAGTAACATATACATTCATCTAGATGGATCACCTACTATGTGCAGGTCTGTGGATGGTTTGCCTTTTACTTAATTAATGGTATAGTTCTATAACTAAAATTCCTGCTTGTTCTACAGCATAACAGACATTCAGTACATAACACAAGAATAGTATTGCATGGTGGTCTTTCACCTTGTATACCTCCTTACACTATGTCCAGTGTTACACAAGCATGGAGTTATAACATCACTGATATGCATTATTATGTTTCACTACAGGCTTTGGAATTACATACAACACAATGTTAGGCTTTGATTATGAGGAATATCAATTATATGGTTTAGGCACCCCATGGTGTAAAGGGCGGGTGGTTTAATAGCAATGCAGACAACCAAGATTCTATTATCAGACCAACATGGGAGGAAACAGGCAAGGAGGGAGATGAATGAAAGCATGTGATCTGCTTTACTATCCTGGGGGGGTGATGGAAGTGTGTGCTTGCAGCACAGAGAAATGGTGCAATTTCTCTTGTGGAGACCATGGAAACAACCTCCTGTGCTTTGGGGAGTAAACGAGGGTCTGCTTGTTGGCATATCTCTCTCAACAGTCCAGATTTTCACAGAATGTCCAGATTTTTTCCTCATGTTTTTGGTCTGCTCTTCATAAAATTTGAAGTTTTCTGGATTTTTGTGGCAAATCAGTGAGGACTGAATTCACTAAATAATGACAGGCATTTGAGTTTCAGACTTCATGTCCTTCAGAAAATGCATGATAACACAAAATCTTTAATTCTAGCAACTTTCTAAGTTTATCACAGCAGTATTTAAAAATTGTCCCTATTTTGGGGGCTTTATCCCCCATTGTTTTTGGCTTTGTCCAGATTTATTTGTGATAAGAGGTTGAGAGCTGGCAATATCCTTTTAGGAAGTGAGGGATGACCATTGTAGATAGGCCATTATTTACTCCTTCCTTCCCTTGCATAGTGAGTGCACACAAGGGATATCCACCCATAACAGAAAACATTTAACCACTCCGATGGCTGCTTTAATGCATTCCTTCTTTGTCAATTCTGACCCGACAATGGGAAAAAAATTGCTAACAAACCACGAGATGGCCAGATGGTCAATAGGCAACAAGGCAAAATAATCTGGAAAAAAAAGTTATTTATACAAATTAAGAACCAGTACTTCAAGGCTTAACAGAACTGCATGCTTACACTTTCTTTATTTCAAACCTGCTAAGAATTATTGCCCACGTCCAGACAGTGCATGAATGAAGCCCTATAGATATCCATATAATTTTGGCCTTTATGTGGAGACAACTTTACCAAGTTGAATACCAGTGAGTTTATTGCATAACCTATTACCTGGAAGCACTGAACCTTTTGAAAGAAAATAGTAAATGATGACCACACACTATTATCATAAAGTTGTGATTATTTTATTTAAGTTTAATAAACATTTTCTGTTTCCCTTAATGATTAGCACAGTAGATGGATCTGTCAAATTCCTTGTCCTCCAAATAACAATATGGATTCACAACAGGTCAGCACACCACAAAACAGTATTGTTTAAGCCAATAAAACTGGAAGCGTGATTCTTTACTCAATATGGACACATAAATGATGCAGCAATCCAAAAAAAAATTGCAAACATAAAAGCTTTTGCTGTAAATTCTCTCCAGCTGTGAAAATAGGTTTTATTCAAATTTATCACACAGCAACAGTGTTCTGTCTTTGAAGCTCACCATGTGGGTAAGAAACTTATATATACTAAAGCCAAAATGCTATTTTTGGTACCTTGCCTGACTTCATTTCCGATGTATCATAAAATTATGGTAGATGCTGGGGAAAGAACATGAATATTTTGCTGCTGGCAGTTTACACAGATTCATTTGCATGCCTAGTCTGGGTAGAACTACAGTATGCATTTTTCTGAGATACCCATCTCAGAAAATGTTTTCCCATATACCGTATAGTCTTTAGGATTTCCCAACAACTACCAGTCACCTAACATGACCTAAGATAGCTTAACAGTCTAAACAACCAAAGGCATAATATATTGTGTGAATGCATAATGTTTTATGATTTTTCAAATCCAGATGTAGAAATGGTGTTTTAATCTTCAGACATATAAACAGTATATGTATAATTGTTCTGCATTTTTTTCAGAAATGTGGAAGAAATCACAAACATTTGGTCCATTTATAATATTACTGTACAACATCCATCAAATCTTAAACTAGTTACCATACAGTCCAGCAACACAGGATACAGAGTCTCTGAAAATGTTAAGTTAAACCACCAAGCAGAGTTTCAACAAAAAAATGGAATGCTTCTTTCAAAACACTCATTTTATAGATTAAAATTGCTGTGTACAGCCATTTGCACATAATGTGAACATTTTAAAACTCAAGAAATACTTAGATTTCTAAAGCCACAATTATAAGTCACAGCCCACTTTCCAAGGGCCAAATCAACCCTAGAGGCATATGTACCCTACATACTGTTCAATCACACCACTTATATGACTCCATGTATGGTAATTTTGGAATAATTTATATATAAACAGTGTGCTTGGTAGGCATAAGGATACATGAGCAAATGTAATGTGTACTAAATATGTACTGGTGCAATCATATAGCTGTATTTAATTCAAAAACAGTGGTGCATAATAAATACCACAGGCAAATGTAACTATGGTTCATCCAACAGTTGAACCTATCATATCAGTCCATGAACAGCCATATTAGTAAATAGAACTGCAGATAAAGGTCCTGACACTGTGTACACCAGGATACAGAGGAGCAACTGCATACAATGTAATATTTGTAACATATCACAACAACAAGAAACACATGGAGTCATAGAAATGCAACTGAAATATGTATCCTCGTTGACTGAAAGTACAATTACATTTAACTTCCTTGTCCAAATTTTGAAAGAACACCTTTACACAAATAAGCACATTATGGCCATGTACACATGTAATCCATTCAGAAATGTACATATAGAAATTATTTACAAGCAATGCTAATAGCAATGTAATATGACCAATGTACAGGTATGTGCTATCAGATTTTTCCTGCGTAGCCACCTTTTCACCTTAAGCATTATAAGTCCCATTGCACAAAATATCCTCATATGTATGAAGGCTAACAAAGTAGCACATCCAGTAACTACAGAAGCCACATGCAGAAATAGTTAAATACATCTACATATACTGAAGCTGATATTGCATGTAAAAATTCTGTATTAGTGTTTTATATATGTAACAACCAAAGTCCAAAACCTGGCCATTTCTTAAACTGGCTGACCAGTTCTAGATTTGGTCAAAAAAATTGGCCAGACTGTGAAGCTTCATTGAGGCAGCTGGTCACATTGAAGTCTGGCTGGTTACATTGTAAACTGGCTGCAACTGTAGAGCTAGATATGTAAACTATGTATGATACCAGTACAAGCTGCAGGTTTGTTTCTGCTTCCATGCTTGTTTTCTTATTATCCTGTGTTGATACAGTAATGTCTGCTCACGTTGAACAGCATTATTTTTTGATTTGTTCAAGGTCACTAGAATTGTTTTCCTTTTCAGTATATTATGCTTTTTTCAGATATCAGTTTTGATGAAAATGATGTGGATCTTGAAAACAGAGCTTTAAAAGGCTCACTACTTGCTGTTCAGGTTAAACATAACTGTAATGGATCTTAATAAAAATAAATGTATTAATAACAATTCCGTTTAGGAAAAATATTATGCAAATAAAGTCAAACAGAGAAACAAAAAGACAGGTTAACTACTTAAGATAAAACAGCCATGAAATTTCGGTTTGTAGGGGAGGAAAATACTTACCAAGCCATTTAAAGGTGGCTGCTGTCCCTTATATGCTTACTGATTGATGTGTGTCATGATATGCATATCAAAATAAGGCATGGTGGATACACAATAACAGAAAAGGAGCTTCAACTGAAAGATCATGTGAAAAGGCATTGACTGGGCCAGCTAGAAGGATTCCCTGACTATGGTGGAAACATCAGAGAGAGAAAGAGAGTGAGAGAGAGGTGTCCACATAAGTACCCAGGTCTCATGACTGTATCTGTTTTTTACCAGATGACTACTTATAACATATGAGGGTGGGGCCAGCTTCTTGTGCCAAACATTAACAAGCTGTACTTTTGACTTTAACTTGAGACTGGTTTCAGTGTACCAGATATGTGCATATTCCATCTATTTTTGCAGCAGTTTAATATCAGTAAATGAGTGGATAGGAACAGTCATTGGGATCCCCAAATGACTTAGCCTTCCTGCAGGCAGGTTTGTACCAAATAAATAAGTGGTGCAAAAATTGTGGAATGAAACTAAATGTCAAAAAATACACTAGTGTATCCTTTGAGAAAGCATCTATCCCAGGAAAGAAGCACATTAACAGTACACCCCTAAGATTTGAACCAGTTATTTGGGACTTAAGGAACTTATGTGGACAGGGACCTAACTTTTGACCAATATGTGTGCATTGTTGTAAGAAAGTCCTATACTGCACAGCTTATAAACAAGAGATACCTTACAAAAGGATACAAGGCCTAAACAACATGTCCTGCATGGATTGACTTAAAGTCCTTCACCTATACTCAATATTCTGCAGACTGCTAAGAGATGACCAGTGTCTGGCCTATAAGACATCCTCTGACCCAATACTGATGGATTTAATGCCCATCAGGAAGTCAAATGGTATCAGAAATACTCAGCCTACAGATCTAAACCTCTTCTGCAACATCAATAGAATGGTTTGGAGAGACAGGTATATCTCACAGAGGATGCTCTGGAACAGACTCCCTATCCACATAAAATAAAGTTAATCCCTGTATGTATTCCAGCAAAACTTGGATCTATGGATGAGAAACAGAAAATGTACCCTAAGACTGCCCCTTGTACTACTAATAGACAAAGGCAGCTCCTATGCATGGGTCTCCTCAAATTATCTGTTGTATGATCCCAGTTAATCTCATTTGTGGTAATTTATAATTATCAGTCATGGGATGGGTAAGGCTGGCTAGGCTTAAAATGGCTCTCAAGGGCATTTACCCTAGTACTTTTTTTTCTTTTTTGCTTTGGTTTTAAAGCAATAGATAAGCAAATCAAATATAAAACAAACAAATAACTATTTACATAAGTCCACAGCTGGTCAATACATCAAAGTTATATATATCAACAACAATTAATATTTTTCAAACAAGCCATTCATTTTAAGCCAAGATTTATATAAATGTGTAATATTAGAAGTTTTTATCTGTATAGTATGCAATTCACTACTGAAAACAATTTTTGCCATACTAATAAAATCAACACTAGAGGGACTAACTTTACTTTTCCAGTTTTCAGTAATTACTTTCCTGGCTATAGCAAGAATAGAGCAAAGAACAGGCACTTGAGTTTTTGGAATTATCTCAGGAATATTACATCTATCTGACTGTAGAGCTTGAATGAAGTTATTAATTCCTTCCAAAAAGGGGAGATGACTTCATATTCATATACCATATGCATCCAATTAGCTATTATTTCAGAATTACATCTCTGGCATTTAATTCCATTTGATTTATACATAATTGTAAATTTGTTAGGAGTGACAAAACCTCTGTGTAAGAATTTCGAAGTGAAAATTTTCCAGTATAATGAAGATGTGGTTTTATCTGTAGATTTTTAATATTATTTTCTTGTTTTCTACAGAAAAGTCGTCATTATTAATTTTTGAGGAATAGTTCCAATAGGAATTGTCTAAATATGTGAAATCTAACTTAAGAATGTTATAAATTTGTGACAAATATGATTTATTGAAGTGAAACTTCTTATGGGATGGTGTGAGAGCTCTGAGTCAAATGGAAAAGTGAAACAGATCTGGATCCAGCACTGATTCTGGCATGAAAGGAAATGAAGTGAGTGAGCTTCGTAAGCTCAATGGACAGCTCACACAGTTGGTGGGGTTATTGACACCTTTTAGTCATTCTATGTGTCTTTGTGGATTATGCCAATAAAAGAAGCTTGTGTTGGAACTGGCTTGGCTTCCAGTGCCTATTTTTCATTTATTTGTCTACCTCGGGGCACTTTGTACCACTTTTGGTTTATCAGTTGTTGTTTTGTTATGGAAGCTACAAGATTGGAGAGCTCTTCCGTGTCTCTTTTCATGTAGTCCAGAGAGGTACATCTCAGGTCATTCACACCAACATGGACAATGACAGAGTCATATTTGTACTTGTTGTGGAGTGACCTGAGTGCGTGGGTTATGTGGCGGATCCTGGCACCCGACAGACAGCTGACAGTAACCTTCTTCTTGTTTAGCCTGGTGAGTGGGACATCAGTGTGCCTGATTATAGAGTCACCTATGACTAGTGTGTTGGGTACGTTGTTTTGCCTTATTGGCTGTGGTTGAGTGGCACACTGAGTCTGCGGGCTATGTGTCATTTGGGTCATGTTGGGGGGGTGGAGGTTGCTTGCATTTCTGCTTTGGAGGTCTCTGTTGCTTGAGCAGATTATTATTGAGGGCCTCCATGAATGTTTTTAGGTTTCTATGTGTGGATTTTGGTTGTGTAGATTTAGTGAGACTATGTGATGAGTGTGGTGCTCGGTTGCATACCGCCTACTCAGAGGTGATCTCTGCCTGACATACAAAGCCATGTCCAACCCAGAATTGATGGACATGCTCCACCTAAAGAAAACCATATCCATTCGAGCCACATGCTCCAGGGATCTAAACCTCACCACAACAATAAATAAGACATGCTGGAGGCATAGATTCCTGTCCCAGAGACTTCCCATGCTCTGGAATAAGATTCCAATCTACATTAGGCAGATCTCCTTGCTAACCCTCTTCAAGAGAAACCTTGATGAGTGGATAGGAAACAGAAAGTTTACCCCAGGGATCACTTCAATGGCTTTGCTGGACAGAGGCACAGGGAACTAATCTAAGGGAGCGACAAAAGCCAACACATTCCAGCTAGGATTATAAATGCCTTCAGGCAGATAGCCTAGTACCTACCTATGAACCTATGAACCTATGAATTACCATCATAATAAGCATTAATCATTTTTCCATGGTAAAGAAGAATTTGTTCCAATTTGTGATCAACCTTAAAGTTTTATTAAAAACCTGCTGTTGAAAGTTTGTGTGTATCATTTCTTTACTATTAGACATAATGGTTGTACAAAGTTAATTCATTTGATTGCTATTTCATCTGAAGTTAGAATATTTTTGTATGATTTATTTTTTAATAATTAATAAAGTAATTCTGTTATTATGATTAAATTATGTTATTCTGTTATGATTAAATCTTAAGTTTGAGATATCTTCAAACTGTCTCATAGAAATAATTATATATTATAATGAAATTTCTATATTTCCCCTTGATAGTAAAATATCATCAGGAAAGACTCGAATCTTTAGTTCAAAATCTTCTTTTATTTTGATACCATTAATGTTTTATTGGATCTAATAATATTAGCAAAGGGTTCTATAGCTAATGCAAAATTATTTTATTTATTTATTTATTTTATTTTACATTTGTTGACCGGGCTAGTCCAACTGGATATATATCCGTTTACAGTAGAGGCCCGGGGAGAAAAGCTCCAGTACATGCAAAAAATAACACTGGTATATCACAAAAAGTTATTTTAAATATAGGTGATAATCACCTTATTTTCTGCCTTTTTGTAATTTAAAGGAATTAAAA
Organism: Protopterus annectens; assembly: GCF_019279795.1. NCBI lineage: Eukaryota > Metazoa > Chordata > Ceratodontiformes > Protopteridae > Protopterus > Protopterus annectens. Next base: position 291,915,255 of record NC_056744.1, read on the forward strand.
AGAAAATAAGCTATTTAAACATATGCATAAGAGTTACAGTACAACTTAGAAATTAATGCAATTAGCTCAGGTGAGAAATTATACACTTAAATGTTTTAAACAGGTACGACATCTTAACTGAGCAAAAAGCCGTATCTAAATTGAGCCTAATGATATGAAATGTTTGTTTTATTTTTATTTGCATAGTCTATCAATGTACGTATTCTTATTATATTATCCTTGTACTTGTTTATTTAAAATAAACCCAGTTTGATCATTGCTAATTAGTTTAGGCAAAAGTAAATGAATTATGTTAGCTAAAATGGACAACAGCATCATATAGTCCACAGTAAAAGTAGCCGACTCCAAATCCAGCTCCAGACAAGTGACAAGTGGAGTACCTCAGGGTTCAGTCCTGGGGCCGCTCTTGTTTGTCATCTACTTCTCTGAAGTACAGGTCAACACTAAGGGACTCTGGCTAACAAAGTTTGCAGATGACTGCAAACTGGGAGCCATTATTGAATCCCCAAATGATGTGGATACTCTACAAAAGGGCCTTACAGAAACAGATGCTTGGTGCCAGAGCCATGGGCTCAAGCTCAATGCCAAGAAATGTATTGTTATCCCCTTTGGGAAAAAACATGTATCCATGAATTACCATATAGGTGGCAGTACACTAAACACAGAAAGTGTGATAAGAGACTTAGGGACACAGGTGGACAGTGGTCTCACCTTCGATAACCACATCGCCACAACAGTCAGGAAATCCTTCTATGTGGCAGACCTCATCAGGAAGGGCTTTTCATCCAGAAAAAAGGAGGTCATTGTCCCACTGTACTCATCCCTCATTAGACCCATTATAGAATACAATGCCCCATTTGGTATGTACCTCTCAAGACATCTGCAACAACTGGAAAGGCCTCAGAAATACCTCACTAAAAGAATCACAGGCCTAAAGCAGATGCCCTACGCTGACCGCCTTAAAAAACTTCAGCTATACTCTGTCGCATATTGTCTACTCAGAGGCGATCTCTGCTTAACATACAAGGCCATGTCAAACCCAGAGCTGTTGGACATGCTACACTTAAAGAAATCCCAATTCCTCAGAGCTACATGCTCCAGGGATCTAAACCTTGTCATCACAATAAACAAAACATGCTGGAGGGATAGGTTCCTGACCCAGAGACTCCCCAGACTCTGGAATAGATTGCCCATACATGTCAAGCAGAGTGCCTCTTTGGACCTCTTCAAGAGGAACCTTGACGTTTGGATGGGAGAAAGGAAATTCACCCCAGGGATCACGTCAGTCACCCTGCTAGACAGGGGTCCAGGAAAGTAAATAATGTGGGAAGAAATAGCCAGGGAATTGTTATGGCTAGGCTTGTATAGGCCCTAGGGCTGATAACCTAGTACCAACCTATGAACCTATGAACCTATGAACCTATGTATAATGAACACTTTGTAGGATCCATATCTTATTTTAGGTGATATGTAAGGGAATATTTCCATGATGGGGGGACTTCAAAAGTTGTTTTTTATTACTCTATAGACTGTATCTGATATTTTAAATGCATCATCCACAAGTATTTTATATAGTTCTGGTGTAAGACCATCTAAGTGCAGCACCTTATTTATTTATTATATATTTAAACTTTATGATTTAGAATTTCAACATATTTTGTATTAAAGTTTTTAAGTTCAGACTGACTAACAATGGCATTTAGTTTTAGATTTAACTTTAGTGAGTCTATTTTGGCCTATAGTATATTCAATTCTTTGTCCCATTCTCTTGTTTTACTAATAATAATAGGGATTTTCCATCTCTACTACATCCTGGAATAATGTTGCATTACTGTTGGTTTATGTGCACTCGCTGCATTCAGGTTCAATTGCAGATTACACTCTCTATCCTGTCAACCTTCCAACCAGTGAAAAACACTCTGCTGTTGCACCTACCTGCCCTGCTACTCCCTAGGGATACATGTTGTTTAGACCACCTTTTGCACAGCTGCTGATTAAATTCACTATCCTATGAACCTTTCAACCAGTGAAACTCCCTCTGCTGTGGCATCAACCTGCACAGCTATGCCTTAGGGCTTGCCTTTTTTAGACCATCTCAAGTATGTCAACTACACATTGTATACTTATTTCTGAAGTACAGCACACCACTGGGGCATTTCTGTTATTCTGGCCCTCCCTACTGTCTTATTGCTAGCCTGCTATTTCCTAAATTACTCTTAGTAAACTCCTGTAATAGGTATATTTAACTGTAGCCTCTATTATAAAGTCCCCTTAAGGAATTCCTTTACTTTCCTTTTGCTATCCTGCCCTTTCCCAAACTATACTTAGTTAACTCCATTAATAGTTTTATTTAGCTGTAACCTCTAGTTTAAAACCACCTTAAACAATCCCTCTTCTTTCTTTTGCTAGCCTGTTCTTTCCCAATGTATGCTTAGCAAACTACTGTAATAGTTATTTTTAGCTGTAACCCCTATTTTAAAGCTGTCTTATGTAATCCCTCTCATTCTTGTTTTTTCTCTAATGGTTAGCTTTGAAAAACTCCCTACTTTAAGAGTCAGAGTACCCAAGCTTTCTATATAACATAGACCTGTATTGCTGTACTTACTCAGGTCTCCCATCTGACAGATAGTTTTTTTGCTGGACTGCAATTCACATATCTTGTTTTTGCCCAGTCCATTCACCCTCACTGTCCTCAGTTTCTCTCCACTCCCCTACCCTAGCCCCATTCCCACCCACCCCCATTTCAATTATTTTTATGCGTCTGTAGTTCCTCCCACTACTTCCACTCAACCAGTCTCTTTCCAACACATCACTTTCTACCTCATCTCAACCAATCTCTTTACAGCATGTCACTTTCTTCCTATTACTTTTTCTTACCACACCTTCAGACTCATTTCACACTTTGTAACTATCTACTTCATATCCACAGCTACCTTGCCCCTAACACCTGCCTCTCTTTCCACCCAATATTACTTAGTTAAAAACCATCCACAAACATCTTACACATACATCCCTCTTCCTTTCCTATAATGTCTCTCATTTCTAACACCATACTCCTCACCGTGTCGCTATCTTTTTATCTCCTGTTATATCTTACATCTCCACAGCTAGCATTACTTTCCAAATATTATACAGTTGCATTATCAGCACAAACGCAGTTTCATTCCAGCTTCTGTAAAGTATCATCTAGCCTTTGTACTATAAACATAAAATCATGCACAAAAGTAAAAATTATCCCCCTCCATTACCATAAAAAAAAATCTGTGCTCTAAATTATTTATTCAAAGTAAAATGTAAACTGGGAGGCACTACTCTCCTTCACACAAGCTGTATCTTATTCCTGTGCACATACATAGAGTTCAGTCCAGGCCCAATCTCTGCCCATCTTAACTCTGCTGACTCCTATAAAGCCATCAATTTACTACCATTAATCTTTAATGTATCAGAAATAAAAAAATCAGAGTTCCATGCTTGGATAGCCTCAACAAATCTGACATCATTGCCACAACTGAAGCATGGTTAAAAACCTTCATTAAAGACACATAATTTCTACCCCCAGGTTACACATGTCTTAGAGCAGACAGACCCTGTAAAAAAGATGGAACATCTCTCTGATATACCCAACTACCTTCCCTATTGTCCCATGTAAAAAGTTAATCCCACATTTCTCCACTGCTGAAATTTAGTTGCCTTTCTAAAAATGAATAATTGCAAAAGCCTTTCTTTAGTAGTGTTATACATCACCCTGACAATAACATCCCTTTTCTAGAGGAAATCCTTGACCGGCCATCTAATAATATAAAAAGAAATGAGACAATCATATTGGGGGATGTCAACATCAATTTTCTAGGTATACCTCTTGAAAATTCTGCCTGTAATATCAGTCTATTTAATTTCACCCAACTAATTACCAGTATAACTAGACCTAACAAACATAATGATAATGACTCAATCTTAGAATGTTTTTGGCCTCTGATCCAAACAAAATTGCATCCACTGGCACTGTCTCTAATAGTATAAGTGACCATTTACCTGCCTTTACACTATGCAAAAATACCACAACACCAAGTAGACATCAGTATAAGTAAATTAGAGATTTATCACATTTTTGCCCTAACACTTTTAACCATACTTTGCAAAGCATCAACTGGAACATATTAAAGTTTCTTCCCGTAGATGAGGCTGTAGAGTTTTTTAACTCAACATTCATCAAAATCCTAAACAACCTGCTTCTCTTAGACAAAAGAGAGTAAAAACTAATCATGCCAGCTGGCTTAAAAGATCCACTAAACAACTCATGACAATCAGGGACAAAACCTGGAAAGTATGGCATAAAAACAAAATTCCTTCTGACCTTGAGCAAGATAAACAACTCTGCAACCAAGTAAAGCATGTAGTCATGATAAACAAAAAAGAGTCTACCATCATATGTGCTGCCAACTCTTTATCAGAACTTCTAAAACTCACCAGAAATGCATTGACTTCCTCTGAAGTTTGCATGAACAATAATTACCTTGTCCTGAACCCTAATACAACTAAACTCATACTATTTATTCCAAACACACACATCCATAAATAAAGATGAGTTCAGTGTTCTTGCTTAAAACAATACTGTCAATGATATTGTAACACATACTAAACTCCTAGGGTGTATATCACATAATCAAAATCCCAAAATATCAAACACCATAAGCCCGAACCTGGAATGCCGAAATGTGATATAATCGAAAGCTCAGAACAGCAATTTTTTTCCCAGGGAAAAAAATCCGTTGTTCCGAGAAACACACAACACAAGCACACCAGAAAAAGGAATCCACACATATACACTTAAAATCCTACTTCTAACCCTACACTAAACCATACATACACTACTATCTATCCACTTATCTTAACCAAAACCCTAACCCTAAAGTCTGTAACTATTGCACACTCATCTTACCCACTCTCTAACCCTAAGGTCTGTAACTATCGCACACTCACGTTACCCGCTCCCTAACCCTAAGGTCCCTGACTATCAGGGACATTGGGAGACATACGCACTGTACTGATTTCAGTACACCTTTTTTTAGAAGGGGGTAGCTTTTTTGGAAAAAAAAATACGTACGTATTTTAAAGGGTGTTGGCTCCTTTAAGGAGCATACCAGCCAGTCGGAAGTGAGCTCACATCATGTCCGGCTGGCTGGCTGCGAGCGGGAAACAAACACTGAGTTGGGAGGCAAGCAAATGGATTATTGGAAGGCAAGGGTGAGCAGGAAACAATCAGGCATTCACATTCTCGTAGTTTGGCAAGCAAATGGATTATCGGAAACAATCGGGCATTCGCAAATGAATTATCGACAGGCGAAGGCAATCAACAATTGAAGTAAGTGCATTACGACAGGGCAAGAAGCATTCAGTTCACAATTGGAAGGAAGGCAAGTGTGTGTAGGCAAGGGGCATGCAGTTCACAAATGGAAGGGGTGTGTGTGTGATTCAGGTCACAAATGGAAGGAAGGCAATCAACAATTGAAGTAAATGCATTACAACAGGCAAGGGGCAGGGCATTCAGTTCACAAATGGAAGACAAGTGTGTGTAGGCAAGGGGCATGCAGTTCACAAATGGAAGGAAGGCAGACAAGTGTGTGTAGGCAAGGGGCATGCAGTTCACAAATGGAAGGTGTGTGTGTCTCAAAATGCCCCCACATAATACATCTGCTGGGTGTAGGTGTTCAGGCTCAAACACTGTACCTTTGCTTCAGGGTAAGAACAGCCTAAAGTCCCTAACCACCACTATTTCTGAACTTTGTTCAGATTTGCTTTTCTAATGATTGTGAGCTATGGTGAGAACTGAAGTTGTATTTCTCTCATTATTGTTTTTGATGTTTGTCCAGGTTTTTTGTGCTAAGGTGTGAAGTGAGAACTGAATTTGTATTCCCTCATTACTGGCTTTGTTTGTCCAGGTTTTTTGTGTTGAGGTTGAGAGCTATCTAAATGATAGCCATTAAGTTTGTCTTCCTGTTTTTCAAGCTGCTGATTTAGCCTAGTGGTATAGTGCACTGACTATAGTGTGTATGGTTCTGGGTTCAAGACATACATGGTGATAAACACTGCATTTTATTCTAGCAACTTTTCAAAATTATTCAAGCAATGTTTAAAATGTGTCCCTGTTTTTTGGGCTTTTGCCCCCCCCCCAATAAATGTTGGCTTTTTCCAGATTTCTTGTGCTGCAAAGTTCAGAAATACAGCTGAGTGTCAATATTTTACAAGGAGCTGAGAGCTGCATGGGGAACTTAAGTTTAGTGCTGCTGATGCAGAGTTTGCTTGTTCTGTTAATAGCACAACAGGCAGTGTACTTGCTTTTGATGCAGAAGGCTGTGGGTTCTTCTCCCACAGTAGGTAGATGTATTGCTGAAACTGTACTGTGTTGTAAAGGGGGGTGGATGCTGTAGCCTGTTTTGGCGAATGTATCTAGTAGTAACTATGAACCTGTTATCAGTTTACCATCCATTCCCTATTGCAATATTACTAGTGTATCATTGTTTTAATGCAACATAGGCAATTTATTCCTCAAGGGCAACAGGCACATTATTTGTAGATGAAACCATGAAATATAAAGTTGTTTGCTAGCAGCAGCCTCTTCATTAGTTACAGATTTCTCTAATGTGGAATTATGTAGATGGCTTTTTTTACTAGTTCAGAGATTGTGCATATTTACTGCTACTGGTGGACTGTAGAAGTTTGAGTAGACTTTTATGATGGAAGGTGTATCAAAGAGCACATGTATGTTTCATGTGCAAGGGGCCTATGATTTGAAAACAGCCCAAAGTTAATCTTTATCTGCCACTGGCAAAATGTATTTTCTTTGAATGTGGGTTTCAATGCTGTTTCAATGAATGTGAGTTTCAAGGGCAGAGAAGCTTTAATGCTGTCTAGTTTCACTGTGAGACTGCATTGCTTTGTTTAGTAGATATTTATTGGTGTTTGTGCTGTAAAATGCAAAATAAAACTTTTTCTGGCAAATCATTTAGGAATGAAGTCACTAAATAATGACCGACATTAAGTTTCAGACGTCATAATCTTCAGAAAAATGCATGCTAAAGCAAAACCTGATATTCTAGCAACTGTCTTAAGTTTATACAAGGTAAATTTTTTGTACTGTTTGTATGTTCCCCAATATATTTGGCCTTGTCCAGATTTCCTGCATTAAGAGGTTGAGAGGTATCTCCGCAAAATAGCAATTTTGGAAGAAAACACGGAGGGTTTACTTTACTTTTATAAATAACTGTAATGATCCGAGTTATACATTACTTTTATTTCAGAAATGCGTGTAGATTCTCTAATTTTGTCAGCTGCTCTAAGTTAACTGTGCTCATATTAAAATGGTGTCCCTTCTTTGACAGGTTTCCAGCTGTATTGTCTGGCAATTTTATATTTTTGCATCACATTTTCGGTCCATTTTTTCATAAAATTGTGGTGTTCTGGCAAATTAGTGGCAAATCATTAAAGACTGAAGTTAGAAAATAATGGTAGACATTTGAGTTTCAGATTTCATACCTTTCAGAAAATTCGTACTAATGCAAGACCTACTACTATTCAATTATCTTTCTATGTTTATAAGAGCAATAGTTAAAAAAAAAGTCCTTATTTTTGGGCCTTTGCCTCAGTTTTATTTATGAGTTTGTTGCTGTAAGAGGTTTAGAGGTGTGTGTGTGTGTGTGTGTGTGTGTGTGTGTGTGTGTGTGTGTGTGTGGTAGGTAGCATACCTCTCAACTGTCCAAATTTTTCAGAATGTCCAGATTTTGCCATATATTTTTTGTCTGTTCCTCATAAATTTTGTGATTTTCTAAAAAATCATTGAAGGCTGAAGTTGCTAAATAATGACAGACATTTGAGTTTCAGACTTCATGTCCTTTAGAAAAACTCATACTAGCACAAATCCCGTTATTCTAGCAACTTTCTCATACTAGCACAAATCCTGTTATTCCAGCAACTTTCTAAGTTCACGAGAGCATTATTTAATATCTGTCCCTGTTTATTTTAGGCTTTGTCCATATTTCTTGCACTAAGAGGTAGGTAGGGGTGTGTGTGTGAATGAAACATCCTAGTTAGTGGTAGCAGGTGGTTAGTAATTTACTCAAGCTCAAAACCTGTACCTTAGTTACAGAAAACAAAAGCATAAATTTTCTACCCCAACTACCATGCTGCATTTTTCAAAGAACTGACATTTCAGGTTAATTTTCAATTCAAGGAACCGAGTTTGAGTGAATTTATATTATATTACTGAAGAGGCATTACATCGAATGCCTCTTCATCAACACTAAAAGAGTGAACCGTGAATTACGAGAATGGCCGTAGCTTGGCTGGGGAGGGAGGGTAGCAGTTTGAGAGCTGTGAGTACAAATTTGAAAATCCTAGCTACACCCCTGCTGACTATCACACACTCACCTTACCCGCTCCCTAACCCTAAGGTCCCTAACTATCGCACACTCACCTTACCCACTCCTTAACCCTAAGGTCCCTAACTATCACACACTCACCTTACCTGCTCCCTAACCCTAAGGCCCCTAACTATCACACACTCACCTTACCCGCTCCCTAACCCTAAGGTCCCTAACTATCCCATTCCCACACTCACCTTAACCCGGTCCAGTCGCACACTTACTTTAACCTGGTCCATAACCTTCGCACCACAGTGGAGAAAATAGTGAAGCGGCAGAAACAGCCCACCAAATTCTTTCCCTAGGAAAGAATTTGATGTTCTGCAGCTTCACTATTTTCAGCGTTCTCTGTTTTGGGTTCAATATTATAACATTCCACGTTTTACTACTTTGAAGTTACAATATAAACCCAACTCCTAGGTATCATAATAGAAGAAAACCTGACATCTGACTTGTACTTTCAGACCAATATCAAAAAACACATCAAAAACTAGGATCCCTCTACCAGCATAAACATTTCCTCAACTACTCTGCTAAATTATCCCTTGTCTGTTCCTTTATTTTACCTTCTCTTCTTTATGGTGCCCTTGTCTTCATCAATATCCAGTCCCCTCTAAAATCCAAACTAAACTCTTGCTATAATACAGTTGCTAACTTTGTAACCAATGCAACATACTCATCTCACCACTGGTCTTCACTACACCTACTAAACTGGCTAGAACTCCCAGATTATCTCACATACAGTACGTTCAATTAACCACTGCACACAAACTTATGTTTGGGCCATCAAACTGCCCTGCTGTTTTTTTCTCTACTCAATCTATATCAACCAAACAGATTTCTCCGATCTAACAATCGACTCCTGAATGTAGAAAAAAATTATTTCAGTCGGTCAGATGCTGTACACTGGTAGCTTTGCTAAATTCTGGAACACCCTCCTTCCAATCTCTAAGTCATCCCTGAAACAACACCTTTCCTCTCTATGGTTGTGCACATGTACAAAGTCTACACCTCTCATAACCTAACACCACTCCTTACGTCTACTCCTTCATTCTTACTCAATAGACCTCTATATATGCCTCAACTACTTTGTGATTCACATTTTCTGTTTTACTAAAGCTGAAGACTTTCTCCTGATTAACTATTTGTGTAACTGGAACCTCACTTATCCTAACCCATTATTATTTCACATCTCAAAGGTATCTTTAAATGTTTAACTTGCTCAGACACCGAAAATTGTACATGCGTAAAGGTAACTTACTTTTACTCCTCTCATTGGTACTTAATTCTCTTTTGTCATAACATAATCTGTTATTTTTTTTAATGTTTATGCCTACTTCCTAGACAGTGATGCTATCACCTTGCTCCATTAAACATTCTTTACTTTTAGTATAGCTATTTTTACCTTATTGTTTCCCTGCAATTGAATTTCTATAAATGTTTTAAATCTATTGTATGAAGTATATCTTTTAGCAAAGTATGTTTAATCTTATTGTTATTTCTAACTGAATTTCTGTATATGTACTAAATCTATTGTATGTAGTATATCATACATTCTCTGTATGCTGTTCTATTACATATATGTATAATGTAATTATGTATACTATATAGTTGCATGTACTGTCTTAATGTGGAGCTTTTCTCCCCAGGTCTCCACTGAAAATGGGCTCTTATGGCCCAGTAGACCATCCCGGTAAACAAATGCAAATAAATAAATAATATACCAAATTGCAAATCTTCTATTTAAGTAAGCTTTTAGTGAATTCCACACGACAACATCAGTTACTTCACCATTAATTTTTATTTCTAGGAAATATTTGAAATACCAGTCCTTGAATACTTTTATTTTAATAATGTACACTGATAACTTCCTATGATGTATTAAATTGTCAGTTTTTAAAATAACATTAAAGATTACAGCACTGTGGTCCGATAATGGACATGAAACTATTAAAACTTCTCTGATGTGTGATAAACTATAAAATATATGGAAACAGTGCCAAAAAACAAACAAAATGAAATATCACAAATCAGCCTCTATAATGTTCCACCAAAAACAAGTCATTCAATAAGCACTTTCATCTAATGCTAGACTTCTTCAGTGATAACAGATTGTTTGGGACAAAAAAAATCTATCAATATTTCTTTGTGTGTCATTTCTATATGAATGATGGGTAAATTGAAGTGAGTTTGTTTTCCTTAGCTCATATATACCCTTTAAATTCATTAGATTTGCAAAATTCATTACGTGTTTGGCTGAAGATATGATTCTTAGCTTTCTACCTGCAGTGGAATCTTTGTCTGATAAAATAAAATTAAAATCACCAGCTATTATGACTTCCCCTTTCATGTATTAGGCTATAGTATCTAAGTAATATTTTGCATCTGCAGTTCCAACCCCTGGAATCCAATAACAGTTCACGAATGTATATACTTTTCTGTTCTACTCAAATATAACAATGCTGAACGCACCTTTTCATCAACATAAATATCTTTTACTTTAGGCATTACTGGTGAGCTATTCCATAAAATGAGGGTGCCCCTTATTTTAGCTCAAAAGACAGAACCTGCTAAAACCAAATAATTCTTTAATGAAAGTTTATTTACATCAGTATTAAGTAAATGTGCTTCCTGTAGAAATACTATTTGAGCTTTATGTAATTGTAAGTATTTGAACAGAACAGACTCTCCTCTTTACTGGATTATTCAATTCATTAATATTAATAGATATGAATTTAAAATCAGATATTTATATAAGACACATTTATGCACGTAACTGATTATATACTTTTTATATAGCAATAGGAAATCTTCAGCTATGGACAAAACTTTTGAAACAAATAAAAAGTACCTCAGGACATAACCCTAAAACATTCTACCATGGAATAACATATTCCTAGTTTGTTAAGAAAGACAAATAAACTACCTCTCAAACTCTCCATTAGACTAACAATGCTCTGCTCATGTTTTTGATTCATATTAATGTGTCTTATATTTTTAGTATGCATTTTCTTAAAAAAGGCCGTCAGTGAGTTGTTATGAATAAAAAAGTTAAACAGGCATTCAGAATATTTATTATAAATTGACCAAACTGAATATCTCTACAATCATCTTCCCCTGTACTTCACATTATCTCCCTAGTTTACCACAGGGAAGAAGTCAGTTGTTTTCATATTTATTAATGTGTAGGTCAGATAATTATATATATTTTGTCTATCGTGTTTATTATGTATAAAGCTGTTCATAGGATCATACAGTTGTAAATTAGTATCAGGCTAACTGCCATGTGGTCTATTTCAAGCCCAGCCAATTACCCATGTGAGAATCAAACCCTGCACCTTGTGCCTATAAGGGTGAACACCTTAACCACTATGCCAACCTCTCACCCTTGTAGATATGTTTATATTCTTTATATACAATTTACTTATGCTGATTTGTATCTATTTCTGTTTGTATAATATGTCTTGTACTATTACTATATTCCTAGGATTTATATTTTAGCTATAATCCTAGTGTAGAGTATCATATAATGGAACATTTATATTTACCCTTATATATTTGATACTTTTTAATCTGGTGCAGCTGTTAGAATCATTCCTATTTTCCTAAAATGTAATGTCTAATAGTATCTGAACATCTAGAAAATCTTCTCTTTTAAAATTCAAACTTTCCATAATAAATTGTTTTGAGATATTGGGCCGGATTCATGAAGGTTTGCACTGAGTCTAAGAGTAGAGTAAGAATCCAGCAAGCCAACATGTCCGCCGAGCGATCCAGGAACAGCCGGCAGGGGCGTGCAACTGAGCTCCCTAAACTAGTCCTACACAGACAGGGCTGGGATATGCAAATTACCTCAATTGCAGGCAAAAGCCATGCAAATGAGGTAAATTTGCGATCCAGGAAACCCAAACCTGTCCGAGTAGGAGTAGTGTTATCTGCAGAAATGTACTCAGTTGATAACTGAGTATGGTTCTGCAAATAGCAAAACGGAGCTGTGTCAGCAGTAAAAAAAGCATGCATTCACAGGAGGAAGCATGCCAATGGACAAAAATACGTCCATTGCCAATGGGAAGTGATGCAAAATAAAAAAAAACTTTTTTTTTTAATCCCGATCTTTGGGGTTTAACCATAGCGCAGCGCCGCGCAAATGCGCTGTGCCCTAAAAAGCAGAAAATTAATAATTATGATCCACAAATGTGGATTTCATAGCTAAAATGAATTTACAATGCAAGGGAATGTCAGGCTGAAGACAACATGGCCACCAAGTAGAGGTTGCTAAGGGGGGAAGCTCAGTCTAAGAGATGTAACTAAGCATTAGTAGGCAATCCTATGCAAATGAGAATTATGATAGTGAATCGCAAGTTCACATAGCAAATGAGCACAGTCAGTGGAGTGTAGGAGTAGGATAAGGGGAGTAACAGAGTAGAAGATAGGTGACATCATGAGGGGGATATGTATGAAAGGAGTGCATCTCATTGGAGCAGAGTGACATGTGGCAGCTTACATTTACATAATAGTGAAAGAGGTGTGTCAACAGGTAGGCCAGGTAAAGTCAAGAAACCAAAGTGTATGCTGTGGATAACACCAAAGTTTCTTGCTGAGCGTGCATGCGCACGTGTGCGCGCCATTAAACCTGAGTAAGACAGTGTGCGCTCATGCAAGCGTGTGTGCGCGTGTAGGCTTGAGTAAGCATATGTAAGGCTGTGTAAACAGTTGTAAGTGCGTGTGCGCCGAAGTGCGCGCGTCTTAACAGGAATAAGCAAGTTGTAGTCCGTGTAAGCATGTGTGCGCACGTGTGAGGTGGTGTGCGCTTGTTTGCACTTGTTTGCGCGGCGCTGTCCCCTGAGGATTCAGAAAGGGAAAAGGAAGCACAACAAATAGTAGGAAGTTAACCAGGGAGTACTAGCAGAACTAGCAGGTGAAAACAATCGGAATCAGCCAATTACACAGGCATTACACTAGCCCAGCCCAGCCCAGCACTCAAAACCCAGCTAAAAACATTCCAGTATGTATTTCTCAGACACACTGCAACACTACAGTAAGCTAATAGAAGTGAAAACTGAAAAAGCTTCACTGAGACAAAGAAATGTTACGGGCTGCCAATGCTGTCATAAGGAGACATATGCAACATGCTGAGGGTGGTGACAATGCAAATGCTGCTGAGCAACCCACAGTGAGGAGATGGAGAAGAGTGTACAGGCCTAGGGTAACCTACCAGGGACTACATGAGCTGGAGATAGTGGAGCGCTATAGAGTGGCCAGAGACCTCATGCAGCAAATTGTCGAGCTGTGCAGGCCACGCCTCACACACAGAACCAACAGAGGGGAACCCATCCCAGTGGAAACCAAGGTATGTGTTGGCCTAAGAATATTAGCAACAGGTACCTTCCAGAGACCAACTGGTGATATGATGGGGATTTCACAGGCATCAGCATCTAGGGTACTGCACCAGTTCCCAAATGCCATGGCAGCACATGTTGGTGATCATGTATATTTCCCCAATTCCCATGAGGTATTGGCCAGCAATATGCGTCTCTTCCAGAAAATAGTGGAATACCCTGAGTTAGTGTGTGCAACAGACTGCACGCACATTCACATCAAAGCACCAGCTGGTGAGAGGGGTAGGGTCTACTATAACCGCAAGGGTTACCCCTCTATCAACTGCCAGGTCATGAGTGATATAATGAATGTGTGCTGGCTGCCCTGGAAGCTACCTTGACTCCCATATCTGGCATCTGACACAGCTGTACCAGACATTTTCCAATGTGGACATCCCTTATGGTCACCTAGTGGGGGATGCTGGATATGCACTTGAGCCGTGGCTGATGACACCCATCAGAAATGCACACACACCTGAACAGGAACGCCATAATGAGGCACACGCACAAACACGAAATGTAATCTAGCATGTGTTTGGGCTGCTCAAGTCATGGTTCCGGTGCCTGGACACGTCTGGTGGAGCCTTGCAGTACTCACCAACTACATGTACCCAAATAGTCATGGTATGTGCTATGCTACACAATATGATCCTGTGAAAACAGCTGCAGCAGGAGCAGCATAGGGCCAGGCACAACAGCCCCCCACCATTGCCAAGGGCATCACAGGCAGAGCGTGACTTAGAGGAGGAGCAACCTGAGCCTGCCCCAGTAGGCAGAAGGAGGCGTGCCTAGTATGCTTTGGCCTTGGCAAAGAGACAACGCATAGCATATACACTGGCTCAGTGGGAACCCTGGAAATGATACCTCTCTCTCCGACTTGCACATACAGTAAAAGCGATGCCTAACTTGACACTACCTGTTAACAAACATGTATACAGAGTGTAAAATGTGCATCCGACATAGGCAGCCCTGCAGCACCACCTGAGGCATGATTGTTATGTGTTAAGCAATATAAAGCACTGCTAAACAGCTCTCACCACTATTTAGTATATGTGAACAAAATTGCACACACTAAGTAGCACAACTGCAGGCAATGTTCAGCAATATTGTGCACTGTCCAGCAATGTTGGGCAACATTGAGCAATGTTGTGCAAGTCTGGTCAAATGTGGGTATAGTTCATCAAAAGCAGGTTAACAGGTTCATATTTGCTTCACTTTTCTTGAAGCAGTCTGTTCTGCCATGTATGAAAATATAAAGCAGTGACAGTCCTCGAACCCAGGATACAGTGCACTATAGTCAGAGAACAGAACCACGAAACCATGACAATATGTCAATGGTCAGCTTGCATGAAAAAATGTTGATAAGTCAATGCTAAGTATTTAATGGAAACCCTGCATGCATAGCATAATCCCTGTCAAGTCAAGACACAAAGGTGAGGCCTGCAGTAATAATAGAACCTGATATTCAACACACATATAGTATAAATGTTAATATTGGTAATGCTCACACACATCAACAAACGTAGTGGACCTCAGACAGCAACATACTGCAAGGTCACACTGGGCATGCTCACACACTTGAAACTATGAGACAAATGTCAGGCAACAAAACACTGAAAGTCTGAACTGGGCATGCTCACACACTTAGGTAAAGTATGAGTACAGCAGTGGACCACACAGATCCCACAGTTGCAAGTGTCAACCCAGGAACCTCGCACTATTCACCAATCCACCATGTGCATACAGTGATATGACAACAGACACAATATAAAATAGTGAAATACTGTCACAATCAAATATGTTATGCAGAAACCTAGGTTGTTCATAGGAAGTGGTAAAGCACAGAAGAAACAAAACCTGCAGTCAGCACCATCACTGACCAATGTGCATCCTGAACATTAGCATAGGTTCAGAGGTTGACACTAGGCTATCTGCCCTAGGGTATGTAGAAGCCTAGGCACAGTGTGTTGGTAGTCTGCAATCATGCTAGATCAGTAGACTGTGCCTGTCAATAGTAGGTCACACAAGATATCTCACATATGTTCATTTCATTCTGCCTCTGTCTAGCAAGGACCCATAACATATCCCAGGGCTAAACATATGCTCACCCGTCCACTTGTGAAGATGTCACCTGTAGGTGTTCAGTGTGAGTCTGTGCATATGTGGTACTGTGATCACATTCCTGAGTGAGTGGAGCCTCTGTGATGGTAATATGCCCCTCCAGCATGTCCTATTAACATCATTGCTCATGTACCTGTCCCTGGAGCATGTAGCTGTAAGGGACTTTGATATCCTCACGTGGAGCCTGTCCATCAATGCTGTGATAGACATGGCATCAAAGAAAAGGCACAAACTGCATCCAAGTAGGCAGTAAGCAACTGAGGAGAGCTGAGGTCACCATAGCCAAACTCTGCATACCATCTGTATGAGTCCCTAGATCCACTTGGTATGTAAATCTGTGTACATTCCAGTTGCTGTAGGTGTTGCGTAAGGTACATCTGAAATGGGCCATTGTATCCAAGCATGTGCCAGATAACTACAGGGTCACAATGACCCCACCTGATCTGGATGTAAAACTGTATGGGATAAGGTTGCCTAAATAGAAGGTGTGTCCAACAACATTGGCAATGTGAATGTCATAGGCAAGAGTACTAAGTATTCATGTCCACAAATCACAAACCACACACACTGTACGTGATGTATCATCACCTATGTGGTAATGTGTGTGCACGATGTTACTACCAAAGGTGATGACTATGCATCTAAAGTAAGGTGGCTGTAGGCCATGGCTCTGGCACCAGTCAGCCATCTCTGTGAGACCATTTCTGAGGATGCCTGTGCCAGCTGTGGAGTCGAATATGGCACACAGTTTGCAGCCATCTGCAAACATGGTCATCCATATTCCCCCTGTGTTAGCCAGTATGTATCAGAAATATATACAGAACAAGAGAGGTCCCAGGACTGAGCCCTGTGGGATGCCACATGTAACTGGTGTATAGTCAGACATGGCACCTGCAATACTGACCATGTGTGTGCTATCCATGATCCAGTTAGCAACCCAGATAGTGACATATGTGTAGATATTGAATCCGGTGATCTAATGTGTAAAGGCCAAGTGGGGTATTGTGTAGAAGTGGTGTGCGAGCTCCAGGTAGGCTGTGTGGACAACCCTGTGTACGTCTATGGATCTGTTAACTGTTTAAAGACATCAAACATCTGCAAGAGGCAAGATATGCCCACAACAACATCAAATCGTGTAGGATCCAGTGTCTGTAGGTTTATAATGTGTATGTGTATGTGTTCCATGATAATACACTCCCTAGCATAGCAGACCAGGATAGTTAGACATATATTGTGATAATGTCCATGGTCTCTTGTGGCACCAGCACTGTGTAGCGGGTACACCGTAGCTGTATGACATTCCATGGGTACACATCCTGTAGTAACTGTGATATTGAACAGTGACATAATGTGAGTGTGAAGTTTGTCATGAATTTCGTGTATGCCACAGTCTGGGACACTATCTGGTCCCACTGATGCTGTATTGTCTGCTAGGGCAGCACACACATGTTCAACTATGATGTCAGGGAGGCTACACCCTGTTGTGATGGACATGTGCACTGCAGGGGGGATGGTGGGGAAACATTACCACTGAACTTGTTGTCCAGGATGTTCGCAATGTCAGTGGGTCCACTGAATCATTTGTAATTATGCAGTAACTCACAGCATATCTGTGAGTTCCCACACAGGTCCCTGACATAACTAAACAAGGCCTTGTGATTGTCCACAGTGTCTGTTGCAAGTGTCCGTTAGAAGTTGGCCTTAGATGAATCAACAACTGATCGTAGCTATACCATAGTACTGATCAGAGATGCCTACCAGATTGTGATTGTGCTCCATAATGTAGTAGCCTCCTCTTGTCCATGTACAGCTCAGTAATGGCCATGGTCCATTAGACAGGTCCCCTGCCTTTGGATGAGTGAGTGTTGTAGTTATCTGGGATAGCATGATCTATGAATCCCAGTAGTTGTCCATAGAATATGCTTGTAAAGTATGTAGTTGTCTGAGCCGTAATTAACACTGTCCCAGGGTCATTGAGGGATACCACCTCAGTTTGTACAAGTGTGATGTTTGCTCATGAGAAGTATGTCACTGAGATCACATAGGGTGTGT
Source organism: Protopterus annectens (assembly GCF_019279795.1). NCBI lineage: Eukaryota > Metazoa > Chordata > Ceratodontiformes > Protopteridae > Protopterus > Protopterus annectens. The sequence continues at coordinate 291,933,223 of NC_056744.1, forward strand.
GTGTGTGTGTGTGTATGGGATATGTATGTCTAGTGAGATGAATGTATGTTCCGACCTTAACAATTACAGGTATACCTCTGTTGTGGAACATAGAGTCCCCATGTGTGTGATGATGAGGTACCACATGTATAACCCCCTGTGGGTGTGCTGACCAGGTCTGCCCTAGCATTTGAGTGTAACAATCTTAGCAACTGTTGTTTGAGGGTGTCACTGCTTGAGTAGTATACCCAGTCAATGTGTGTGTATTTGAAGTCACACAATATAATGGTGTTTGGTGAGACCTTCACATTCCCCAGTGTTCCCAGGAATAACGACTGTTGTGCCCATGTTTGGGAGTGTGGTCTGTAACAGTCTACAAACTGAAATGCAGTTTTGACCACTCTCAGTTGCCCATGTACGTTCCCCAATGCTTTGTGTACTGCTACCAACCTGGAGGTGTGTGTATGAATGATGTATATGGAATCCCCCCCCTATTGTTGTTGTCCAGACCGAGTCCTGTGTCTGAAAACCATGGTATGACGTAAAACATGTTAGTGCTGCTGTGCTTTTGTGAGCCTGAACCAGGTGTTTGTTACTGCACATATATCGACAGATTCCATACTGATGTGAGTCCTGAGTGCATGCATTCTGAGGGTTAGATATCGGTTGTTGAGCACCATCACTCTCCATTTCCTGTACCCTGTAATGTCTATGGCTGTGGTTATGTCATCTGACCCTCACTTCAAACAGCCACTATGTGTGTGTCAAGAGCCTAAGGCAGTCTGTGAAAGCCTAGGGGTGACAGCTGCATGGCGTCCATAGCGAATGTACATGGCATGTTGAGCATGTAATCCCAGGCTGACAGACACTGGATCCCCTGTGAATGACAACAATATGTTAGGCAACTGTTAAAACTGATCATGTCATCTGTATACTGTGATATAGTACTTGTTGAGGGTAAGATGCTACACAAGGTCAGGGTCATACTGTCCTGGCCTACATGATCAGAGAGCCCCTCTATGTCTCTTGTCATGTAGTCCAGGGAGGAACATCTGAGGGTCTACACACCAGAATGCACAATGATGGAGCCATAGTTGTACTTGCAGTGGACTGACAACAGTGCGTGTGTCATGTGGTATATCCTGGCACCCGACACACAGCACAAAGTGACCTTCACCTTGTTCAGCCTGGTGAGTGGGTTGTCAGTGTGACCGACAATTACACTCACCTAATACAGTTGTATGAGGTGTGTTGTGTAGGCCTAAGGGCAGTGACTGTGTGGCACAATGACTTTGTGAACTATGTGATGATATGTGTGTATGGTTGTGTGTTAGCAGTTGTTTGTGTGTCTGCTTTGGATGTCTCAGCTGCTTAGGGAGAGTACATTTAGATGCTCCAAGTATGTCATTGTGTGTCACTGTATACAGTTTGCTGTTGTCATAGGTGCATGTGTGACTTGTATTTGTGGTGTGTGTGGTTACCTTCACCACCTGATAGACTGTGCCAGTCATGGCTTGGGAGAGCTCAGCCTCCTGTCCATCTATACAGTTACACCTCTCACAGATATCTGAGTTTGTTTGTAGGAGGACAGTGTTACCTGTGTACATAAGGCAGTTGTAACAATGCGTCAGAATTCCAATATACACCAGCTGGACTGGAGAGTACACACAAAACTGACCTTTGGACATGCCAGGATATGATGATGACATACACTGTCGACTGATCACAAAGGATCAGTAGTGTGTCAAGTGTGTAAAAGAGTATAACAGGGTTTTAGTGTTCATGTTTGTTGTTGCTGTGGAAAGATAATCTGCAAAGGAGTACAGACAGAAACATTACACCTCCATTAGCTAGGTGAGAAATATCGATGTACAGTCATATATGTCCTGAGTCAGGGTCAACTGTACCTGACTGACAATGTCAACATCCTGTCAGACAGGCCCATACATTCATACCCACTTCCCAGTGACAAAAGGCCCTAACATCCTACCAGGAGATATCACATGTAGAATGTGTAAACTGGTCCCCACAATGCCAAATGAATCCCATCACGTGGATAACAATGTTTCCGCATATGTGTCATAAGTCAAAGACAGGACAAACAGACATTGCACCCGAACAGCCTGTTGAGCCTCACACTCTCTAGAGGATCTTACACCATTGAATGTGTTACAGGAACATGTGGCACACCCCATAGGTGTTGGTGCACAACACACCATGGGAACTATATTCCTATAAGCCTACAAAGTCCAAAATGCTAGTCCATAGAGTCTATCATGATTGCAGTCAGGAACAGAGATATTGTAAACCAACAAACACACAACACAAACGTCTGTGGTATGTTCATGAGCACATCATGTTCCCCTAACCTGCTAGATATCTTGCAAGGCAGCCACCCAGGACAAACATCACTGACAAGAGCAACACAGGTCCCACATAGAGCTTGAATAGCCATTTACCAACATCACAGACACATATGGTATCCACAAAACTTACTATCCGTGCATGAATATGTATTGTCATATGAAGGAATGGTAATATGTCCACAGATAGATCACACCAGGTATGAATTGTGTATTCCTGTTCAAAATGTTTACACCTGCTGACCCACAAGGTTCATTTGTGGGATTGCATAACACTATGTGCACACACATAACCATGTCCAGTCTGATGTCAGCAATCTACAAACATAGCATGTGAACAGAGACAGCACAGTAAAGCATGTAGCGCGTTGTGTTAATGCGCATCTCACTAGTATCATAACATAGTTAGGTAGGGGTTTGAATTCTGCAATTGTTGAGTGTGTGTGTGAGATTGGCATTGAGAGGAGTGGTCTTTTTGGAGACTGTGGAAACACATTAGGAGTGGTGAATCCCTCTTTGCCAAGTGTGATGATGTCAGCATCCTACAAATAGAGCTTTTGAAAGGAATTCACCCAGTAAAGCAAATAGTGTGTTGTGTTAATGCGTATCTCACTAATACCATAACATAGTCAGATAGGGGTTTGATTCCTGCCAACTCCAAGTGTGTGTGTGTGGGGGGGGGGGTATGTGTGTGATTTCTTTTGAGAGGAGTGGCCTTTTTGGAGACTGTGGAAACACATTTTAAAAGAGGTACATCCCTCTTTGGAAAGTCTGATGATGTCAGCATCCTACAAATAGTCAAGGAGAACATAAACCACCCAGTAATGCCTATAGCATGTCATATTAATGCGTAATTCTCCAGTAGCATAACATAGTTAGGAAGGGGTTTGAATCCTGTGAATGTGTGTGTATGAGACTGCCTTTGAAAGGAGTTCCTTTTTGGAGACTGTGGAAATACATTAGGAGTGGTGATACCCTCTTTGCCAAGTGTGATGATGTCAGCATCCTACAAATAGAGCTTTGGAAAAGAGTGCGCATAGTAAAGCAAGTAGCACATCGTGTTAATGCGTATCTCACTAGTCCACAAAAGAGTACGCACAACAACAATATAACTGAAGAGATGAACAGGATGAAAATAAAAAAATGCTCGTACCAACCACAGTAATTTATTGTAAAACATAAAAGAACAAAGTTAAGCACTTTCAACTGATAATCCAGTCTTCATCAGAACAAAATGGTGAAGAAAAAAAACATAGTTTTATATAAACTCTAATTACTTAATTACATGAAAAGCGCGCCAAAAAATTAAAAGCTGTACAACATATCTAATGATGAAATTCAAATCTAATACATCACTAAAATGAATAAATAAATGTACATATATACACTATAAATATATCCTATGTTAACTCTAAATATAAAATACTGTATAAAATGTGAATGCTCACTCATCAATTATACTACATGAAACACTCATCAAGTGATACTAAATATTAAATAAATACAAAACATTACTTCATAAAATACCACTTCATATGATTATGTCCTACTAACAAAATCTTATGCTAAAGCCAAAAAAGGTTTGATGCTGATATGATCATTTAAACCAGGGGGTCTAGTGGCATCAGTATAGATCTGCCATTTGCTTTCCAACAATGCCAAAAGCATTTTCCAATTCCCTCCACAGGGTGAGCAGATGACCTGATCTATAATAGCAAATACATTTTTTGCTAATAGTTTAATAGTCTAATAGTTTAAGACAATATTCAGGCTATAGTTGGGATAAGATATGTTTGATTTGTGACATGATGTCTTTAGTACTGGACCATAATTATATAGCATTTCAGGGGGAGTACTTCAGACAAACACAAGGAGTTGCCATGGGAGCGTCATGTGCACCCATTTTTGCAAACTTAGTTATGTTGGCATGGGAGTCAGAATATCTTTTCAAAAGTCAATACTACCCTGATATAGAGTTTTATGCTAGGTACTTGGACGATCTGTTTATATTATGGAAGGCACCCGTGGATAAGATAGACGAATTTGTGACATTTCTCAATGGTACCACGGAATTTTTAAAATTTACACATAATTATAGTATTAAGGAAATTGCTTATTTAGATGTTTTGGTTAGCCATTGTGACAATGGATTTGCCACCAAAGTCTATAGGAAACCAATATTTTCGAATGATTATATTCATTTTATCAGTAATCATCCTCCACATATTTTTAGAAATGTGGTTAAAGGGCAATGTATAAGAGCAACCCGGATGTCATCCACACAAGAGATTTTAGAGGTAGAGATATCCAACATATGCAATCTGTTTTTTAATCGTGGATATCCTGAATATATGTTAAAGGACATTACCAATTATGTTCTAAGGGAATGGGGACATAAATATCCACCATTATTGGGGAATTATGACCATAACAGTATGGATTTGTGGAATACGACCAAGGAATTTAATTATGGAAATAACACATCCAATAGAGTTTGTGTTTTGACTTATACCCCATTTGTACATGCCATTAAGGAGATTTTACAGAGACACTGGGATGTAATTACTACTCACAACCTGGGCCTGCAGTTTGATAACATCCCCAGATGTGTTTATAAGACAGCACCCAATTTGAAGAAATTATTAGAGAAAGCTGGCACTAATAATCAACGATCTGACAGATTTAAGGGTACATTAAAGTGCGGCTCTTGTAATCAGTGTAGATACATTAATGAAGTTACTAGAGTTCATCTTGATGACATCAATCATACCATAATTAAGTGTAGATATGGGAATTGTAACACTAAGCAAGTGGTCTACATAGCAACCTGTATACGTTGTTCTGCTTATTATATAGGAAAAACAGAATGTCAGTTCAAAAAACGTATTTATGAACATCATTATAAAATACAGAAGCAGGACAGCAATAATGCTTTATGTAGACATATATTAGAGAAAGGGAATGAACATAGGTTTTTATTTGCTATTATAGATCAGGTCATCTGCTCACCCTGTGGAGGGAATTGGAAAATGCTTTTGGCATTGTTGGAAAGAAAATGGCAGATCTGTACTGATGCCACTAGACCCCCTGGTTTAAATGATCATATCAGCATCAAACCTTTTTTGGCTTTAGCATAAGATTTTGTTAGTAGGACATAATATGAAGTGGTATTTTATGAAGTAATGTTTTGTATTTATTTAATATTTAGTATCACTTGATGAGTGTTTCATGTAGTATAATTGATGAGTGAGCATTCGCATTTTATACAGTATTTTATATTTAGAGTCAACATAGGATATATTTATAGTGTATATATGTACATTTATTTATTCATTTTAGTGATGTATTAGATTTGAATTTCATCATTAGATATGTTGTACAGCTTTTAATTTTTTGGCGCGCTTTTCATGTAATTAAGTAATTAGAGTTTATATAAAACTATGTTTTTTTCTTCACCATTTTGTTCTGATGAAGACTGGATTATCAGTTGAAAGCGCTTAACTTTGTTCTTTTACGTTTTACAATAAATTACTGTAGTTGGTACGAGCGGCTTTTTATTTTCATCCTGTTCATCTCTTCAGTTATATCGTATCTCACTAGTGTCATAACATAGTCAGGTAGGGGTTTGAGTCCTGCAAACGCTGAGTGTGTGTGTGTGTGTGTGTGTGTGTGTGTGTGTGTGTGTGTGTGTGTGTGTGTGTGTGCGTGTGTGTGCGTGTGTGTGTGTGTGTGTGTGCCACAGGTAGTCAATGCAGTGTCACCCACAGCATAGTGCCAACCCATGTCATAGACACATGTGTACCCATGTTAGTACATATCTGTAGTAGAATGCATACTGGCCATCGAAAGATACCATGAGATGTTAACAATGCGTAGAACAGGGTATGTCGCACATCCCATGTGTCCACTATGCATGTACAGGCAGACAGTGCACACACACCATGTTCACAGATGTACACCTGCTAATTTGTAATGCACACACCACACACGTACTGTCCACTCACTAACACATGCTGTCAACACTGTACACTTCATCCAAGTGGCACATGGGTGGACAATACATACTCAGACCTAACACTGGTGTAAACAATGCTAGAATGACTATCAGAGCTGTGATGCATAATGCCTGCTCAGATATACCTACAAGGATATCAGTACACCTTCCTGTTGGTAACTTGCTATTATTGCTACACTGCTATTATGTCACCCTGTGCATCAGAACCATGTTAGCCTATTCCTGCATCAATGTGACTGATGACAGGAGGTGGCACAGGTGTCATCATATGCACAGGGTGTGTTGCAGGTTTGCCAGAGCCCGACATTGACCCATCCAATCGGCATGTCTGCGTGTGTGTGTGTGTGTGTGTGTGTGTGTGTGTGTGTGTGTGTGTGTGTGTGTGGGACAACAGTACTGCATGGCCCAATGTTGATGTAATGTGTGCATGTATGTGTGAGCCCTAGTTGTCTGGTAAATGTGTGTGTGTCTGCATGCACACAACTCCACCATGTGGCTGCCATATATGGGCAGTTGTGGGACAGCCACAGACTGTACCTGCTAGGCCGTACAGATCACTGTTTTCTGCCACGGACACCGTACCTGTGCCTAGCAAGGGTGCTACGGGCAATATCGGGTACCAATCCTGACTGGGTGTTATCATCAGAGGCAGAGGTTTGATGACTGGACCCATGTCCCTGCTGGGACTGGCCAGCACCATGTGCACGTGGTCTAGTAGGATGGTCAATGGACAGGCCAGCCCCAGCATTGCTGGGGCTGTTATTGCCACTACGAGAGCGGCTGTGATCTGTGGTCCATCTGCAATGAATGCCAGCTGATGCTGTTGCTGGCATGTGTCCGCTTCAGCCTCTCATCCTTCCTGCACAGTCCTGGCTCATGGCTAACACATTGTGGAGGACATCTAATGTCTCCCTCCAATGGCTATCAATGACCTCAGTGTAATTCCGGATGGCATCGGCAAGGTCACGGATGCTGTTATTGATAGCAGTGTAATGGGCCCTCTGCACCCTTAGTCCCTGTCAGGTGTACCATTCCATAGGTGCCTGTGCCTGCATTACAGCCCGGAATATACTTGAGGTTGTAATACCTCTGGGGGCACGTCTGCCAGGGGCAGCCGAGAACCCCTGGACATCCGCCTATGTGGTAAGTTCTGGTAATCCAGCTATGGCTGCTGTTAGGGGATGCATGTGCCATAGGTACCACACTCTCCTGGTCAATGCCAGCTGTATGCTGTCCCTCAGCTACGGCCATTGGTGACGGGGATGTATTGGCAGTACGAGTGTGCGCATAGATGGGGTTGACCGCTGTGTACTGTCACTTAGTGGACCAATGACAGACTATGTCAGACCTTCCTGTGCCACAATACATGTCTCATCATCCCCACTATTAGTGGTGGTGACATCAGGTTCCCTGCTACACTCAGCCATGCCTAACACAACACCTGTGGAAGGAAGACAGGAAACGCACTTTACAACTGTACATGATGTTAGCACACATGAACACATGAACACATGTACACATGAACACATGCACACATGCACACATGCACACATGAACACATGCACACATGAACACATGCACACATGCTCACATGCACATATGCACATGTGCACAGAAATACACTGCTCACCACAGCACATGCACACACACACACCAGCAATACAACACATACACAATAGTGGGTGATGGTGGGTGACAGTATCTCAAGGCAAACAGTCGCCACACATGTGTCAGCAGGCAGACCATGTGTTGCTCAACACCATGCAGTGCAAGTGTAGATAGCCCTTTCTAATGACATTATACATGGCTTTGATGCATGTGTGTAGCTGTGCAGTGATTGGCTACACCCTGGAACACAATGTGTACATGGACACTACATTGCTGTGCAAGTATTATCTGCTCTGCAATGTCATGTGCACCATCACTCAATGGTATACATACCATGGCTGCATGTGTCATCTGTGTGACACATAGATTGACATGTGTGATGACAGTGTCTGTGTCCATATCACATAATAGTGGGCACAGGTGTAGCAAATGCATGCAATGTACAGACATGGGATGAGTGGTGCATGTAGACGTGAAGGAATCCCAATGCACAACATGGACATTGCACAGTGGTTATGGTGCGTGTGTGACATATTGCAGATATGTTGTTGCCAGCCATGACATGGCATGCTATATGACTGCAACATTTAACACCACACATACCCAATGTGTGTCATGTGACCTATACACCCAAGAGCATTCCAAGACATATATGTGACACTTTGTACAGATGGCGGCTGTTGTGCAAAATGTGTATACTAGCATATGTAAGCACACACACAACATGCTATGCATGGTGTGTATAGGTGCATATGTTTGCACACACAGAACAATGAGGTGCACAGCAATGACTGCTATGTGTAGTACTGTGGTCACTGTAACTGGATGGGGTGCAGTACCATGTGCCATCATCATCATCATCATCATCATGCATCTTGTGGTCACTCATGGCTACTACTGTGTGACAGACCACCACCTAGCATGCTGTACCTGAACTGCAGTGCTGTGGATACGTTCACTATAACACAGCCACTTTGTACATGGGTGCATGAGGTGCCCAGTAGGGAGCATTGCCTAACATGACTATGTTATGTGTTGAAGACTGTTGCACAGCCCCATGATAGGCCTCTACCCCTGAGGTACATCATGTGTGTGTGGATGATATGTGGGATACTGACGTGTGACCTTACAGCGGGTGTGTGATTATGCCATATGTAGCATGACTTTGTGTACTGCATGTGATAAATGTCTTATGCTGTGTACAGATGTTGCAACTATGCCTATCCAATGTGCAGTACGGGGTCGCCACAACTGTGTGTCATGCTCTGTGTATTGCATGTCATTGAGGAAGCTACTGACATTACTGAGCTGTGCAACATCTCACAGCAAACATGCACTGCATGCATTATGCATAGGTGTGTTACATGTACATGGCCTACACCTCACCTATGATATGCATATTTCATTACCAACATTGCAGGTATAACACACTCACCAGCATGGACCGGCTGCCCTTCCGTCACACCAGAGGGACCTACGAGAATATGAGAGGGTTCATCAGTGGCCACAACTGTGGCATTGCTACAGTGGGTATGCTAAACTGCAGTACAACAACAGTCAACAGTCACAGGTGTAGGGATATTATACAAACTATCCATATTGCACAACAGTAGGCAGCGGAACTGCTAAACACACAGTACACATCTCACGTACACATAATCTAACAATACAGTTAACTGTAGTCTACAGATAGGGTGTATTACCTGCTTGCTCCAGGTGGATGTGCTGGGTGGCTCCGGCCTCCATTCCAACACATGTCAGAGGTTGCCGTAGCTGTTGTCCAAAAGCCACCATGCTTAGGAGCAGCTCCTCTGCTCTGGTGAGGGGGGATGTATGGCCACCCCACCACCTGTGGCAAGCTGCTGTCTTTGGATATCAGACGCACGCTGCTGGACTTGTTTAATTACATCACTGCAGTGATGGCGTACCTGCTCATATGTCCGGTTATGCATGCCTATGTCATTTACCCGACTAACAAGCTCCTGCCACAGTGCAGTCTGCTCCTGCTGGTGCTGGCTGGTTCTGGAGAACAGCATGGTGTACTGCTGCAAAAGGCTGTTGACTATCACCTCTTCCTCTTCTGCAGTGTAATCTGTATTATGTTGGTGGGCCATCTGGTTGTAAAAGATATGAACAATTTGTGTGAGAGTGTCCTGTGGCACACTTTACACCTTTACCCACAGATATCACTTTACTGACATATATACCATCCTATTGTCTGTCAGTGGTTACACACGTTCACTAACACTTATTGGTTCTCAGGCCACAACTAACTAACACTGCCTGGCAGACTCTATATATCACACCACTATACAACAGTACCCAACACACTGTTTGTGACACATTGCACAACCTCAAGACAGGGGTGTATATCACACCGATGCATGAACAGAGATGTCATCCATTGCAATGGATGTGAAGTACAGGTACAGTAGTACCACTCAAACACCTTATTCATTGATGCCATAGCCCTGCCTAACAGATGTGTCCAGTTGTTACTATAGGTGGCATACTGCTGTAACAGACTATAGATGGTGCTGGATACAACCGTCAACCCTGTAACACACATATGATTGCAGCCATTGTACAGGCATAATCACACACACATCAGGCAAACATACAATGCACCACTGTATGCCAACACAGATGAGCATTACCTGTGTACCATATGGTGCTGTGTACCACTACTTACACACCCTTATGCCTGCAGTCTGTCCTCTGTGCAGACTACAGGAAACACACATGACAGTGTTTCCAAGCAATGTGAACGCACACCATACTGTGCTGTTTAGCCCTACAGCTTCAGGTAGTACTACAGTTCATACTGGTGATGGATTCACCTGCAGTACCACTCACTAAGCATACATGTATTGCTTTAGCCTACAATGAGACAACACATTCATCAACGGAGAATTATGTCACATCATATGCCGTACTACTATGTCTGCCTAACAGTACATTACACATCAGTTGCTGTCCTCACAGCTAGGTTAGGCACTACCATGTCAGATACAACATCACACTAAGCTATCACACATTTACACACCTTGCACACATTCAGCGTTACACTCATTCAACCTCACATAGCAGCTATTGCATTAAGTACATGTGTGAGTGCATAGTGTCATGGGTAGGTGATATACTATTGGCCCTAGTGCCTATGAAAGCCTAGCCATATGCTACCCTGGCCTTTGACATACATGTACTTTGATTTCACTTGCCCCTGCCAACCTGAACCACAGAGGTGTTTCCTGGGGTGTATAAACAATCTCCCACACCATCATCAGGGGTATTTATAACTACTGCTAAGGAGGAGCCTTGTTTTCTATTGCCATGTAGTCAATTCCGGTGTATGGCATATGTCTGAGATGGGAACCTATCCCTCCAGCATGTGCTGTTTAGTGAGCTGACAAGGTTTAGGGCCCTACAGCGTGTAACCCAGATGGGTTGTGATATGTTGCCATGGTGGTTGTCACCCAGCTATGGGTGTGACATACCTCTGTATGTCCTGCAGAGGTCACCTCTGTGTGGCCAGTATGCAATACGGTGTAGTTGTGGTTTTGTGAGTCAGTCTGCATAGGACATCTGTTTGCAGATAGTATTACCCTTTGGGAGGTCTGTCTGTGGCCTGTTCACCTGGTGTAGTTGTCATGTGAAGTACATACCACACAGGGCATTGTGATGAGTAGAGGGGAACCGTACCCTATAATTCCATAGATGACACACCTGTTGTCATGACACATACCACACAGACAGATTACAGGTGTAGTGTGACACTGTCTTCATCACAGTGGAGGCTACTGTCCACCTGTGTCCCATGTTCCCTTATCACACCTTCACTGTTAGGTAGATCTCTGCCTATGTGTTAGTTAATGGGTACACTGTTTTGGGAAGGTGGAATGGCACTGCAGTATCAACACTTGTCTACAGTTGATGCCTTGTTCACCACACACCTGTTGCAGTACATATGACCCCGTGTCACTGTGTCTCTCTCTCTCTCACTCCATATGTGTATATATATATATATATATATATATATATATCTATATATATATATATATATATATATATATATATATATATATATATATATATATATATATATATATATATATATATCTGTATATCTATATATATTGATTTATATATATCTATATATTATATATATGCCTATCTATACACATACATGTACACATCCATTGCTGTACACATGGATGTACATATAGGCACATGTACAGTCCACCTTTCATGGTGGGGATCTCACTTATGCGACAGTTGTGGGATGTACAGGTATGTGATTTCATTGTACAGTGTTGTGCAGAATGCATGTGGGTGTTCTCAGCCCTTGTAGCATTAGCAGGCCTCACTGTCTGTAACACATCAGATCTGACAAATCTGTCCCACAGCATTTAACCACCAGATGACATATATCAACACTACCATAGCTGGCCTTAGGCATAGGCTGACTGTGCGGCCACCTAGGGCGCCACTCTAGCAGGGGTGCTTTTCCACTATTTATGTGGACACAAGGATGGGGGCACCAGGAAGTGTGGTGGGGAGAACCATGGGGCCCTTTTGCTTAGGGCATCAGTTGACCTAAGGACACTCCACCGCACTGCATGCTGTCTTCTAGGCCACAAACCACAACCTACATGGATATATGCACATATCAACATTCACTGACAGATACCTGTCCACCCTTCACTAACAGTTGCAGTATGTCCCTTCCCCTATGCACATGTGCAGATACAGATAGATACATATTGCTGCCACACATGGATGATTTGCAGTGTGTGGAGTACTCTTCAGGAACATCTACAACATGCCAACACATACATTTGAGTTACATACCTTACATTTGTATTTACCTGCTCCGTGTGTTACGGTTTTGTATTTTCTTTTTTTTTTTGTCTGGTTTGTTTTGGGTATTTGCCCTCTATTTCACCTTTGGTCTTTTTTTTTTTTGGCTGGTTTGATTTGGGTATTTGCCCTCTATTTCACCATTGGTCTTTTTATTTTTTTGGCTGGTTTGATTTGGGTATTTGCCCTCTATTTCACCTTCGGTCTTTTTTTTTGTTTTGGCTGGTTTGAATTGGGTATTTGCCCTCTATTTCACCTTCAGTCTTTTTTTTGGCTGGTTTGATTTGGGGTTTTGCCCTCTATTTCAGCTTTGGTCTTTGTTTCTGTCTCTCTCTCTCTCTCTCTCTCTCTCACTCTCTGTCTCACGACACCTGCAATGATATAATTGCATGTGTGGACTGCAGGTACAGCCTGCTTTTTTTGGTATCTGCACTTGTGCATGTGACAGCCTCTGCACCAATTGCTGCCCACCATTCAGTAATTGCATGCAGCCTGCTGTTTTGTGATTGCATTACTCACTGTGATTGCAGCCCACTGCTATAAAATGCTAGGTTAGGTAGGCATAGCCCTTTCAGATTTCAAAGGTGGGGTCCATTCTTGTTTGCTCTGGACACCGTTGTGTCAGTCTGAAGGTTGATATATGTCTCTTATCTGATGCTAGAGTTGTAGCCAGTTATGTGCATGTTGTACTCATACCTGCATGTTGTATAGACATGTACGCACCCCTCCAAATGCTAACACAGGATATATGGGAGTATGTACATTTTTCTCACTTCCACAATTAACTGACATACAAATGTGGTTATTGCACTGTATTCCTGTGGCCAGTGCTTATCCTGGTCTGATACTGTGTGGTGTTTGTAAGGTGCTACTGTCACATTATTCCCTGCTAAGATGGCTGGTTCCCCTTTCACAGTCATGTCATGCAATTCCACAAACACTGCTGGTGAAGACACACAGAAAAGAGTTTGTGTTATAACATTCCTAATTTCCATTTACATTCCCTCATTGTAATGCATGATATATTTATTTCAGAACCAAGTTATTTGTATATCTGCTGTGGCTTAGTGGTAATTCATGCAGTCTAGTGTGCCCAAGGTCTGGGGTTCAAGACTGACAGATATCTTTTATTTTGCTGCTGAGCAGAACAAGAGCCCTGACATAGAGTGACTAAGGCACTTTTAAGCATTTGTAAGCGGGTTTGCATGGGTTTGCTTGACGCTTAGTGATGCTAAGCTTAGCGCACACATGCACACACTCGCTTAAACCTGCTTACTATTGCTTAAAAGTGCTTACTCCTGCTAATCCCCTCACTAATTTCTTTGAAAGAAAAGAAAATGGGGAGAAAAAGTGGTGAAAAAGGGGGAACAAAGATGGAAAGACAGTAGGAAAACAAGCTTGGGAAGTGCAGGACAGGTGTAGGGAAGGTCCATAGCTGCCCATTTCTTTAACAGCAACAGCTGTGCATATGCAATGCATTTTGACTTAATTTTGGATACTTCCACCCCTGGGAGTGGGGTAGTGACAACAAAGTATGCTCTACTGCCAATTGTAATTATCAGTTTACATGTCCAGCAGACATGTGTGTGAGATGGCCAGCGATGTATGGGGCGTAATTGTTTTGTGGGTACAGATTACCCTTTTATTTTTCTTTTTTTTCAGGTGAGAGTGGAAAGTGAAGTAGGGGAAGTAGGTATTTTTGGGGCGGTAGGTTGTGGAGGTAAACAGACAAGACAAACAAGATGCATGCAGGAGCGGAGTATGACACATGGGGTGGGTGAACACAGTTGACGGGGATGGATGTTTGGAAATCGCAAGCCCATGAGCCCACAGATGGTAACAGTGGGACTGAGATCCCCAACCATGGGCAGTCACCACTGAACCTTCACAGACCCGAGGGTCACTGTGCTGGGGGCTGCATAGGAGGGGCAGGCTCACCAGTGAGTCACGCCACTCTCGCCTCAAGCTGGCATAGGGGATCAGCGTGGATCTCCCTACGCACCACAACCCGGACCCTTCGGAGGGTGACAGGTGGCCCTTCTTTGCCCACGCTTGCAGGGGGGGGCAAACCCCATCCCCTGCAGCACTTCCACCCGAAGGTGGCACAGGACCAACAGAGGAGGGTAGCCCGAGCTGGGCACCAGACATGCTGGTGCAAGGTGCAATCACCAGCCGAGGAGGGACAGGTGGGTCTGCTGGGATTGGCCTTCCCATATGTTCTGTGATTAGGTGCGTTTAATTACAACAATGACAGCAGCATTCAAAATGAGTTGTAACAGCATGCAGTAATATTCCCATTAACCCAATGCACCAGGGTTACAACAGTTGAACAGCAAGCATAACACATGCATATATTGAACAACAGTGGACATTACAACAGCATGCAGGGATGATTGGTTGCAACAGGCCACCAAGAATGTGGTGTTTGAACAAGGCACATGCATCAAAGTAAAAACAGATTTTTATTGAACAATAGGACAGATGTCCCAACAAATGTTATGAGATTACACATACCCATTGAAGTGTAGAATTGTATTGTTTATGCACATGGAGTAGGGGGGAAAAAGAAACATCCATTAACATATTATTAGCAATTTTACTCTACACTGCATTACTATTGACTGCAGGTGTATATCCCCTGCATGTATTATTTCTAGGTAACTGACACTGACACACTCCAAGTATTAGACCTTTATTATTCACATTAAACACTCTTTTCTGCAGGCTCTCCCCTTAATTTGATAGTACAGTGCATACAGGAGACATATTCAGGACATATTATACCTTTATTGATAGGTTACAACACTCTTTTTCAGGCTCGCTCACTTATTTTATCTGACAGTACATGCAGAGATTGTATTTCGGACTTATTTTACCTTTTTTAATGGGTTACTACACTCTCTTCATGGCTCTCTGACATTTGTTGTATAACAGTACATGCAGAGGATTTATTCAGGGAATTAATGTTATATGCTTCCCAGCTACTGGCACTCCATTCATCCACTTCATATGGGACTGCACAAATGTGGGCTGAGAGCAAATGATGCAACAGTACTGTTTATTGAATGCAAGGGAACAACAACATTTCAAAGTAAGTGACACAGACACACTCTAAGTACTATACCCTTATTAATTACATTGCACACTCTTTTCTACAGGCTCTCTCCTTTATTTCGTATTACAGTGCATACGGGAGACCTATTCAGGACATATTATACCTTTATTGATAGGATACAACACCCTTTTTCAGGCTTGCTCATTTATATTATATGACTGTACATGCAGAGATAGTATTCCACACTTATTTTACCTTGATTGCTGGGTTAGTACACTCTATTTCTGGCTCAGTGACATTTGTTATATAACAGTAGATGCAGGGGATTTATTCAGGGCATTTGCTAGCTGTATTATTTGGATACAACACTTTTTTCATGCTCTCTCACATATATTATATAACAAAACATGCAGAATATTTACTAACCTGCCTGGTAGCGCAGCCTTAGCAGCCTATCTGCATAGGCTTGCTGATTCATAGCATGAACACCTGCAGCTGTGGAGTAAATGAAGGCATATTTAGACATACCAATGCATTATTAAGAGTATATTAGCTTGTCTTACATACTGCATTCCATGGCTACCTACTTAGTAGTGGGGCATCATGCATATGATGGGCCTCCTGGATCCACTGGTTCAGAAGGTCCTACTTCTGTCTCTTCAGGTTGGCATGGTGGTTACAGACCTGTTCACCAGTCCGAGGGATGCCTGTGGCACTGGTGAGTTCATGAGCCAACTGGTTCCAAGCCTCTGCCTTATACTCCGTTCCTTGGAACTGGCCCTGCAGGAGTTGAGTCTCATGCTGATGGACTAGGAGCCAAACCATGTATCTTGACTCCTCGATGCCCCAGCGTTGCACTCTAAAGTGTGTTCCCTCTCCATTACCAGACATTCTAACTGCAGATGGGAGCTACAATCAGTTATGGCGAGTATTCCCACTTATGCAGCTTAAATATGCCGCATTTTTCGCACTTTTCTGTGATTGGCCATTTTTGACTATTCTCAGCTGACTGCAGACCTGCTTAGCAATGGTTAATCTAACATTTATTACTATATATATGTTAACAGTGGATGTTTTTCCTAAGCTGTCGTGGCTTAGTGGTTCAGTATTTTGATTATGATGCACAGTGTCCTGGGTTCAAACCTTATCATTGTATTTTATTTTACTACTGTCCAGGCAATTTAGGGGGAGTGGCTGTGTGTTCTACGTTGCTCCACGTTGCCTGACGGGGCACTGGTTGGCGCAGCGCACACCTCCGAGCAAAGCGATTGTTCTGGATAAAGCACTATTTACCTTTGAGCAACTATTTTGCGCTGGGTAAAGCGAGATTTAGCTATGGGCAACTACATCATGCTGGGTAAAGTGTTATTTACCTTTGGGCAACTATTTTGCGCTGGGTAAAATGCGATTTAGCTATGGGCAACTACATTGCACTGGGTAAAGCGCTATTTACCTTTGGGCAACTATTTTGCACTGGGTAAAGCACGATTTAGCTATGGGCAACTACATTGTGCTGGGTAAAGTGTGATTTAGCTATGGGCAACTACATTGTGCTGGGTAAAGCGCGAGTTAACTAGGGGCAACTACATTGCACTGGGTGAAGCGCTGCTTAACTGCAGGCAATTTTATATTGGCATCCTTTAAAATATTTTATTTTATTTACTGATACAGTGGCCATTTCACTGCTTTTTAGTTATGTTTAAACATATATGTAGGGTATTATTCCATATACTGATTTAAAAAATAAATACGTAAGGGAGTGGTGGGACTCAAACCGTGGATGCCTCTTCTTTGTGCGAACGCTCTACCATTACGCTATTGCTATTTTGTATGATTTGCATAAACATTCTTTCTTGTGCTCTTCCATGTGGGTATTGCTGACTGTAGCTAAGCAATGGGCACACACGCACACACGTGCAAATACGGGCAGCTATTTTGGGTATTTAAAAAAAATTAATTATGGTTATACATTTTAGATGTGTGATAGGGGTTTACATTATCAGGCAGTGAGGTGTTGGGTGCAGGGACATTTGAGCAGACTCGCTCCTGTTTATTTACTTTATTTTTAAATACTTGCAGGGGCGTGGACATTTGGACTGCTCGGCAGTCGAACATGCCCCCTGCTTTCTTACACAGTCCATGTAGGACTTATGGTTGGGTCAGCATGCCTTCATGCATATTCATGGCACGCTGACATCATACTGTTCAACTGCAGCCTCTGAGTAAGACTTATTAAGTCTTACATGGAGGATTCGTGAATCCAGGGGATTAACTTTTGTTACCATTAAAAAGAGACAATAACAGAGAAAGACAATCTTAAATGTTTTATCAGAAGTGTCATTCTATGGGCTAGTATATAATCTAGCCTTTTGGTATACTGCAATCATTTAGAACTATTTAATTACTGACAGTGGTTTAAAATGCAATTCACTGTCTTTTGCTTATTATCTAACTTGTATTCATTGACATCTTAGTATATGATTCAAAATATTATGACTATTTACTTTTAGACAGGAAGAAGTAACCTAGTCAGTTCTTTACATTTTCAAAACTCCTGCAGCATTACAAAAGTGTCCATGACCCTAATTAAGATGCTTCAAGCTGGTCCCCATGACAAGGGCATGCGAATGAACAGTTCACCAGCTACAATTCACACAAAAACATTCAAGAGTGAATCCAGGCCACCTCTACATTATAGATCAATCCCTCAACCCCTTTCAAACCACAAAAAAAAAAATAAAAAGAGCAAAAAACATTTCAAAGTATGTTAACCACTCAAAAGCTATGATATTTAAAGAAATAATATTTAATGATTCAGTAATTACTATTAATATGAGATGTCTGGTCTATATTAGATAGTAGAAGAGGTGTTTCATCAAAGGCCTCTTCATCGACCCATAAACCACGAAAACACAAAACAGCAAACATGCATATAAGTGATTTCTTTCCCTGGGAAAGAAATCACTTACCCTAAACAAAACACATCACTATAAACAATACAAAGTAGGGGGGGCTTTGCTCCCACACCCACCAGTGTGGGGTGCTCTGCCACCCACACCCCCCCCAACTAAATATATCAACTCTGAGATCACACTACAGTGGGGAAAACAACAAAGTAACAGAGGTGGCCAAGTGATTTCTTTCCCATGGAAAGAAACTGTGTATATGACTGTTCACTGTTTTGTGTTTTTGTTGTTTAATGGTCAATGAAGTGGCATTCGATTAAACCCCTCATTGAGTATATAATAGGAACTTGAGATGTTTAATATGAAACAGACTGACATTCCTTAAAGGTGACATAGCATATAAACTAGCATTAAACTAGCATTAAAAGAATGCCAGTTATGTGTGATCTAGGTTTAACTTGTAAAAGTGTGACTATTACTCTAATTATTTGATATTGTTCTAATAGCAACTTTTATATATAAGTAAAATGCTATATTTTTTATACTTTGGTTATAACATAGCATATCTTTTTTGGGTGCCACTGCATGTCAAGTATACTATCAGTAGCACACTCCTAGACAATCTTAAGAACCCAGAATATAACTTAACATGCCTCTTTATTTTCATTTGTTGCATCTTGAATTATATTTACTAGAACTTTACTCAACTATGACAATATATCAGAAAGTGTGCCATCTAAGTTTCATCATAATAACAATTAACTTTTAATAAAATTAATATTTCAACATTTTAAACTCTAAATGAAAATAAGTGATTTTAACTTCATATATAGCTAAAAGAATCAAACTCTAACATTTTAAAAAGGGAACTAGTAACCATTTGAAGTAGAGAAAGAAATAAATAAATGACTGACATTGTAAAAAGTAATATTCAGCACCTCTTCATAAGTATTGAAGCACTTCTTTAAATTAATAAGAATTTGTAACCATGAAATACAGTGATTTTCATTTGTCCATCAGTTTTTTTTACTTTTTTGTCTTTTATTAACCAACCAGCTTTTATTGCATTTCCTTCAAAGACGTTGATAGATTCTTTTCCATTGATTCCATTTTTTGTAGGATTTTATTTTTTTTTGTATAAAGTCCATTGCATCTTCCAAGATGTTAAAAATCTTCTTTCCTTCTGGAAGGTGAATTCAGGTCTATATTAAAAGACCAAAAGTTTAAAATCACAAATGCTCTAAAGAGCGAAAATGCCAGACCTCCCCCGCTAAATATATATTCCAGCTCTGAGATCACACTACAGTGAGGAAAGGGCAAATATTCTGATCTTTGCTGTACTGTGATCTCAAAAAAAAAACTTTGAAGTCTGGCATGTCTGTTCTTTAGAGCGTTCACAATTTTAAACTTTTGTCATCTAATACAGACTTGGTGAATTCTTATTTTTGCTGGAAACAAGATTTGTGCTTTAATATTGTTTTTCTTTATGTTTTTAAAAAGTGGCACACATGCGTTTTTCTTTAACATCACTAATATTGAATAGTTATTGTCATATTTATGGTGTTTTCTTTAATTTTAACTGGATAATTAGTCCATACAGCTTTTGTTCTAAATCCTTATCTTGACTTGAGGACTTTAGAAAAATCTTACATTCACTGACCTCAGGGAAAGTGTTTTTTTTTTAAAACATGAATTAGAAAGTGAGCTATGTGCCCATTTGACGTTGAAGGATAAAGCTTCAGGCAGGTTCAGAGTTTAGGCAGCCAGGTATTAAGGAATTCAATCATACTGTCTCCCTCTTCTTTTTCAGGAGTTCCATCAATCCTAATGTTTTCCTTCCAGATCTGTTCTCTAAGTCTTCTACTTTTCCTGTAAAAAGTTGTTTTGTTTCTGAAAAAGTTCAGTGTTATTCTTGTTTTTCAAGAAATTGTCCATCAAAATTAGATATTGACTCTTCTATACTCAAGATTTGTGGTTACTGTTTTTTAAGAGATTCATTTATTGCTTCAACTTGTTTACATTCCACTTAAAATTGTCCATTTTGCCTTCTAATTTATCAGTCTTTACAGATAACTCAGTGATGTTACTTAGTATAGCCTGTATGTGTTGTTTCATAGTACTGTCCTGTATAGTGGGCTTAGAGTGGCTCATTCTGAGACAAATTGTTATTTCTAGTTCTCTTGACAGGAAAAAGCAATTAAAATATTTTCAAACTTATTTTTTTGTAGTAAATCTTTCAGCAGATGTTCAACTATAAATCCATCAGGTTTTGAAATATTCCATTTGAGTTTTTTACCAAAATTTCTGTCAGAGATGTTAAACTGAAGCAGAGCTAAAAAGCAGTGCTGTTAACTGCTTACCGTCTTGGCCATGTTTCCTGCTTTAAATTTCTAATAGTACTCTTGAGTTCCTTGCTGGCATATTTCAATATATTCATGAGGTGCAGAGTGAGGATTTTTACAAATGTTTCTGTTCTTTCTTTTGTTACACAATTTGTTAATACAGGACTTCCATAATAGTTGTTTATTGCAGATTTTACCATTATACTGTGGATGGAAGTGTACAGACTTTTCTATGTAGCTGTTTAGATGCCTTCTCTGTTGGTTTCACATGAAGGGAATTGGATGAAATTCTCTATAGATGAAATAGGTTTGACTTGGAGAAATACCTAAAGTTTGTTTCATTTGGCGGTGGAGTGGTATCATTGAGCCTGACAGAGAAGGTAACTGATTTGTAGTAAGAATCAAGGGTGATGACTGCGGTGGTGGTACTGCGGTAGCGTTGTCGCCTCACAGTAAGACGTTGTCCTGTTCGATTCTCAGCTAAAGCGTCTTCTGTGTGGAGACATGCATGAATGGGCGTACCTTCGTTGAAGGTTGTGCGTCAGAGCTGGCAACTCAGCACATAAAAAAATCTACTGCCAATCACTAGTGGATCGGAGTTCCGCTGTGGTGACCCCTAACTGGGAAAAGCCGAAAGACACAACAACATTTAATCAAGGATGAGGAAATATATGATAAAGTTCAGATAGGGGTTAATTTTGTAAGGGCCAACTCAAGATTATCAGATTCTCTAGTGTGTAGTTTTATAAAAAAAGATCTAGGAAACAATAACCATATTCATTTTCAGAGGTGTAAGTATGCCATTCAGTGCTTGGGTAATTAAAGGCTCTTGGCAAGATGATCTGATACTTTTCTTGACAATGGTATTAAGGTAACTTCCAAACCTATCACATCAAACACAACATTAACATAACAGTTAAAACATATTTTTTCTTTTTTACCATCAGAGTTTTCAGTTATACCTTTTTAAATGTAACATCAGTTATTATAGAAAATGTTTTTGGAAATATTATTCAGTATTGTCTCATTATGTTCTATCAAGTTCATATATTTGTTCTTTTCACAGTTAGTAAGCATTCTGAGAACTTTAAGTAGCGAGAATAATCACATACTTCAATGGTTCATTTTTCAACATGTATTTTACAAAATATAAGTCCACGAACAAATATTATATACACATGGACCATGATCACAGTGCTTGTTTCTCTCTAGAAGGGCATGGTGGTTATGTGTGGCATACTTTATACACAGATGTACCTAGGTCTCAGTGCTTGTTGTACCTGAATTGATCTACTAAGCACCGTAAGTACATATGGCCGAAGGCATGCACAAATATGTTCAGGAGAGAGAGTGCTCATGTTATCTGAATCTCTATATCAAGGCATTGCGAGTACACATGGTGCATGGTGCACCCAGGATACTGTGTTTATGGTGTTTGAATCTCTAACAAAACATGGTATGTACACACAACTCACATTATCTCTCTCTCTCTCTCTGTAATAAGGCACTGATATACATGTCATATATAACAGAAAAGTATTTATTTGTTTTATTTTTTCTTTGTTTATCTGGTTAGTCTAGCTAGGTCAAGAATCTCATTTCAAGAAATACCTGATGTGCCATTTACATTACTAGGGGAAATTTGACCAGGGTATTGGGGAACTTCCCCTACTTGTCACTGTTGTGAGTGGCAACCATTTTGGAGGAGCACTTCCTGTTTCCATTCCAGGTGTAGATGCAGCCCGGATAAACAGGTTGGCAGATGGAAAGAGAAGGAGGTGATGGAGTAGTGAAAGAAATGAAGGAGAAAGCAAATATTGAGACTGGAGAATGTGTGCAGGATTTGGAGGTAATGTGTCAAAGAAAACTGTTTGATGGAAATAAGTCAGCAAATGACAGATGTATAATTACAACCCTCCAGTCAGGAGGGTTGTGCGATGACTTACTTAGAGAAATGGTGGTGCAAAGTGAGCCAGAAAATGAAGGAGATGTTTTCTGAGAGGACATTATAGAGAAAATACAAAAGGAGGATGTAGAAGCAATCCTGAAGAACAGTGGTAAGATGGAAAAGAAAACATATGCAGAGAAAGTAAAAAAAGACAAAAGTGGAGTAGCAGAAAAGAAGGCAGAAAAAAATGAAAACTGGAAGCACATGGTAAGGATTCAAAGTAAAGAAGACCAAGAAATGGACAGGTATGAAGTGTGGGACAACTTAATAGCTTCTTTGAGTATAAAAGCACATGAGATAAGAGCATTGTGGGGTGGCCACAGTGGTGCAGTGGTTAGCATTACCGGCTCACAGCAAGAGGTTCTCTGATTCGATCCTCGGCTGGGGTGCCTTCTGTGCAGAGTCTGCATGTCCTCCCTGTGGTCACATGGGTTTTCTGCGGGTGCTCTGGTTTCCTCCTACATCCCAAAGACATGCTGTAGGTGGGTTGGACACTCTAAATTGGCCCTAGGTGTGAGTGCATGTGTGTGTCTTCTGTGGAAGTTTGGGTGCCGGGCTGGCAACTTGACAACGTAAAATGCCACTGCCAGTCATGAGCAGAGAGGTGATCCACTGTGGCAACCCCAAAACTGGTAAAAGCCAGAAGAAGAACAGAGACATTTTGTGACATTATATTTGAAATAGTTTTTTTTCAATTAATTTTTTTCTTGGAGAATATGAAAAAAGAAAGACTGTAAAAGCATTTAACAAGGAAACAAAAAAGAAGATTCATGTACAATTTTGAGCAGTGGAAGAAAGACAGACCTTGAAAGAACTTTTGCAAATGTATGCAAAGAAGTGCTGGACATTGAAAAAGTTTATGACAAAAGGGGTTTATGGACTGGTGGCCTGGCCTGTAATATTGTGTTAAAATAGAAAAAGAAAAAAATATATACATATACCAAGCATGATAAATGTGGAGGGGAATAGAGGTGTTGTAAAATACTGGGCAACAACCCAAAACATGTTTCTTTTGTAGAAAATTATATTTGATAAGTAACTGTGACAAAGGACGATATTATATTTGTGGGGAAAAACATGGTGTAGAAATGTGAATTGAAATGTTATAAATGTAATAAAATTCAACATTTATGGATGGATTGCAAAGATGAAAATAAAAGTAAGGAAAAAGAAAAATGGAAGAAAATGAACAAAGAGAAGAAATTTTAGAAGTTGTAGAAATAGAAGAAAAAGTAAATGAGAAAAATAATAAAGTAGACATAGAAGATGGTTCTGAAATAACTGATGAAAAAGACATAAAATGAGAAGTAGTAAAGGGGAAAACAACTCTGTTGGCAAAAGGGTAAAAGGCAGAAAAAGAACATTTAAATGGATAAGTAGAAAAGAAAACAGACAGGGAATTGATGAAAAAGAATTTACACAGTGAATGATTGGGGCTTGGTATAATGGTTAAGGTGCTCATCTCCTGACACAAGATACATTGTTTGATTCTTACCTTTGAAAAGAAAATTAGTTAGGATTAGAATGGTCTGTTAAGAAATATGGCCTAGTAGCTAGCTATGCACTTATGAAACCACAAATCTAAGGAAAAGGGAAATTAAAAATTTTAGAATGTTTTCTATAAATGTGAATAGCATTAGAAATATAGTAAGAAGAATAATAATTTTGGAGTGGTATAATACATGTGATGTAGATGTAATTATATTAAAAGATACAAGCTTTTTAACAAATGAAGAAACATTACAAACAGAGAAACTATGGGGAGGAGAGATAATTTGGACTTTGGGAAATGACAACTGTTGTAGAATAGCTGCATTCTGTAGAAAGTTAGTAAAGATATTAGATGTAACTTTAGCAAAAATGGGAAGATTATCCATTTCAGATTTCAAATGGAAAGAACAAGTATATAGAATTATAACATTATATGTTTATACTAACTGTAAATACAGGGAAACCTTATTTCAGAAGATTTTAGACTATGTTGTTATTAATATGAATATTATAATAACAGGAGACTTTAATTATGATTTAAGAGGCAAGCATAAAATAAAGGACATGATATAAGAAAATGTTAGAAGTTATAAGACATGCTAAGTTAAAACTTTGGAACAAAAACTCATGGACTTACAAAACGGGGTATGATTACACCTAAAATAGATTATTTATTAGTATTAGAAGGCTTAGTTATAGCTGAGAGAGTTGAAAAGGATTTTCTGGTCATCTTGCAATATGACTAGAGATAAAAGAAAATAAGGAATATATAGAAATAGGCAAATGACTAAAAAGGATAAATGAGAAAGTATGAATGAAGAAGGAATGAGATTAGTAATACAGTTATGGAAAGATCATATGACTATGAGAGCATTTTATAAAAATTGGTCTGAATAGTGGATGATTTTTATGGAAAAATATACACAATGCTTTTTTTTACAGTGACAATGTGATGTGAGAAAAGTAAAGAAATAAAAATATAATAGAATAAATAATGATGCATTGGAAGATTTAGAACATAATGATAGAAAATAATTTGACAAAGAAAAATAATTATATGAAAGAAATTGAGAAAAAATACAAGAACTGTTATATCAGCAAAGACATTTTTTACAAAGAAAAATAGAAGTATTGAGTTTCTTAAGCAGATTAGAGGAGGAAGATGGGAGTGTAATGAGAGGAAATGAAAAATGCAAAAGGAGAAATAGAAAAAACTCTGAAAATATTATGAATAGTGTAGCACAATATGTATAAGAAATGCTTAAAGAAAAAAGAAGGTAGTAAAAATATGGAAAGTAAAAAGTTAATAGGAAACATGAATAAAGAGTTGGAAAAGGAGATTTTTTAAAAATGAGCTAAAGTATTAGGGCAAGTAAATATAGACCCGGCTGCAGACCCAGATGTAATAGGGTATGAAATGTATAAAAATTTAAGGGATTGGCAAAAAATATATTTTAAAGATTTTGAATGAATGGTTAAATGAAGGTTTTATGTATAAAGAATTATGTAGTGGAATATTTAAATTCACATGGAAGAATGAAGATAGATGAGAATTTAAAAAAATGGAGACCAATAGCACTGAATAATAATGTTTATAACATCTTTATGGAAATAATATAAAAGAGATTTGAAACTAAAATAGAAACTATTAGGAAGATAGCATATATAGTATAAAGAGGACAGGTTGTCAAGAATTATTAATACAATAGTTAGAGGAATTGTGGATGATATTAGGAATATAAATGAAGTGAGAATCAGGATAAGATACCTCAATAAGGCAGTTGACATGATTAGATATAAATGTTATAGGTAATAATGAAAGAATATAATATAAGTGAAAAAAAATTAGGAAATTATGTATGTCAGTATATAGTAGTAATAAAGTAAAAATACTTGCAAATTGCTGGTTAAGCAAAGCGGTACATATGAAGAGTGGTATAAGACAGAGATGTCCAATGAGTTGTATACTCTTTGCATTAGTTATGGCTGTAATAGTATGTGAAATAAGTTACAAAATGAAAGAGGTGGGGTATATAACACCTGAAGGGTTAAAATTCCAGTTCTGTTAATATATGCAGGTGACATTATAATAATTGCAAAAAACAAAATTTGGATAAAAGAAGGAATAATTTGCATAAATGAGTGTCTAGAGATTATAGGGATGAATTTAAATAAAGAGAAAAGTAAAGGTTTAGGTTATGTAGTAAAGCTCGGGGTATATATTTCACAATATTTGAAATTTCTGTGTTACATATAAATTTTGGGAATAAAGATGTAAGCAAAATTCAATGTAAAAAACAATAGAAGAAATAAAGCAAATATGTCTTTTCTGGATAACATATAAATTATCATTCAGAAAAAGACTTATTTAATAAATTCAGTACTGATGGGAAAATAGCATACTTAAGTGCATTTATGTTGCAAACAGTATTTGAAAAGGAATTATTGTAAATATTTTTTTCATTTATATGGGGTTCTAGATTAAACCCAGTAAAAATATGAGTTTTATATAAAAATAAAGAAGAAGGAGGTTTATGGTTAATTAACCCAATGGTATATGCTTTTTCATTAAATTTGTACAAAGTGTTAAAGCTGATAAATGAAGAAAGCTGACAGATTAGTAGAAAAATTATATAACTGTAAGTGTGATACATTTTGGGGTAGGGTGAAAAAGAGTAAAACAGAAAACAAGTGCATAAATGAAGAAATAAAATGTTACCAAAAATATTTTTTATAGAAAATAAAAATTGATGACATAGAAAAAAATAGAAAAGTATGGTATATGAATGTAGTGATAAAACATTTCTATATAAAACCATGGGAAAATCTACCAGATAAAAAAATAATAAAGCTATAAAAATAAGAAGCAATTGGTGTAATCAGAAAGTAGAATATCAATTTTTTTGTCGAGACTGGTAAAACATAAATTGCCAGTAAAAGGAAATATGCCATATAAAACAAAAAGTGAGAGAATATGTTTACATTGTCAAGAAGAACAAATGAATGAACATGCCTTTTTAATGTAAAAGAGTAAAAAAGTTATGGGGAAAACTATATAAAGAAGATTTTTTGAAGATATAAAAGAAGTGGATAAAATAAACATGGATATGATTAAATGGATATTATACAAATAGCAGTAAAGAATATGTTAAAAGAATTGATACAAAGTTATTTTATGTTATATGGATTATATAGAATGAAAGAATAAATTCAATTTTGTTTAACGGTAAATTGATTTTAGCAACAATATTAAATAAAATTAGATGTTGGTTATGGAAAAAGGAGAGGTGGTCTAATAAGAATAAATGTTTAGCATGATGGTAAAGGAAATTATGTATATGTAGACAGATTTGTATATTTATACATTTTACATATGTAATATTTGTAAGTATGTAAATTTTTTTTTAAATAAGAGTTATTTTTGTATATAAATAAGGACCTCTACTCTTTTCAGTAAGAGCCATGTGATCTTTTAGATCCCCTGTGCTATCAACAACTCAAGCAGATAGAGCGTTGGTTTAACTTTTCATCTGAAGGATGGCACACTTAGGAGTTCAGAACCCCTTATGCTGCACTGTAGTGTCAGCAATCCATCTACCTGATGTGAAAATAGAACCCATCCTTCTGCACCAAAGGCAAGTGTGCTTTTTGTTACACCACTGACAAAGTGTCCAAGTTACAGTTCTCATGATACCAGTCCATATATTAAGGCAAGTGGGAACACATACCATGCATCATACACAGATTTTCCCAGGACACAGGATTAATGGTGGCTAAATCTCTCCATAAGGCACTGTAGCTACACATGACACACATTGTGCAAGGATATACCAAGAACACAGAGCACTTGGCCCCTAGTTCTGTCTAGTATGGCATGGCGATCACATGTGCCTCACATTTTAGACAGATATATCCAGTTAATAGTGTTTAATGTGGCTGAATCACTCTGAAGAGAACAGTGTATCTCCAATAGTAGTGCACTCTGGGCACACATGGTACACATTGCACAAAGATGGAGCCAGGTCACAATACTCATAGAGCTTACAACTCTCTAATAAGACACTGGGGTCCACATGACATATATTATACCTTGATGTACCCAGCATACAGAGCACTTGATACCTAATTCTCTCAAGTAAGACATTGCGAGCACTTATGGCTCCCATTTTACCCAGTTGCACTTAAGGTCACAATGTCCATGAAACTTGAATCTTTCTCTAGTAATTCATAGTGACTACACATATCCCGTGGACACAGTCCTCATGGGACATGAATGTCTTCCGTAATGCACAGTTGTTATATTTGGCACATATTATACACAGATGCACCCAGATCACAGTGTTCATGGCATGTTTCTCTAATAGGGCACAAAATTCACATGGCACATATTACATAAAGATATTCCCAGAGCACAGTATCACTGTGCCTGAATCTCCCTATTAAATCATAGTAGGCACCTGATTATCTGTTGTAATGTATTGTGTCTAGTCATGGCACACAGACACAGATATATGTGAGAAAAACCTGCGCATGTTACCTGAATCTCTCTAGTAAGGCTCTTTGGGTACATCTGGCATGAATTACACAGATGAACCCAGGATTTATTTAGCTCATTGTACTTAAATCTCTGTCATAAGGCATGGTGGATACATATGAGCCATATTATACAGAGATGTATCCAAG
Organism: Protopterus annectens; assembly: GCF_019279795.1. NCBI lineage: Eukaryota > Metazoa > Chordata > Ceratodontiformes > Protopteridae > Protopterus > Protopterus annectens. Next base: position 291,962,473 of record NC_056744.1, read on the forward strand.
ATAAAGGACCCATGGTACCTCAGCAGCATAGGTCTTATGCTGCCTGAGTTTCTGTAGTGAAGCTTTGTCCATATGCTTGGCACACATTAGATACAGATATTTGTAGGTCATGATGCTCATGGGTCTATATTACAAGATTGACACTTTAGTTAATTGAATAACTAAAGATCAATCTTGTAATATCGAAAGCCAAAAACCATGAACGGCTGATTTAATGAAGGTAAACATTTCCCTTGGTCGCATAAAAAAAAAAAACTTTTAAACCCAACTCAAGTGGGAGGCTGTGCCCCCCACATCCCCTCAACTAAATATAGCAACTCTGAGATTGCTCCACATTGGAGAAAAGGGCATAATCCACATAACAGCCAAGGAAATTGTTTCCCTGCGTTAACTTGGCCATTCTAAGTTTTTGGCTTTCGATATTACAAGATCGAGCTTTAGTTATTCAATTAACTAACGTTTTGATCTTGTAGTATAGACCCAATGCACATGGTGCTATAATAACTCTAAAAAGGAAAGAATGGTACACTTTGCTCACCTTATATGCAGATATAGTACACAGTGTTAATGGTGCCTAAATCTCTCTAACAAGGCACAATGGATAGATTTTGCACACATTATCCACAGATGTACCTAGGAATCCATAACGCACAACTTTTATTAAAAATATGCTGTGCATAGATATGGTTCATGTTATATAGTGATATCTTCAGAATACAATACTAATGGTGCTGAATTTTTAAAAAGGTGGTCTGTGGGTAGAATGGCATACAATATGCTTCATTAACAATACTGTGTAGATGGCTTTAATAGCTGTTGTTGAGAATTTGCAAGGAATTAATATTTCACAAAACATGAGAATATGACTGGAGTTACATCAGAAACAAGCATTTCCAACAATATGGAGGATCTTCACTGCTTCTAAAGTTACACATTTCTCAAGTAATATAGGAGAAATCCCATACCTACATATTCACTCTTCACCACTGTGGCTAATATTACCCGACCCAGAAAGTCTGCTAGTTTTCAAATACAATCTCACACTCTGGTACACAACATCCACTTATAATGCATAGAATACATATAGTAATCTATACTGCAATGCTGTACATAATGATGAGATATTCATTGAATGGTTGAAGTGGGTGTTTTTCTTCTGTCCTGTTAAGGTATTCAGGCTTCTGGTACCGTTGTCAGAATAGATTAGACACTTTGGGATGACACTGATCATAATTTTTGAATATGCCCATTTGGCAGTTCTACTTCTCAGTACAAATATCAGACCTTGTTAAATATTCTTTTCCTAGGGTATTGGACAGTCATCATCAGATTGAATATCATATTTGGGAACCCATGACTTAAATATCTGGGTTACATCACTTAACCATGCTGGGACACAGGGACTACTTGCGTCTCTCTCTCTCTGATCTTGGTTTCTCATTTTATACTGCCATTTTCTAAGGTTCTATGATCCAAAATGATATTTCTAACACAAGATCCCATCTTAGGTAAAAATAGATACCAGGCAAAAGGCTCAATGGTGCACCCCCATCAGCAACAGAATCATTTCTTCCATTTGTGTCCTCTATTCCACTGGTATCACACTGTAGCATAATCCTTACACAAATTATTCTTGTAAAACAATAGTATTCAGTGAGGTAATATACAATGTGAAATGTTAATACATACTCAAGATGATCTATTGTTTATTTAGTGTATTACAGTAAAGTAGTGGGTTTATCTTACTGGGTATACTCTAATCTGCTATATGAATGCCTCACTGAATCAGTTTAAATTTATTGCCATAAAATGTATATATATATATATATATATATATATATATATATATATATATATATATATAAATCTATCCCTCCAGCATGTTCTGTTTATTGTGGTGACAAGGTTTAGGTCCCTAGACCGTGTAGCTCGGAGAGATTGGGATTTCTTTAAGTGGAGCATGTCCAACAGCTCTGGGTTTGACATAGCTTTGTATGTTAGGCAGGGATCGCCTCTGAGTAGGCGATATGCGACGGAGTAAAGCTGGAGTTTTTTGAGACGGTCTGCATAAGGCATGTGTTTGAGTCCAGTAATCCTCTTTGTGAGGTATTTTTGTGGCCTTTCCAGTTGTTGTAGATGTCTTGTGAGGTACATACCAAAAGGGGCGTTGTACTCTATAATGGGTCTAATGAGTGATGAGTAGAGGGGAACAATGACCTCTTTTTTTCTGGATGAGAAACCTTTTGTGATGAGGTGTGCCACATAGAAGGATTTCCTGACCACTGTGGCGATGTGATTATCAAAGGAGAGACTACTGTCCACCTGTGTCCCAAGGTCTCTTATCACACTTTTGGTGTTAAGTAGACTACTGCCTATGTGGTAGTTCATGGGTACAGAGTTTTTACCAAAGGGGATGACAATGCACTTTTTGGCATTGAGCTTGAGACCATGTCTTTGACACCAGGCATCTGTCTCAGTGAGGCCCTTTTGTAGGATGTCCACAACATTAGGAATTTCAATTTATGGCTCCTAGTTTGCAGGCATCTGTGAATTTAGTTAGACAGAGACCTTCTGCATTAGCCTGTACTTCAGAGAAGTAGATACCAAACAGGAGAGGACCCTGGACTGAACCCTGTGGTACTTGGTACTCCACTTGTGACTGGTCTGAAGTCTGATTTGGAGTCTGCTACTTTCACGGTGTGGGTTCTGTCAGTAAGCCAGTTGGCAACCCATCTTGTGACATAGGGATTTATACCTAGTTTTGTGAGTTTATCTATAATTCCAGAGTGGGGGGTGGTGTTGAACACCTTGGCAAGCTCTAGATAGGCTGTGTGAACCACCTTACCCTCATCTATGGCTTTGGTGACTACTTCAAAGAAGTTTATCATGTTTAGGAGACATTATCTGCCTTTTACAAACCCAAACTGTGTGGGGTCCAGAGTTTGGAGATCTCTAATGTCATTGTTTATGAGTTCCGTGATGATACATTCCATGGCCTTGCAGACGAGGCTCATCAGGCTAATGGGGCGTTAGTTCCGGGGGTCTGTTGTGGCCCCCCCTTTGTGGAGTGGGATAACTGTCACGGTGCGCCATTCAATGGGCTCAAAGCCTGAGGTGAGACTATGATTGAACATGGTACTTAGATGGGGTGCCAGTTCATTCTGTAGTTCATGTAGAAGGCAGCCTGGGATGTTGTCAGGTCCCATTGATGCTGTGTTCTTGGCTTTGGGGAGTGAATTTTTTACCTGTACAGCCGTGATTACAGGAACTTCACATTCTTCCGGTATAAAGATCGGCCATTTAGGGGGTGAGAGGAGGGTAAAGTTAGCACTGAACCTATCTTCCAGTATGTTGGCAATATCAGTTGGTTCTGTATATTTAGTGCCATTGTGCTGTAACTCAGAGCAGATCTGAGTGTTGCCATTGAGATTTTTGACATAGCTATAGAATGCTTTGTGGTTGTCTTTAGAATCAGTGGCAATTTTGTTTTCATAACTAGCTTTGGAGGATTTTATGAGGGATCTCAGTTTCTTACTGAGGCTGACCAGGGAGCTCCTCCAATCGTGGGATTTTACTCTTTTTTGCAACAGTTTCTTTCTTCTGTTGTAGAGTTTGTTTATGGCAGAAGACCACTAGATTGGCTTCCTTTTTTTGGAGGATAGCATCTTGGTTCTGTTAGGGATAGCATGATCCATGCACTCATGTAAGTGCTTATAAAGTGCATTTGCATAGGATTCAGCAGTCGTACCTCTATTGTCCATCTGCATGGGTGTCGTGAAGTTTGCCACTTCTGTCTTAAGAAGCGTGAAGTTGGATTTGGAGAAAATTTTTACGGTTGTTTTCCTAATGGGGGGTGGGAGCGGGATGTTGTTGTCTAGGGTGATTAGCTTGTGTTCGGATCTGACCAACGAGGAGCTGACCTCTGGTGTGGTACACTGGTCAACCATGTTGGTGATGACCAGGTCTAGGATATTGCTGCCCCTGGTGGGGGTGTGGATAAGTTGATCCAAAGCATTGGAATTGATGATTTCCAGAAAACGTTGAGCAAAAGAGTTGGTACATGAGTAGTTTTCCCAGTTAATGGTAGGGTAGTTGAAATCACCCTTTATTAGTGTGTTGGGTTGTACCTTAATATTTTCCAGTGTATCAAGAAAAGAGGAGTGGGAATCCTGGGGCATGGTGGGGGGTCTGTAGCAAGCTAAAATCTGGATTGCAGTTTTGCCCAGAGTTAGTTGAACTTGGATAATCTCGGCTGCATTATGCTGAGCAACTAGCTTGGAGGTGTGGATATCCTTAATGAATATGGACACGCCTCCACCTTTAGTGTTTCGGTCTGGGTTTGGTGGCCGAAAGGTATGGTAAGAATTATACCCAGGTAATGCAGGGGTGCTCTCTGGAGCTTTGAATCAGGTCTCTGTCACTGCACCGATGTCAATGTTCTCCATTTTAAGGAGTGCCTCGAGTGAGTGCATTTTGAGGTTTAGACTTCTAGCATTGAGTAGCATTACCCTCAGATTTTTCTTCCTTGTACCTGTTACAGTGGTGAATTTGTCATTTGAACCTTGCCTAAAAAAGGCACTATGGGGGTGGCAAGAGCCTTTGCCAGTATCCGGAATCCCAAGGGCGACAGGTGCAGGCCATCTCTGGCAAAGCAGTGTGGTCTGTCGATCATGTCATCCCAGGCAGACAGATACTGGATTCCCTTAGAATGACACCACAAGCTTAGCCAATTGTTAAAGTCAATCATTTTGTCCTTGTACTGTGGTGTCATTCTGGGTGATGGCAGGATGCTACTCAGGGCTAGGGTCATACCGGCCTGGGCTACAAGATCGGAAAGCTCCTCCATGTCTCTTTTCATGTAGTCCAGGGAGGTATATCTCAGGTCATTCACACCAACATGGACAATGACAGAGTCATATTTGTACTTGTTGTGGAGTGACCTGAGTGCGTGCGTTATGTGGCGGATCCTGGCACCTGACTGGCAGCTGACAATAACTTTTTCCTTG